>NC_136060.1:510165199-510527699 GCF_964261635.1 Lissotriton helveticus | reverse complement strand
GGTGGAAAGGTGAAGAAGTGGAGGTTGAGTGTTTGAGGGGTTGATAAACTTTGCACTCTAGGGTGTCTTGCACCCCCACAATCTAACAACATCACGCTTCGATTGAGTGGTGTCCTATCAAAGGTAAGGACAGCGCCTAGAAGTGACTGATGGGAAATATAGCAAAGGGATTTCACCCGTTCAGTGTTTGGTCACCACCGACCGTAGGGACTTCTAGTGCTGTGTGTCCTATACAACTTATTGATTGGTGTCCCCCTGAGCCTCAGAACTTTACTCCTCAAGAGACCCAGACTCCCAGAATTACCAGAAGCGCTAGACCTGGAAAGAGGCCAAAACTGCTACCCCTCCCAGGTGAGGCGTAGCGAGCAGAAATATGTCTGTTTCTCCTCAATGTTTCCTCTTTCTATGAGTGCTGCATTCATGGGCACACATGCAAAGAGGAAAAGGCCTCAGGGATTGTTGTTGTGCAGGAAGGTTCCCCTTCATTCACAAAAACCACTTCCAAAGCAGGCACCGTGGCACCAAGGTGCGAGGGTGCCTGCATTGGTGCCAGGCGGTACATTGTGCGCCGGTGCTGGGAAAAGAGGGGAAGGCACCATATATTGTTAAATACCGTGTATTCCTGCCCTTTCCCTGTCACGCCGCGCACTGCACCATTCATTTTTGATCAACAGACCCCTAAAAGCCTGGTTGCTTTGGTCACATCCTCTTTTTAGGTGTTGCCTTTGAGACCCACCTGCAGCTTGCTTTATGGTGCAATGGGTCCGCGCACTTTACCCGCTGGCTCCCTTCCCTGTGAGACCCACCTGCAGCTTGCTTTATGGTGCAATGGGTCCGCGCACTTTACCCGCTGGCTCCCTTCCCTGTGAGACCCACCTGCAGCTTGCTCCATGGTGCAACGGGTCCACGCACTTTACCCGCTGGCTCCCTTCCCTGTGAGACCCACCTGCAGCTTGCTCCATGGTGCAATGGGTCCGCGCACTTTACCCGCTGGCTCCCTTCCCTGTGAGACCCACCTGCAGCTTGCTCCATGGTGCAATGGGTCCGCGCACTTTACCCGCTGGCTCCCTTCCCTGTGAGACCCACCTGCAGCTTGCTTTATGGTGCAACGGGTCAGCGCACTTTACCCGCAGGCTCCCTTCCCTGTGAGACCCACCTGCAGCTTGCTTTATTGTGCCATGGGTCCGCGCACCTTACCCGCTGGCTCCCTTCCCTGTGAGACCCACCTGCAGCTTGCTTTATGGTGCAAGGCTCAGCGCACCTTACCCGCTGGCTCCCTTCCCTGTGAGACCCACCTGCAGCTTGCTTTATGGTGCAAGGCTCAGCGCACTTTACCCGCAGGCTCCCTTCCCTGTGAGACCCACCTGCAGCTTGCTTTATGGTGCAAGGCTCAGCGCACTTTACCTGCTGGCTCCCTTCCCTCTGAGACCCACCTGCAGCTTGCTTTATGGTGCAACGGGTCAGCGCACTTTACCTGCTGGCTCCCTTCCCTCTGACACCCACCTGCAGCTTGCTTTATGGTGCAACGGGTCCACGCACTTTACCTGCTGGCTCCCTTCCCTCTGACACCCACCTGCAGCTTGCTTTATGGTGCAAGGCTCAGCGCACTTTACCCGCAGGCTCCCTTCCCTGTGAGACCCACCTGCAGCTTGCTTTATGGTGCAAGGCTCAGCGCACTTTACCTGCTGGCTCCCTTCCCTCTGAGACCCACCTGCAGCTTGCTTTATGGTGCAACGGGTCAGCGCACTTTACCCGCAGGCTCCCTTCCCTGTGAGACCCACCTGTAGCTTGCTTTATGGTGCAACGGGTCAGCGCACTTTACCCGCTGGCTCCCTTCCCTGTGAGACCCACCTGCAGCTTGCTTTATGGTGCAACGGGTCCGCGCACTTTACCCGCTGGCTCCCTTCCCTGTGAGACCTACCTGCAGCTTGCTTCATGGTGCAACGGGTCCACGCACTTTACCCGCTGGCTCCCTTCCCTGTGAGACCCACCTGCAGCTTGCTTTATGGTGCAATGGGTCCGCGCACTTTACCCGCTGGCTCCCTTCCCTGTGAGACCCACCTGCAGCTTGCTTCATGGTGCAACGGGTCCACGCACTTTACCCGCTGGCTCCCTTCCCTGTGAGACCCACCTGCAGCTTGCTTTATGGTGCAACGGCTCAGCGCACTTTACCCGCTGGCTCCCTTCCCTGTGAGACCCACCTGCAGCTTGCTTTATGGTGCAAGGCTCAGCGCACTTTACCCTCTGGCTCCCTTCCCTTTGAGACCCACCTGCAGCTTGCTTTATGGTGCAAGGCTCAGCGCACCTTACCCGCCGGCTCCCTTCCCTTTGAGACCCACCTGCAGCTTGCTTTATGGTGCAATGGGTCCGAGCACTTTACCCGCTGGCTCCCTTCCCTGTGAGACCCACCTGCAGCTTGCTTTATGGTGCAACGGGTCAGCGCACTTTACCCGCTGGCTCCCTTCCCTGTGAGACCCACCTGCAGCTTGCTTTATGGTGCAAGGCTCAGCGCACTTTACCCGCTGGCTCCCTTCCCTGTGAGACCCACCTGCAGCTTGCTTTATGGTGCAAGGCTCAGCGCACTTTACCTGCTGGCTCCCTTCCCTCTGACACCCACCTGCAGCTTGCTTTATGGTGCAACGGGTCAGCGCACTTTACCCGCTGGCTCCCTTCCCTGTGAGACCCACCTGCAGCTTGCTTTATGGTGCAAGGGTCAGCGCACTTTACCCGCTGGCTCCCTTCCCTGTGAGACCCACCTGTAGCTTGCTTTATGGTGCTAGGCTCAGCGCACTTTACCTGCTGGCTCCCTTCCCTCTGAGACCCACCTGCAGCTTGCTTTATGCTGCAAGGCTCAGCGCACTTTACCTGCTGGCTCCCTTCCCTCTGAGACCCACCTGCAGCTTGCTTTATGGTGCAAGGGTCAGCGCACTTTACCCGCTGGCTCCCTTCCCTGTGAGTGATTGCACAAAGACGCTGCACTTGTTTACACCTCTCTAAAATAGTTTATTTCTCTTCAGTGACAAAGCTGGTTCAATGCGTGCTTTATTTAAAAAATCTGGTTATTTATTTAGCCTGCACTTTGGGAGCCCAGGTAGAGGGTGATTTATTTTCCTTTCCTTCTTAAACCTACTGAACTAAAGAGCTTACCTGCTTGCAATAAGAGGGCCATATTTGGTGGTGATTTACTCGTGTCTCCTTCACAAATAATAATAATAAAATGCTTGGCATAACTGAAAGGATTGGTACTACCAAAATGTGTCACACCTAAAGTGGCCACCTCAGTGAACGTTGCTTAATTTTTAAATACAATTTAGAAGCCTACAACAGTCATCTTAAAGTGGCCATAGCTTTTTTCATTGTTTGATTTTGTGGAATATTTTTTAATTAAAAAAATATTACACACTAGCAAATGTCAGACCTATTAGCTTTTCAGATGCTTATTTATTTTATTTTTTATTTATTTATTTCTAAAGTTTTATATAGCGTGAACGTGACCCACGAGGGTATCAGAGCGCTTTACAGTCTAGTGTATAAAACATAAAAGGATGAGGTAGTATACAAGCATTTGATATTTGTCAATAGGTACAAAAGAGGTATATAGTATATGGATAACATGGGAGACCCGTATCCAGCAGGACATTGCACTATATACAGTTATTGAGCATTAGGTGGTTGTGATAATAAACATACATACATTCTCCTTCGATTCACCATGGGCATGAGGTATCTGGATAGTATAGTGGACCCGTGGCCAGCTGATCTTTACGCTAAATACCGTAATTGAGCATGAAGTGGCTGTGGTAATAAACATACATATAACAATCTCCTTCAATCCGCCGGAGGTAGGCAATGATATGCGGAGCTTATAGGTGATTGTGTGTCAGCATAGAATTAAGACTTAGGACATGAATTCCTTCATTAGTAGTATTTTTACTTCTTTTTAATGCGGTAAAGGAAGAGATTCCACCTACCCCTGGGGGTAAGGAGTTCCAAATCTTTGGTGCAATCCCTGAGAAGGCTCTGCAACCGGTTCTCTTCTTGTGGAAGGATTGCGGTTTCAGCAGTAAAGTACTCGCACTTCGTAGTTGTCTGCAACCTCCAGACCTTTCCAGCTTTAGAGCCAAGTAACTGGGTGTATTGTTATGTAGTGCTTTATGGGTCATGCAGGCTACCTTTAGGTATATTCTTGCCTCGTAGGGCAGCCCGTTCAGAGCTTTCAGGGTCGGAGAGATGTGGTTATTTCTTTTTGTTCCTGATGCCAGTCTTGCTGCAGCATTAAGTGATGCCCTCAGCGGAGCCAGCTTGTATTTGGGGAGACCGCATAGTCTAATCTTGCACTGCCATATTTAGGTCGGCCTGTGGAAGGAAGGGTTTGAGTTTCCTCAGTATACTCAACTTGTGACTAGCTCCCTTAGTGGCATTAGTGATGTGCGTTTTCATATTCAGGTGTTTGTCTACGGTGACTCCTAGGGATTTTGCAGAGTCAATGATGAGGGGAACACAGTCAAAGGAGGTTAGGTGTTTCAACCATAGGTCTATCTTAGGTGTGTGATTCGGTGGAGAGATGAGAATGAATTCAGGATAGCATTGAGTGTTCTTGTTTTCTTGTTTTCTGATTGTTGTTTCCTTCCATAACCATCGATTTTCTGTGCCTAGATTTGATTTACTTCATTTAGTGTTCAGTACAAGTGATAAATAAAGAAATAAAATAAAAAGTATTGTCTATAAATGGAATGATCCCCTCGCCATCTCAGAGCCCCTACCCCCAAGCCCCTGCCTCCCTTCTCCCCAGCTTGTCGACTGCACCCCAAATGTGCGGCTTGTCGCTTCCGTCGAGGACTGGTCTGCGCGTGCCAACACCATGACATGTGGGGAGAAGCTGTGGCGTTCATGAGAACTCTCACCACTAACCCTGTTTGTTCAAGGATCGGAAATCTGAGCAGGGGGTGTTTACCGGATATGGTAATTACTGGGTGCATTAAATATCTCACCCTTTGTAAAACCTGCCAGAACCGAACATGGAGAAGTGTATGATATTTGCCAGACCATTTGGACTTTATCCATTAAACACAAAAATTGGAATGGTGTTTTCCAAAAACTAGTTAATATCCTCTGATTTGATGAAAGTGACGCACGTCATGTAAGGCAACACACGTGACAGAAGCCATGTCACGCGCTGGCATCAGCACTCTCCACGGGGGCGCCAAAGTAATACCCAGGCCTTGAAGCGCCTTCTGCAGAAACCCATCTTTGGACTCCTGACTGTGTGTTGACGTCCGTGAGTGACAGACATTTCTCTGTCCTTTTCCCCACAGGAAGAAGACGCGACAGCGGAGCCCCCCCAGAGCATCATGGGGTTCAGGGCACTCCTTCTCACCCTTGGCATCATGGTCGCCATCTTGGAAAGCGCTAGTTCCGCCCCCAGTGACGTCAACAGTAAGTGACCTGGTACAGAGCCCAACGGTGGGGGGAGGGGAGCATAATCCGGGGGGGACCATGGTGGGGGTTAGGGTCAGCACATTTCTAATGTAGTGTCACTGTGGGGAGCAGGAGGAGACCCCTACATACCAGGAGAAGATCTGGATGGAGCAAAGAGACATTTTATGAATGAATCCCTCCATTAAGTGCAGCTAGGACAAGCTATGGACCCTGCACCCTTAATGCCCCCGACGAGGCTGCCCTGAATGCATTTATTATGTAGGGTCTATTGGTTCATGGATTGAAACTCCTGTGGTTCCAGCCAGTATTAACAGTTGGGGGAGGGGGCTCCAAGCAGGCACCGTTACCCCCGCTGGTACAAGGAATAATATAACATGAGGCACAACGTTTTGCGGGTTCGAACCCAGCGCCACCAGGAGGAGGCAGTGAATGGCTCTTGGGCCTAGATGTATCAAGCCTTTTGCGATTCGTTAAGGCCGAAATTCGCAGAATTTCGGCCTTAACAAATCGCAAACGGACATTTTGCATCTTATGGGATGTATGAGAAATTAGCAAAATAAGGAATCGCAAAAAATTGCGATTCCTTATTTTGCTTGAGCATTTAAGGAATCGCAATTTTGCGATTCCTTAAATGCCATGTATGAAACTTTTTTACATTGCGAATTCAGGTTAAGGAATCGCAAATTAACACCAATTTGAGGTTCGTGTTAATTTGCGAAATCCTTTCAAAAACCAAAATATGACAATTTTGAAGGTGGCATGTGACACACATACATGCCCATAGGGCATGTATGTGTGCCATATGCACACACATGTAAGTTTCAGGGGTGCAGCAGGGTGTCCATGAGACACCCCTGCACCCTTGAAATAATTCTCAAATTGCGATTAGCAAATTGCGAATTCGCAATTTGAGAATTTCTTCACAATCATTCCTATGGGCCTCCTGGCCCATAGGAATGCATGGGAAAATATTCCTTATTTTCGAATTCGCAAAATGCGAATTCGCAAATAAAGATTAATAAGGAATCGCTAGAAAAAAAGCGATTTTTCACATGCATTCCATTTTGCGAATTCTAAATAGCGATTCGCTAAAAATCGCTATTTAAGATTCGCAAAATGGAATCTTGATACATCTAGGCCCAGGTGCCTATAGGAGAGAGTATAGACATCACAGAATGCTCTGAGAAGCGAAGTATACTAAGAGAACTATCAGGATGTGGGAGGTTGTTACCCGTGTAGAGAGGGGAACTGCAAAGAAACCAGAATGCCACAGAGGTCCCAGGGAGTGGGGGACACAGAGGTCCCAGGGAGTGGGGGACACGGAGGTCCCAGGGAGTGGGGGACACGGAGGTCCCAGGGAGTGGGGTCCATGTGGGTCCCAGGGAGTGGGGTCCGTGTCGGTCCCAGGGAGTGGGGGACACGGAGGTCCCAGGGAGTGGGGGACACGGAGGTCCCAGGGAGTGGGGGACACGGAGGTCCCAGGGAGTGGGGTCCGTGTAGGTCCCAGGGAGTGGGGGACACGGAGGTCCCAGGGAGTGGGGGACACGGAGGTCCCAGGGAGTGGGGGCCACGGAGGTCCCAGGGAGTGGGGGCACAGAGGTCCCAGGGAGTGGGGGCACAGAGGTCCCAGGGAGTGGGGGCACAGAGGTCCCAGGGAGTGGGGGCCATAGGGGTCCCTGGGAGTTGGTGTCATTTTAGTGACCTGTATTGGTGTGAAAGTCCTAGTGTGAGTTATTTGTCCTCATTGAATGACTAATAGCGTACAACTACCACTTGATGGGCATTTACCACCAGAAGCACAAAGGGCGTCAGTAAGAACAAATGTAAAGCCAGCAAAAACCTGGAGGCCAGTCAATAACTTCAGGCGTTTTGGAATGACCAAAAGGCTGTTCTGACAGGTTACCAGGCAGGGCAGAAAGTGTGGAGCACTCCTAGACAAGTGGAGTGGCCTCCATACCATCCTGCAGAAGAAAGGTGAGGTCACCTATCTTTGGAACGGGGTACTCCTAGAAGCCCCCACATGGTGCTTCATGTGAACCACCTAAAGCATTACTAAACAGGACTGAGATGAGCTTGAACATGGCTACTGATGACGGACAGGAGGAAGAGAGTGACCCTCTTCCTGATCCCCTCTCACAAATTCTTGTTGATGGCTCAGCTGATGGAGTAAGTCTTGGCAGACAGCCTCACTGTCAAACAACAAGCTGACTGCAAACAGGTTCTCAGTCAGTTCCCATAACCCTTCTCCCTGACACCCAGTCAGACTACCTAAAGGGCACATGAGGTGTACACAGGTGACAGTCTGCCTGTCAACAGGAAAATCTACAGGAAGCCTGACCAAGTTAGGGATTGCATTAGGACAGAAGTCCAGAAGATGATGGAATTGAGGGTCATTGAGCCTTCAGATAGCCCCTGGGCTACTCCAATAGTCCTTGCACAAAAACCTCACTCCCAGGGCAGAAATGAAGTTTTGTGTAGACTACAGAGGCCACAGTGCAGTCACTAAAACTGATGCCCATCCTATCTCCAGGGCACATGAAATGATAGACACTCTGGCTTCTGCCAAATATCTTAGAACTTTAGACCTGACTGCAGGAAAACAAAGGACAGCATTTTCAGGCCCTGAAGGACACTTCCAGTTTACTGTGATGCTGTTTGGTTTGAAGAATGCACCTGCCACATTTAGAGGTTGGTGAATCAAGTTTTGGCAGGCCTGGAAGATTTTAGTGCAGCATATCTTGCTGATAAAGCTGTCTTTAGCTCAACCTGGCGAAATCACCTGGGCCACCCAGGAATGTACTTGAGGCCCTGCAGAAGGCAGGCTTCCCTATCAAGGCCAGTAAGATCTGGATAGGGCAGCGTAAGGTTGTAAAATTGCGCCACCTGGTAGGTGGAGGCCAAGTTCAACCGTTGGAAAGCAAAATCCAAACCATTGTGGATTGCGTTGCTCCCACTACCCAGATTCAGGTCACGGCTTTTCTGGGTCTGACTGGGAAATTTTTAAGATTTGTCAAGGGGTGTGGGTCCATTGAGACTCCCATAATGACCTCACCTCTAAGAATATGCCTAAGAAGGTGAATTGAACAGTTAGCTGTCAAGAGGCCTTTGATGCCCTGAAGAAGGTCATGTGCTCTGCTCCCGTTCTGCAGAGTCCTAATTACTCCAAACAATTCATGGTCCAGGCAGATGCCTCTGAGATATGAAGAGGAGCAATGTCGTCACATCTCAATGAAGAGGGCCAGGATCAATCAGTGGCTTTTATCAGCAGACGGGTGACCCCAAGATGGAAACCGTGGTCAGCTATTGAGAGGGAGGACTTTGCTGTGGTCTGGGCTTTGAAGAAGTTGGGGCCATACCTGTTTGGAGCTCAATTCATTGTTCTGACAGACCATAAGCCCCTCTTAAAGCTGAAACAGATGAAAGGTGAAAACCCCAAACTTTTGAGGTGGTCCATTTAGTTATAGCAGATGGACTATACAGTGGAACACAGACCTGGGAGTAACCATGGTGACGCAGATGTACTTTCCAGATATTTCCACCTAGAAAATAAAGACTCTACTGGGCAAGGTTAGTCTTATCTTCTTTGTTTTGGGGGAAGCGCTATAAAGGGAAGTAGGATCTTTCTGGCATAGATACCCCACTTTTTGGCTGTCGTCAGTGTGTTTTGACTGTAGTTTACTGGGATCCTGCTAATCAGGACCCCAGTGCCAGTGCTCTCTCCTCTAAATTATAGTGTAAGTACTTTGTACCCCACAATTGTCATACTGGGGTACCATTGTAAGTCCCTAGTATGTGGTACTGAGGTACCCAGGGCATTGGTACACCAGGGGTCTCCCATGGCTGCACAATGTATTATGCCACCCATGGGAGCCCATGCAAACTGTGTGTGCAGATCTGCCATTGCAGCCTGTGTGAAGTAGTACTTGTACCGTTCATCCCTTATATCCTAGTCACTGCACTTATAACCCATAAGTCACCCTTAAGGAAGGCCCTTCAGTCCACGGGCAGGGTGCATGGGTATATGTGAGTGTGAGCCCTTGCATTAGCAGGGGTAAGCCTACAAACCCTGAACTCTATTCTCTGGGCTTTGTACGTGCTGGACAACCATTAGAATGTATTTAGAGGACACTGACAAGTCGAGATGTCCAACTACATAATGACTTCTCCTAACCTGGTCATGTTTGGTATCAAACATGCTGGGATCATGCAACTATGCTGATTCCAGTGTTAGTTGCATGATACCTTAGAGGACCCCCCACAACTACTGGCGTCGCCTCACAGGGTCTGACTAGCAGCCTGTGTAGCTGCTGACACTAGACAGCGTTCTGCCCCCCTACTGATGAGCGTAACTTGGGCAGGGGGAGCTGAAAGAAGGATTTTCTGCAAAGGAAAGGTGTGACCATCTCTCCTTCATAATTAGGTAGGGTGGTGTTGCTTCTGAGAGTCACCAGACTGCAATGAAGAGCACATTTAATGCCCTCCTTCATAAACCAGTTTAGCCCACTTCAGGAGCCCTTGGTTCCTGCTCTGGCGGGAAAATACACAAAGGACAGAGAAGTGTCCACGCCCCTGTCCAGCTCCTCCCTAGGAAGGTCTCCAAGTGGCCATTTTATTCTTCCTTGTTGGATCTTACCTTATCTTCTTTCTCTGGATAAGTCAGGCCTGGTTTATTTATCACTCAAAGTCCCCTTTGCTGCAATTTCAACACAGGCTTTATCTCTCCGGTCTACAAGGCGTTTAAACCAGAGCTTTACCATTGGTGCACGCTTCTCCGAATGACATCTCAATGTGGTCCTCTCGCAACTGATGAAGCAGACTTTTGAACCCATTTAGAAGGCTGACTTAGAGTTTCTCACATGGAAGGATGCTCTTCTCCTCACTCTCACATCTACCAGAAAAGTAAGTGAGATACAAGCCTTTACCACTCAAGAACCTTTTCTTTGTTTCACAGATGAGTTTGTACTTCTCAGAACAAACTCGAAGCTCATCCCAAAGGTGTCCTCTCAATTCCACCTCAATGAGCCTGTCATCCTATGAACCTTTTTCCCCAACCCAGCCGCACCGGCTGAGCAGGCTCTTCATACTATTTGGAGCAGCCGTGTTAAGGAGCCACGACATCAAGAGGTGTCTCAAATGATACCTTCACAGAACTGAGTACATTCACAAGACTGACCAGCTACTTCTAGCTTATTACCAAGGCCGTCAAGGCACCGCGGTGAAAAACCCATGATTGCAAGACGGGTTTCGGTGACAGGTCAGTTTTGCCGTTTCAAGGCGGGCACATTCTTAACATGAAGATCCAAAGCTCATTCAACAAGAGCCGTGTCCACAATGGCTGCTCTGTTTGCAGGTGTCCCACCGGAGAAAATATGCTGCGCTAAACCTGGGAACGCGCCAAAAGGTACTCCTTCTCAGGAGAGGCTTAACTAGGAGAAAAATCTTTATTTTCCCTGTTACTTCCTCTTTCGAAGTGCGCTGTATCTTGCAGCACACACAGATAGATGAATATGTCTCTCAGGATTGTTTTTGTGCAGACATGTGCCCCTTCCTGCACAAAAATAATCCTGCATGCAGCACAGGCACCCTCACACCATGGTGCAAGGGTGCCTATGTTGGCACTAGGCAGCCAAAATACGCCAACACAGGGGAAAAGGCAGAATGCTCCACATTCTTCTAAAAACTGTGCCATCTGCCCTTTACCTGTCATGCAGTGCAGCACAGCAGAGCAAGGTGCTTTGCTGAGCTGCACGACAATCCCAAAGGTGTCTTCTCAATTCCACCTCAATGAGCCTGTGCTCCGAGACTTATGAAGCCGCTCAGGACCACGAAAGTTGGCTTTGCATGGCTTCATAAATATCATTTCAGAGTTGCTTCACGCTTGCACCACATTGCGCTGTGTAAGGGTGATGGAACAGGGCTTGTATACATGCCGCCATATATATATATATATAT
Organism: Lissotriton helveticus; assembly: GCF_964261635.1. Classification (NCBI taxonomy): domain Eukaryota; kingdom Metazoa; phylum Chordata; class Amphibia; order Caudata; family Salamandridae; genus Lissotriton; species Lissotriton helveticus. The sequence continues at coordinate 510,516,308 of NC_136060.1, read as the reverse complement.
ACTTTCATACATATATAAATGCATGCATACATACATGCATATAACTATACTTCCATACATAAATACATACATACATATCCGTATACATATATAAATACTCATACATGTGCGCACACATGTATACATACACATATACACACCTACATAGGGGAACAGGCCTTCCAAAGATGCTCCTTCAAAACTGGCACACGTGAGATTGGACAGGTTTTTGTATTTATCATCAGTACAAATAAAAAAAACACAGTCTTGTTGCCATTCCAGGTTCACAGCTAAATGTACATTTTATACAATGTACATACATACATACATACCTGCATATGGACTTACATATATGGATACATACATGCATATTATATACATACATGCATGCTAGTATACATACAGGCTACATGCATTATGTACACATATGCAGACATACATACAAACACACGGATGTATGACGTTACATCGCAAACTTTTACAACGCACACCGTTACAACGCAATTTTTACAACGCAGATACATTTACAACGAATGCTTTTACAACGCATGCCATTACATAGCAGATGCTATTACAACGCATGCCATTACAACGTAAGTATAGGTAAGTATATTATTTTAAAAAAAATGTAATTTATTAAAATTTAATTAATTTAATAAATTAAATTATTTTTTAATAATTAATTTGTAAATATATATACTTTAAAAAATTGTTTATTTAAAAAAAAGAAAAATTATTATTAAAGAACTAATATTAAAAATAATAAAATTATTAAAATTAATTATTTAAATTATTTAAAATTATTTATTTAAAAACTGAACCCTAAAAATACCCGTTACCCTGAACCCTTAAAATACCCATGTACCCCATAACCCATACCTAGCCCTGAAGCCTAAAAATACCCCTGTACCCCAAAACCCAAACCTAGCCCTGAAACCTAAAAATACCCCTGTACCCCAAAACCCATACCTAGCCCTGAAACCTAAAAATACCCCTGTACCCCAAAACCCAAACCTAGCCCTGAAACCTAAAAATACCCCTGTACCCCAAAACCTAAACCAAGCCCTGAAACCTAAAAATACCCCTGTACCCCAAAACCCAAACCTAGCCCTAAAACCTAAAAATGCCCCCGTACCCCAAAACCCAAACCTAGCCCTGAAACCTAAAAATACCCCTGTACCCCAAAACCCAAACCTAACCCTGAAACCTAAAAATACCCCTGTACCCCAAAACCCATACCTAGCCCTGAAACCTAAAAATACCCCTGTACCCCAAAACCCATACCTAGCCCTGAAACCTAAAAATACCCCTGTACCCCAAAACCCAAACCTAGCCCTGAAACCTAAAACTACCCCTGTACCCCAAAACCCATACCTAGCCCTGAAACCTAAAAATACCCCTGTACCCCAAAACCCAAACCTAACCCTGAAACCTAAAAATACCCCTGTACCCCAAAACCCAAACCTAACCCTGAAACCTAAAAATACCCCTGTACCCCAAAACCCAAACCTAACCCTGAAACCTAAAAATACCCCTGTACCCCAAAACCCATACCTAGCCCTGAAACCTAAAAATACCCCTGTACCCCAAAACCCATACCTAGCCCTGAAACCTAAAAATACCCCTGTACCCCTGTACCCCAAAACCCAAACCTAGCCCTGAAACCTAAAAATACCCCTGTACCCCATAACCCAAAACTAAATATATACTATTACTTAAATTAATTTATTTAATTTACATTTAAAAAAAATGATTTAAAAAAATAACATACTTACCAATACTTACGTTGTAATGGCATGCGTTGTAATAGCATCTGCTATGTAATGTCATGCGTTGTAAAGGCATGCGTTGTAACGGATCCTGCGTTGTAATGGTGTGCGTTGTAACGGTGTGATACCCCTGTACCCCAAAACCCAAACCTAGCCCTGAAACCTAAAAATACCCCTGTATCCCAAAACCCATACCTAGCCCTGAAACCTAAAAATACCCCTGTACCCCAAAACCCAAACCTAGCCCTGAAACCTAAAAATACCCCTGTACCCCAAAACCCAAACCAAGCCCTGAAACCTAAAAATACCCCTGTACCCCAAAACCCAAACCTAGCCCTGAAACCTAAAAATATCCCTGTACCCCAAAACCCATACCTAGCCCTGAAACCTAAAAATACCCCTGTACCCCAAAACCCAAACCTAGCCCTGAAACCTAAAAATACCCCTGTACCCCAAAACCCAAACCAAGCCCTGAAACCTAAAAATACCCCTGTACCCCAAAACCCAAACCTAGCCCTGAAACCTAAAAATACCCCTGTACCCCAAAACCCAAACCTAGCCCTGAAACCTAAAAATACCCCTGTACCCCAAAACCCAAACCTAACCCTGAAACCTAAAAATACCCCTGTACCCCAAAACCCATACCTAGCCCTGAAACCTAAAAATACCCCTGTACCCCAAAACTCAAACCTAGCCCTGAAACCTAAAAATACCCCTGTACCCCAAAACCCAAACCTAGCCCTGAAACCTAAAAATACCCCTGTACCCCAAAACCCATACCTAGCCCTGAAACCTAAAAATACCCCTGTACCCCAAAACCCAAACCTAACCCTGAAACCTAAAAATACCCCTGTACCCCAAAACCCAAACCTAACCCTAAAACCTAAAAATACCCCTGTACCCCAAAACCCAAACCTAACCCTGAAACCTAAAAATACCCCTGTACCCCAAAACCCATACCTAGCCCTGAAACCTAAAAATACCCCTGTACCCCAAAACCCATACCTAGCCCTGAAACCTAAAAATACCCCTGTACCCCTGTACCCCAAAACCCAAACCTAGCCCTGAAACCTAAAAATACCCCTGTACCCCATAACCCAAAACTAAATATATACTATTACTTAAATTATTTTATTTAATTTACATTTTAAAAAAAATTATTTAAAAAAATAACATACTTACCAATACTTACGTTGTAATGGCATGCGTTGTAATAGCATCTGCTATGTAATGTCATGCGTTGTAAAGGCATGCGTTGTAACGGATCCTGCGTTGTAATGGTGTGCGTTGTAACGGTGTGCGTTGTAATAGTTGCGTTGTAAGGGTTGTTCCCCATACACACATGCATGCATGCATATTTACATATGGACATATATATATGTCCATATGTAGCTCACTGGTTAGAGGAGAAGTGTGGCTCAATGGTTAGAGCGGCAGACCCTGAAGCAGAGGTCGGCCCGGGACCAGGGTTCAATTCCTGACGCGGCAGGGTATTGGGTCAATGTCCGCGGACTCGATAATTCTCACCTAGGTGCCTAAGCTAACCATGGGTCCCACTCTGCAACTCTGGGCAATAGCTTGCTTAATCTCCACAACGGCCCTATCAGTGCCAGGGATGCCTGGCTTCACCTTGGGGGTGCCCAGGAGGGACCATCTCACAGGGAAAGCCAGGACGGGTTCCCCAGCGGTATACAGCGCCAGGACACTCCGAGATGGAGTAACAGTGCGCTTTACAAGTATACATTTACATTTATATATATATATGGATACATACATGCACATTTATATACATACATGCATGCTAGTGTACATACATGCATACTACACATATATGCATACATGCACACATGTGTATTTACATTGATACATACATATATGTACACATACATGGATACACATACATACGTGTATACATACATACTTACATACATAGAAACATGCAAAGATACATACTTGCATATATACATGCATACCTGCATATATATATATATATACATACATTAGTAAGCAGGCCTTCTTAACACGCACCTACGAAGCTAGTCCACACCTGAGATTGGACAGCTCTTTGTATGTATAATAAGTGCAGATACAACTGCATACACTTGTTACTATCACAGGTTCACAGATGAATGGTCATTATTTACCATATACATACATACATGCATATATACATAAATACATATGTACAGATATACATGTATGCATACATACATGCACACATACATTGTAGAAAACATACATACAATCAAGCATACACACACACATACATACATGCATACATGCATGCATACATACACACATACATGACAACTTGGGGAAATGACGATTTCTAACCTCATTACAATATTCCACTCCAGATCCTAACCATATCCTGCATATGCATTTGAGCTCAAGGGGCACATTTATGAAATAATCATGCAATACATCAAGTCTCCTTGCTGCGCTGCGTGACAGGGAAAGGGCACAGACGCGCCATAATTAACATGATATAGCACAGTCCTGTCTTTTTTTAGCGCGGGAGCTCAATGCTGCCTAGCACCAACGCAGTCGCCCTTGTACCATGGTGCACTGTTGGGTCTTGCTCACAGGGATAATTTGGTGGGTGGAACTTGTACAAGATTTACTTGGATTAAACTCCTCATTCCTACCTTGGCTCCTGTCATTTGGTCACCGAGAATTTTTTTTTACCAAGTCAGCGCATTGGTGGACGGCGTTCCTAGGCAACCAGCCTGCATACGCATCCGTGCTGGGGACCTCAGCATTGGTTTCAATATCGGTTGCGGCGGACGTTCCTAGGCTGCCTGGGAGGCCCTCACTGTGCTTACGAATACAGGCAGGAGACACTGTGCTTACGAATAAAGGCACTAGGCACTGTGCTTACGAATAAAGGCAGTAGGCACTGTGCTTACGAATAAAGGCAGTAGACACCTTGCTTACGAATAAAGGCAGGAGACACTGTGCTTACGAATACAGGCAGGAGACACTGTGCTTACGAATAAAGGCACTAGGCACTGTGCTTACGAATAAAGGCAGTAGGCACTGTGCTTACGAATAAAGGCAGTAGACACTGTGCTTACGAATAAAGGCACTAGGCACTGTGCTTACGAATAAAGGCAGTAGGCACTGTGCTTACGAATAAAGGCAGTAGACACTGTGCTTACGAATAAAGGCACTAGGCACTGTGCTTACGAATAAAGGCAGTAGGCACTGTGCTTACGAATAAAGGCAGTAGACACTGTGCTTACGAATAAAGGCACTAGGCACTGTGCTTACGAATAAAGGCAGTAGGCACTGTGCTTACGAATAAAGGCAGTAGACACTGTGCTTACGAATAAAGGCACTAGGCACTGTGCTTACGAATAAAGGCAGTAGGCACTGTGCTTACGAATAAAGGCAGTAGGCACTGTGCTTACGAATAAAGGCACTAGGCACTGTGCTTACGAATAAAGGCAGTAGGCACTGTGCTTACGAATAAAGGCAGTAGACACTGTGCTTACGAATAAAGGCAGGAGACACTGTGCTTACGAATACAGGCAGGAGACCCTGTGCTTACGAATAAAGGCACTAGGCACTGTGCTTATGAATAAAGGCAGTGGGCACTGTGCTTACGAATAAAGGCAGTAGGCACTATGCTTACAAATAAAGGCAGGAGACACTGGCCGTTGCTACCATTAGGCAAGACTAGGCGGCCGCATGCTTCAGTTATGCAAGTATTAGACTCACATTTCAAACAGAAGAAGAAGAACGTCATAGGTTTTACAGGACGCAGCAATTACCTGGTGAATCAGTGGAGAATTTTGTAAGTGACCTTTGAACGTCCGTGTCCACTCGTGGTTTTAAAGCATTTGAAGAGGAGGTGATTCGTGACCAGAGTGTAGAAAAATCCAGCAGTCATTTAGATTCAAATGCATGTCCTTTGGCTTGGCGTCGGCGTCATCCATATTCCAACGTGTTGTTGAGGCTATGTTCAAGGGTAGAGGCAAAGTAAAGTGTTTCCAGGACGACATTTTAATTTATGGTGTGGATCAAATGGAACATGATAAAACCCTTGCGGTGGTGTTGACCATATTAAAAGACAAAGGAGTCTCTTTAAGTGCTATCAAGTGTCACTTTGGGTTGTCAAGGGTAGAGTACCATGGGCACAATCTGTCGGCAAAAGGGGTAGAACCAAAAGAAGGTTTGGTGAGAGACAAAAAGTAATTCCCTGCACCACAGATCAATTGCGTTCATTTTTTGGGATGTTGGAATTTTATGCACGTTTCGTTTCAAAGTGTGCTGAAAGACCGAAGAGTATGAGGGTATAACTAAAATAATGTTTGGTTTGAATGGACGGATGAAGTGGACAGTGAGTTTGTTGTTTTGAAGAATGAAGTTGCTGAGATTATTCCTCTGAAGTCATTTGACACACACAATTCCAGCATTGTGGTGACGGACGCAAGTCAGTATGGTTTGGGTGCCGTATCAATGCCATCAAGAAATGGCAAGGACGAAGTGGTGGCATTTGCGTCTCGTGCATTGAGGGCTGCCAAAGCGACGTATTCTGTCATTGAACGTGAAGCTCTAGCATGTTGTTGGGGAGTGAATTTTTTTAGGAAGTACTTATGAGGAGTCGAGTTCGCGTTACACATGGATCATGAACCCCTACTAAATCTGTTTTCAACTCAGGGTGCTTGCAAAGCAACTCCAAGGAGCTCGATAAGGTGCTTCATGAGTTAACGTCTTGGTTGCACAAGGTATGGCCAAAAGAGAAGGTGGATGATACTCTTAAAGTGTACAAGGAGGTGTTTGAAGCATTGACTGTGGCCAGATTTTTAGTGGTTACTCAAGGTATGACAGACTAGATAATACGGTTGACCCATGAGGGGTATTTGGGGATTGTGAGCTCTGAAAAACAGAGTAAGGGACACATTTGGGTGTCTAGGATTGGACAGGGAGGTGGAACACTGGGTGAGAGGTTGTGTTGCGTGTACTCTGAGTTACAAGTTTCAAATGACGGGCCGAGTCCTGTAGAGGCATTACCAGTGCCAGAAAGACCATGGGGCAAATTGGGCATGGACATTATTGGATCTATGAATATATTGAAAGAATCGTCAAGGTATGGTATAGTCTTAGTTGGCTATTATTCTTGATGGCCAGAAGTGAAATTTGCTAAGTCGACTAATACAGGGGAAATGGTGACATTTCTGTGTGAATTGTTCATTCGGGAAGGTGCTCACTTGGAAGTGGTCACGGACAATGGCGTGCAATTCACATCAGAAGAATTCGGTACATTCATAAGTAATTGGGGTGTGAAGCATGTGACAACTTCCTTGTACAATCCCAGGACCAATGGCATGGTTGAGAGGTGCAAGGTTGAGAGGTGTAACCGTGTAATCAAAGATAACATTCAATTCACTATGGTGAATGGATTGGAATGGAGAAATGAATTGGGAGAATTGATTAGGGCATTGTGTACAACTCCCTGTGTAAGTACTGGAATGTCACCTTTTGCTCTACTCAAAGGTAGAGAGGCTGCGAATAAACTGGTGCTACCTTGGATGGGTAGTTTGGAGGTGCCCATGGTATGGGGTTAACTCAGTCTGATGTTCAAAGTAAGTATGTGTCCAAGGAAAGTGTGCCAAGAGTGAAGGTGGAAAAAGGGTATTGGGTTAGAGTTAGATTGCCTGCTATAATTTCTAAGGGAAATTCAAAGTGTTTTGACCCCAAGAAAGTGGTGTTTATGAAGGAGCATGTGGTTAGTTAGAGGATGGTAATTGGTGTAACAAGGAGAATTTGTTGGTACAAAGGCATCTAGGGTGCACACACATTTCACATGATGTAATGGTAGGGGAGAAAAAAACATAGAGGGGATCGGGTTAGAACCAGAACTCTATGGGAAGGAAATCATCAAGAATTTTATGGTGACTCTGTATATATTTGTTGTTGTTTTTGTTACGTTATATTTTTCATGTATCCTTAACAATAGTTTTAACCCTGTTTTGGTTTTGTGTTTATAGGATAAAGGGCCAAATGTAGGTAATCACATATTACCGCTTCCTAAATAACGAATTTTACCGATTCGGTATTTTGGAATCGGTAAATGTGATATAGCTAATGTTTCGGTATATTTTACCGAATCGGTAAAATTCGGTATTTACCGATTCGGTATTTACAGATTCGGTATTTCCCATTCATTCCTATGGGTCTGGAGGCCCATAGGAATGAATCGGAATTACAGATTTGGAAAATACTGAATCGGTAATAGGGGGAAGGCTTACAAGGGTGGCAGGGTGTCACATTGACACCCTGTTGCACCCCTGAATAGTGCATGGGTGCACTAGTGGCACACATACATGCCCCAAGGGCATGTAGTTCTGCCACATGGCACTGTTAAAAAAGCACAAAATTGCTTTTTTAATGGTTTTCGATATTTACCACCAACTTGTAGTTGGTGGTAAATAACGAATCCTTAAATGACAAATGCACTCACTTGAGTGCTCCCTACATTAAGGATTCAGTAATTTACCGAATCGGTATTTAAATTACCGTTCGGTTAATTACCGAATCTTTAAACCTGCCTCCTACATCTCAAACCCTAAATACCGGTCGGTAACGCCCAAAATTCAGTAATTTTTGGCCGTTACCGACCGGTATTGGGCTACCTACATCTGGCCCAAAGATGTGTTGGGTCTTGCTCTGAGCGCGCGGGGATAATTCTGCGGTTGGAACTTTGGTGGGCACTGACTGGTATGGAGGGGATTGGAATGTAGGGCGGTCAGTCAGTTGTTGCTGGCTGCCCCGCTGATTGTACGAGACTTGGATTAAACTCCTCGTTCCTACCTTGGCTCCTGTCAGCTGTGAAGTGGTACTTCCCTGCAGACACCTTCCTGTACAAAAACAATCCTGAGAGGTGGTTTCCTCATTCCATGTTTGCTGCTGAATGCTGCAAACATAGAAAGAGGAAGTCATGAGGAGAAATGAAGATAGTTGTTGTTACACCTTGTCTGGGGATGTGGAGCATGTTGACGCATTCACAGGTAACTCTGAGAATGAGACAAAATCTATTGGTGGATGCATGGGAACAGCCCTGCTGCACCCATGGAACGCCGTCCTGGGGCAGGGGAACACATCACATCGATTTGCGCGCTACGTCACGCTAGATTTATCAAGCGATGCAGAGCCATGGAAGGGAGCCTTGTGTGGCTTGAGAAATCAAACTTAAGAGTTGTGTCACTCTTGCGACCCGCTGCGTGTCACAAGGGCGACACATCTCTTTTACAAATATGCCACCATGTTTCCAGCATTTGAACTACTGCAGCTGTGCACTGTCACCAAAACAACACCAGGAAGATGTGTCAGAGTTGCTGTATTAAACAACAGAATTTAGTCCTGCTCAATAATGTACAACACAGCTCTGTGCCTCCTGCTGACTTTTCAGTTTTCTCTTCAGAAAGAAAACTATGCCTTTTCCAACGTTACATTTGTAAGTTGATCCGTTTCAGGAGGACCAAGGGGTAATGTTATGAGCCCCAATGTACCCCAATATAGGCCTAGGTTGCTGCACGACCTTTTACCTACATTTGTCCTACCTTGCTCTACATAACGGCTGTGGTGACGACCTTGTGCCTAGTTCTGTGCCGAATAAATGTCATGTGGGTTTCTTCGAAAACTAGCCTCATTCATTGTGCATGAGGATTCTTAGTATCACACAGCAGGATTTCTGTATAATAACTCTGTATAACTCATAACAGTGAGTCATGGGGTTTACCCTGCCACCGTGGGTGACATGCAGTTGCCATCTGTGAGGCAATACTGTCAAGAGTATACTGTGCCAACTTGTTATCCTTCTGAAAACAAATATCAGGTGCAAATAACTCTCTCTCTGTTGCTTTTCAGGTGTGACCTTCTTCACTGTGGACAATCAGGGCGTCATCAGGGCGGGTCCGCCCCCAGCTGCTTACAGCGATGATTTCACTTCCAGAGCTCGTGTTCTGGGGAAGCTGTGCGATGCAAGCCAAGTGCTCTTCAGCCCCGAGGGTCTTCTGTATGTCGTGAGAGGTTCTGAGATATATAGGGGTCCCATGCCTTCAGACCCATCCAAGAACTGGCTCCAAGATACTGCAAAGCGCGTCGGGAAAACAGACTGGGGAAGATTCAGGCGCCTTTTCTTCCACCCCAATGGATCGCTTTATGCCACCACTCAACTGGGTGAGCTCTACACAGGCCCCCCGCCGAGCAATGAAGACCAGAGTTGGTTGTCCACACAAGCTACCAAAGTTGGTAATAACGGATGGGATTGGTTTTACGCCCTCTTCTTCGACCCCCAGGGGATCCTGTACGGTGTGACCGCAGAGACCGTTTACAAGAGAAGCCCTCCAGCGAGTGCAGCTGTCAACTGGATTGGAGAAAGCCAGGTCATTAGCAGAGGAAGTGGATGGAGCGATTTAAGCAACTTCATGTCTTTTACTCCCAACGGCAACCTATGGTGCGTCTCCAAGTCAGACGGGAAGATTTACACGGCCCCTCCGCCAACCAGCGTGAGCGACAACTGGATTGGAAGAGCCCAAAATCTGGGTTACAGTTACTTCTTTAAATTCATGGCCTTCACAAAGCAGGTGGAGGACAAGAAAGACCCAGATGCTGGCAAGACTTGTGGCACTGCAACTTAGTGATGAGAAGAAGAGCTCAACACCCTTGTCTACGTAAGTATCACGTCATGTCCTCGCCCATCTCTAACACTTTCCACAAAAGATCTTAGTTCAACGCTGCCTTTGAGTTCAGTCAGCTTTCCTACAGGGAGTTTTCAAAATGCCACAGTCTTTATTTTTGGATTTTCAGAAATAACACACATAGGGGGTCATTAGGATGGCGGATTTCCCGCATACTCCGTGCCGGCGGAAGCCACCGCCGGCCCGGAGTATGCGGGAAATCCGCCGAGGAGGCCTGAAAGACCCACCGCCAAATCAGGATGGCTGGTGGGTCTCCCAATCCGTCCGCCGCTTTTCCGCCGCGGTCGGAAGGCGACCACGGCGGAAAAGCAATAACATGGCTGGCGGTGTCTATCAGACACCGCCAGCCATATTAGGATGCAGGGTGAGTCATGCTTTTCCGCTGCGGCTTTTCCGCCGTGGAAAAGCATACGGACAGTCACTTTGGGGGCCCGTTGCGGGCCCCCTGGGTGAAGGTTACGTGGGGGGTGCACATGGGGGGTACCTATGGAACCCCCCTGCCCTTGCGTGCACGAAGCGGCAGGCACCGCGTGGTGCCTGCCGCTTTGTGCATGCAAATGCACACCTTTCGTTTTTTGCATTGCGGCGGATGCTGCTTCAAGCAGCATCCTCCGCAATGTAAAACATACAGGATGTGACCGCCAGGGTGGCGGTCACATCCTAATTGCTATGGAGGGACCGCCGCTGCCCATGCGGACGGTCCCTCCAACTCAGGGGTGGCGGACGGACGCAAGTCCGTCCGCCATCCTAATCGGCCCCATAGTCTGGGGTTGCTTTTGAAGCACTAGACAATAATGTCCTGCATCTGTTTGGGGTTTCCTGCAGGGGTCCTGTTTGGGACCACTAAGCCTTGCAAGATGGACATGTAAGGAACAATCCTGGGTGGAAGCACCTCTCTAAGTTTGGAGGAGCCTAGGAGCTTAGAAACTAGGACATGATTTACAACAATGGAGCCAGCTAGCAACACTGCCGGAAACTGAGCAAACTAAGGTGAAGAAACCATGAGTGGGGCTTTCTGTTACCACCCCACTGCAAATAAAGTTCTTTGTCTTGAGAGGAATCATCTAACCCCGTATGTTAAAATATCCAGTGGAAGTGCTCCCCTTAAACATTGCTGCAGTCAGCAAAACACTGAGGGGTATATTTAATAAATAATCATGCAGTGCAGAGCAGCACAGCACAGCAAGCCACCCTATCAGCTAGACACAATAGCGTATTTCGCCCCACTTTCTTCCGAGCAACTGCTCCGCTTGATCACTTGTAATAAATCGGACCCCCTTTGTCCTCCGCAAATACTGCTGGGGCCAGATGTATGGTGCATCTTCCGATGTATCAACCTTATTTTGTGAGTCGGTAATCAATTACGGACTCGTAAAATAGGGCTTGTGAGTCGCTATTAGGATGGTGCATGTAAAGGGCATCCCTTCCTAATAGCGAGTCGCACTGGTACGTGTGAATGTTTTGAAACCGAGAATGTGGTCACAAACCCTTTGCAGATTAACACCAATTTCAAATTAGTGTTATTACATTCACAAACGAGAAGGGGTCCCCAAGGAACCCTTCCCCTTTGTGATTGGGGACACCAATCATTTTTCAGAGCACTGTAAAAAAAATGAGAAGAAAACATTTTTATTTTTTAAATACATTCCGCTTTCCTGTAGGGAAAATGGGTTACATTAAAAAAAATAACTACTTTATTTAAAAAGTAGTCATAGATATGGTGGTCTGCTGACCCTGGCAGGCCAATATCTCTGTGAGTGGCTGATATTCCCAATGGGTTGCAGATTACGACCTGCCTTCCGAATGTTAATGAGGCAGGTCCCTTGCAACCCATCTGGGAATACTAATAGGATGGGGCAGGGCACCGTTAAACCAAATCTGGTGCTGCCAGGTCGAAGGGAACTTTAACAACCGCGCAAGGGCAATAAGCTGATGGAACAGAGTAGTAAAACACTTTGAAACAGTATGCATGATCCACCTAGACTACAAAGAGAAGGAGAGAAGGAGAGATGGGTACTCCATGCTGCACAAAATGTTGATTAACTACCATGCGGCAATGAGCCGGAATCGAACTTGGTTGGGCCGTTAACCAAAAGAAAAGGATTCAAACGGTAGCCTAAAAAGGAGTAAAAACCTTTCAAAATTTTGTTCTGAAAAAAATATATTGCAATAGTTGATCCCTACAAACTTTGGTGGCAAAGCCCTCCTACGTCGGACATTTCCAAGAAATGGTGTGAGAGTATTGTGGACAAGGGCTTGTCAGGAGTCCCGTGAATAAGTTCCAGACCGAACCTTGGCTGCGCCATGTTGCAGGGATTCTGCGTTGTCACAGAACTATGCTTGGGATCATAGAACCTTAGTAGGCAGGGAATGAGTCACCCTACCACCTGAGTACCCATGAGCCCGGGGACCAACAAGCTATAGTGTCTTGCTGGCCCTCCTACTCACTCACAGCGGAACAAGTGATTAGACACCCCAGAAAATAACACTCCAGACCCTGTCAGAAATCACAGTTGCAGGACACACCCTTTCGCTCTCACACTCGTACTAGTCCACAATAGGTTCTGACAGAGGCAGGAGGAAAGTATAAAATGTGTATTTGAACTATTGTGCTCTAGTAAGTAGTATACTTGCCATAATGAGTAAGAAAATGTCTAACACAAATACGGTCAGCATAGTAAGTAGACCATAAATCATAAAATAAGCTGTCTCTATACAAGAAAGGGTAGCCTGACCTCCGTCTCCTTCTACAGAAGCACAGTGATTATATCAGTAGATCTATGGGTGTTTGCAGCAGACCCCATACCTTAGCCTGCACGGATGAAAGTCCTACATATCAGGTGCTGTGACGATCTCTTACCTGGAAATATCCCTCTCCAAGTGTGTTGTTACCTATTCTGTACGTAGCTATATGACAAAGTATGTGTTCCCAAAATACAGCTGCATTTTTGTATTTCGTCTATGTGCTGAGGCCTGACCAGAACAAAATAACAAGGGGTCTTGTTGTTCGACCGTGTCTATGGTGTGTAAATCCCAGGAAACAACAGAACGCAAAAAGAGTGGGAGGTTCTATGTGAAAGTACAGTGTGGCACAAAGCAAAATATGTTTGTAAAGTAGATTGTGCAAAGCTGAGGACAGTCTGCAACATGCTCATGCTAACATATGGAAAACAATGATGGGCCTGCATGGGACATAAGACAACATAAAGCACACTCTACTAGAGGTAAAGCAGCTACTCAATCAATCAATCATTTGTAAAGCGTACTACATACCCGCAAGGGTCTCAAGGCGCTTGGGGGGGCCCTACTGATCAAACAGCCAGGTCTTGAAGGACAGCAGGTCTTAGGTTTGGCTTAGGCTCAGTGGGAGGATGTTTCATGTCTTGGCGGCGAGGTGGGAGAAGGATCTCCCACTGGTGGTTGTTCTTCGGATGTGCGGGACGGTGGCAAGTGAGAGGTCGGGGGAGCGTAGCTGGCGGTTGGGGATGTAGAAGGAGAGCTGTCTGTTGAGGTAGGCTGGGCCGTTCTTGTGGAGTGCCTTGTGTGCGTGGGTGAGGAGCTTGAAGGATATCCTCTTGTTGACGGGGAGCCAGTGCATGTTTCTCAGGTGGGGGGTGACGTGGCCGTGGTGTGGTATGTCGAGGATCACTCATGCCGAGGCGTTTTGGATGCGTTGTAGTCGTTTGTTGAGCTTGGTCGGGTCTCCCGCGTAGAGGGTGTTTCCGTAGTCGAGTCTGCTGCTGAGGGCGTGGGTGACTGTCTTTCTTGTATCTGTCAGGATCCATCTGTAGATCTTGCGGAGCATACGGAGGGTCTTGAAGCAGGAGGAGGAGACGGCGTTGACTTGCTTGGTCATTGAGAGCGTTGAGTCGAGGATGATTCCCGGGTTGCGTGCGGGGTCGGTGGGTGTCGGGGCTGCCCCCAGTGCCGTCGGCAACAGGAGTCGTCCCAGGCTGAAGGGTTGGAGCCGAGGATGAGGACCTCCGTCTTGTCTGAGTCTTGTCTTCATCCAGTCAGCAACGGCCTTCATTCCTTCGTGGAGGTTGGCTTGGCGGTGATGGTGTCCTTGGTGAGGAAGAGGATCAGCTGAGTGTCGTCGGCGTAGGAGATTATGTTGAGGTTGTGCTGTCGGGCTATGTGTGCGAGCGGGGCCATGTAAATGTTGAACAGCGTCGTGCTGAGGGAGGATCCCTGGGGCATGCTGCAGATGATCTCGGAGGCTTTGGAACGGAATGGGAGGAGGCGGACGCTCTGGGTTCTGCTGGAGAGGATGAAGGTGGTCCAATCCAGAGCCTTGTCTCGGATCCCTGCGTTGTGGAGGCGTGCGCGTAGTGTGTGGTGGCAGACGGTTTTCGAAGGTGGCAGAGAGGGCTAGGAGTATGAGTGCTGCAGTCTTGCCGTTGTCCAGCAGGGTATTGATGTCATCGGTGGCAGCGATGAGGGCAATCTCAGTGCTGTGGTTGCTGTAGAACCCTGACTGGGAAGGGTCCAGAATTATATTTTCTTTGAGGTATCGGGTTAGCTGTCTGTTGACGGTTTTCTCAATGACCTTGGCCGGGAAGGCGAGCAGAGAGATGGGCCGGAAGTTCTTGAGGTCTCTTGGGTCTGCCTTAGGTTTTTTGAGTAGGGCGTTGATCTCGCCGTATTTCCAGATCTCTGGAAAGGTCACGGTCTCGAGGGAGAGATTGATGACATTGCGCAGGTGGGGTGCGATAGAGCTGCTTGCTCTGTTGAAGACATGGTGCGGGAATGGGTCTGACGGAGCGCCGGAGCGGATTGTGCTCATGGTCTTGATGGTGTCATCGATGCTCACGCTGGCCTATGCTAGCAGGGGGTCGTGGTCGATGATGTGCATAGGGTCTGCTGTCTGTTGGGGCTGCCTGGGTGTTGAAGCTACTGCTGCTTTATTGAGGAATATCCCTATTCCGGATATTTTTAAAGCATCCAGGCGGAGATCTATTCCTACATTTAACAAACATTACAGCCTAGAGTCGGATTCTAGTGCAGACGCTCCAGTAGAACATGCCTGTCTCAGAAATCTCTTGACTTAAATGGCTACCTTAGTTCACTCTGTCTTCTCCACCGTGCTCTGTGGGGATGAGCTTGCTACTATATTCAGTGCTTATGACTATAAAAGGAAATCCCCTACGAGGGAAGGAGTCATTTCCTACCTATAACTGGCTCACAGACACATCGATGATAAAAATATCAAAAACAAAAATTTCGACTCCTATAATTAAACCAGTAAGTACAAAAATATTGACTAAAAATAACGATGTAAAAAATATGGATGTATAAAATATCGACTTTTATATAAATATAAAATAAAATTATATATATATATATATATAAATAAATTAAATATTAAATATAATTTTAACAAAATAAAATTAATTCAATATACATTTTAATAAAATATAACATAAAAACTTGATAAAAAATAAACAAACAAACAACTATTTATACATAAATATTTACTTCATAACAATTATTAAACAATTATTTGTAATGTATGTTAAAAGATTAAAATAACTACAAAACAAAAATATATATTGATGATTTAAAATATTTTAAAAAACACAAATCTATATTAAATGAAAACATTAAACTAATAAAAAATATTTAAACTTACATTTCACAATACAATAAGTACAATGGGGGAAAGTGTTGGATAGCAAAGGGGTAAAAAAATTGCTATTTCCACTCAAGTGAATGCAACAGTAGGGTAAGTGTTGGATAGTGGAGAAATTGAATTTACTATTCCAATTCCAGTGAGTGCAACAGTAGGGAAAGTGTTGACTACTGGAGGGGCAAAAATGACTATTCACACTGCAAAGAGTGCAACAGTAGGGAAAGTGTTGGATAGTGGAGGGGAAAAAATTACTATTCCCACCCCACTGAATGCAAGATTAGGATAAGTGTTGAGTTGCAGTGGGGAAAATTAACTATCCCCATTCCACTGAGTGCAACAGTACGGAAAGTGCTGGATAGCGAAGGGGTAAAAATTACTATCCCCACTCCAGTGAGTGCAACAGTAGGGAAAGTGTTGGATAGCGGAGGGGCAAAAATGACTGTTCCCACTCCAAAGAGTGTAACAGTAGAGAAAGTTTTGGATAGCGGAGGGGTAAAAATTACTATTCCCACTCCAGTGAGTGCAACAGCAAGATCAGTGTAGGATAGCGGAGGGGCAAACATTTTCTTTTCCACTCTGGTGAGAGCAACAGTAGGGAAAGCGTTGGATAGCGTAGGGGTAAAAATTACTATTCCTACTCCAGACAGTGCAACAATACGGAAAGTGTTGGATAGCGGAGAGACAAAAATTACTACACACACTCAAACAGTTATAAAAAAAGATACATATATTACAAATTTTTAAAATTCATAAACAATAGATAAACAATGTTTTAAAAATGAAAAATCAAATATATAAAATGAAAAAATATTATAATATTAATAACAAAAGCCTACAATTATATAAAATAAAATAATAAATACATTAGAAAAATTATTTTTTTAAACTAGAAAATACTGAAAAACAAATATTTTTAACATTGATATTACTTACCTTAAGTCGATACACTTGACCACGATATTCTTGCTGTCGATATTTCTGAGGGAACAATAACAGGAGTAAGGCCCGTTAACCCAGATGAGACTGGGTGCAAATTATATCAAATAAAATGTCTCAGCTGGGCAAATTTTTAAATACAGGTCAGTTTAAGGAAATGATACCAATCACAAATGGGGAGGGGAAAAGAGGGAGGGAGACCGCAACGTTGGTAAAGAAAGTAAGGATAAACTATAATTCCATGAGTAGTTAAGAAGCACTACAGTACATGAATACAAAATGACCATAGCACACAAGGTGAGCACTGGGCGTGTAGGTGAAAGGTGGGGGGGTGCAGTGACAAGGAGTGCGAAGTACAGCGTGAACGGCGACAAAATTACAGAAAGATAAAGGTGGTCAAAAATGCACGTTATAGACTGTGTTTTTAAGGACGTATTCATGTAAATAGATTGACCAAAATAGCGCCTGTGTTCTAGGCTGGGTCGATGGCGTTTTAACCTGAATGATTGCAGGTCATCATCAGGACAATGGCCATATGGTTTGGGGTAGTGCTCTAATTAAGAGAGGAGTGATTCAGGGACATTAAGGTCAAGAGAGTAGTAAATCAGGGCGACCGGGTCAATCGGGCCATCGGGCCAATCTGTAGATGGCAATTAGATCCTGGAGGGAAAACCGTGGATGGGGAGCCTGTGCAGGTAGAGGTAATCAAGGCAAGGCAAGCCCGGGAGACGGGCCGGCACAAGGTCCCGGGGGAAGCGGTACGATTTGTTGAGCTGGAAGGGTCCGATGTAAAGGAGGAATAAAGCCTCTGTGTTACGGAGCCTAGCTTGGGCGATTGAAGCGTCCGGAAACCAAATATTTCTGAACCACGATATTTATTACTCGATATTTGTGCAACTCGATATTTTTTACTCAATATCCTTCTGCACACCCCTCTAACTCCAGTTCTCCTGTAGGGGAATTTCCATAATAGTCATAAGCAACCCTCCCTCCTCCCTGCTTGAGTCGACAGCGGTAACCATGGGACCTAAATATCATCACACATCGTCTTCAAAAAGAACTGCAAAACTGCCACCTGCTGAGCATGATGGGAAACGGGGGGTCTGTGGGTTCTTTAAGGTGCTGGGGCAGATTTACAAGCCTCCTGCGCCAATAGTACATCACTTTTTGTGACATCCGCTGTGGCAGCGCTGGGATGCCCTCGGGTAGCTATGCGCTCTAAAAATCAATTTCCAATATCAATTCCAATCCCTTTTTGTGATGTACTGGTGGCGCAGGGGGCTCCTCCATATTTACAAGGACAGGAAAAGCCACCCTGTGTGACTTTTCCTCTCCCTGTAAATACGGCCCCTTCACATGCAGTACTTTGCGTGACAGGGGCACTCCATGGGTGTTGCTGTGGGTGTTCCCATGCAACACGCATGGAACAAGACACATCTCCAGATTTACAAGAAATCGTAAATCTGGAGATGCGTCTGAAGGCTTTGCCACCCTTTCAATGCGTGCTGCAATCTAGTGCACGCATTGACAGAGGAAAATGCCTGCAGTGATTGTTTTTGTGCAGGAAGGTGCCCCTCCTCCACAAAAACAATCTCCCCATGACGCAGGCTTCCTTGCACCATGGTGCAAGGGTTCCAGCGCCAGCGCATGGCTTCAGTGTGTGCGCCAACGCATGGGAAAGCACAGAGGTGCAACATATTTTTGAAAATATGTTGCATCCATGTGCTTCGGAAGTGCTGCAGCGTGCCACAGCCAAAAGGCTTGAGGTGCCACGCTGAGGCATATCCTTGTAGATCTCCCCCGAAGCCTCTCATTGTAACTAAAGTAATGAAAGCTCATGGCTCTACTCTGTCCTTCTTCCCTTCATCTCTATGCTCTATCAAAAAAGGGTTTGTAAAAGATATTTTTGCTGTTACATTAAAACATCATGAAATTATACACAGATATAATTCTCCTTGCCCCTTTTTTAAGTACAAGAATTGGGCCATTGTAGCCTAGTCCTACAGGCTGTGTAATATTTGTGTTTTTTTAAGTGACTCAGCAGGCTTTCCTGAAGAAATGTGAACATCTACACTTAGGGGCCGATTCCGATCTAGGTCGGAAAGCACTCCGACCGAGCCGGATCCTGGGAGTTTTCCGACCGAACCGGACTCCTGCAGTCCGACCGAGCGAGTACGATGCGGCCGTATGCTGTCGGACTCCCATTGAAGTCAATAGGAGCCGGTCGTACGACACATACATTGGCTCCCATTGACTGAATGAGCACGTTGTGGACAAGTGCGCCACTACAGTGGGTACACATCGGTGCCATCCGCACCATACATGCCTGTGTTGGCCCCTGTGTCCGAGTCGTAAGGCTGCGGGTCACAGGGGGTCCGATGCAAACCCCCAACGTCCAACTCCAGGAGCTATTGCGAACTGGAAGCTTCGACTCGATCCGGCTGTCCGACGCGTGCATCGTACTGGCTCGGTCGAAATTCCCCTCCATTGCATGACACGGTTTGCTTACGGATGAGGCGTACGGAGCGATTCGAACCCGGAAACGATTCGGACGGAGATTTTGCACTTGTGCGCATCGTACTTCAACGTCTGGACCCGTGTACGACTTGGATGGAAATTCAGTGTCCGAATCGGATCCGCTACTGCCGAACCCAATTCGGTGCCCTTCCGACCGAGATCGGAATCTGCCCCTTAGAAAGATATATTGTGAAAAAATGCTCCATAGTCCCCAGAAGTGGGCGTAACTATTCAGTGCTTATGACTATAATGGAAATTGCCCTATGAGAGAACTGGAGTTGCAGGGAAGAAACTATTCCTTCAGACTGTCCCTTTGTAGGATGATGTCAGCTGGTTTTGAGGTGCATTGGGCCATCATTCTCTGGGTCACCCCTTTATTTAGGCGTCTCAGGATTCGAGTTACGGATTAAACATGTTTCAGGGTTAGAGCTTGCATTGTTTGAAAGGGTCTATCCTATCGATACAGGTCCGCCCAAAATCCCAGGTGATGTCATCAAACAAACGTTCATTCATGTCTCTTCTTGGTCATTGTTAGAGATGGGGGACTGAAAAAAGAGAACTCTTTTCTTCCTCTTCCCTGGATGAATCTTTTAATAACAACAAAATGACTTTATATTATGTTTCTTTATTATCACTCCATGTACGACGTCTTCATAATCAGAGAGCTCTGCTCAGGGGGAGCAGCTGAGTAGTTTATACATGTTGCATGTTGCACTTTGGGAAGGTCAAGGAAATATATAAACGTGTTTTTGTGTTTTGGTTTGTTGTATCTGCTGACTGACTGGAGGGCTAAAACTTAATGTAATGCTTGGAGCCTAAGGTTAGTTTACTGCTTACACATGTATCTTTTATTAATTTTACTAGAATGACTCAGCAACAAGACAGATTTTTAAAGGGTCTGGAGGAAAGCCGAGCCTCAGGAGTTTCACCGCTGGACACCACTCTATCTTGAAATGTTACAGACCATCTAAGACTTCCAGTCCCTGATTGGATGACGGATTATTACAAACCGGCTGAGACCCTCTGGGAGTAAGATCATGTCGCTCTGTTGCTCCCTGTATGCGCACGAATACTCTGCAGTTGTTCAATCTCTGCATAACCTGTCTTTATGGTTTTCTAACATTTTCAAATAAAGGGTGATTGAATTGTCAACATGTGTCCTCCCCGACTCTTTCTTTTTGTGTTCTGTCTTGAAAGTGCAGCTGTCACCAGATAATTATGTGCGCATCACTAGAGAGGGGCTTTGGCTCCGCCCACATGTTTTCATTTTCAGAGGTTGTGTGCTTCCACAAAAAAAGTGTTTGCCGCCACGCATCTGTTTTCAGTTTGTTCATGTATCCAGCTGCCTAAGCATGAACTTTAAAGCATACACACATGACACTGGAATGATATTAAAGTGTCTTGAATAACTAAATAATACATGTTGGTTTTCTCTGGCAGCAGCACAGATGGAAGGGGGGTGTAATTAAACTTGTGGATTTTTAGGTCTGGCTTGACACCACAACTGCCTCCTGACCTTTAAACTTGCACCAATACTATTCTGCAGTTCTTTGCATCCACAGAAATACATATCTATTTCTATGATATTTACAAGTAATGCTTCACATAACCCAACAACATTCCTTTAAAGCCAGACCTACTGGAATTACCACTGCTTGTTTACATTTTACCCCTGTGCTTAGCATGTCTGGTGAGAGTTATATAGCAATGGGGTAACCCAAAAGGTGATGAAGGGTTAAAATCAAGCTCTACCATCTAATCACCAAAAAGAGCATTTCTTATCTACCTTGGTAGCATAAAGGTCCTATATGGCCCCACCAGAGAGAATCTGGAAATATGCTTAGATTTCCTCAACTTTTGCCATGTATAATCAGCAAATGAAATCCCACAGATTCCCTGAATTCCAGGTTTATAGACCCAAGCCAAAGGCCAAAAAGACACGCCTAAGTTAACAAAATCCACTAGGCCTAAAATAATGTTAAACATGCATTTCTGTTGCACTGAAAATAACGAGGTAAATTGGGCCATCAGGAAGTACAGTAATTTTCCACAGCATCAAGACCAACGCCCACACACGTACACAAACCTAGCTGGTACAGGTTGGCACATCTTGGGACTTTCTTACTGCAATATTGTTTTGAAACTTAGCTTGCAGAAACAAAAGACACAACGTCTTGCAAATGCTAGCACCTGGCATAAGTTCCGCTCTCACATAAATTTTTAGAAATATGTACAGCACAAAATGATCTTTGTTTATGTTCTGCGGTCAAGCATGGCCAACCAACCGTTAGGACACCTGACCGCCCCCACTGTCCTAGGACAATGCGGTCAAGCCACCTGCGTCAAATAAGTCAGGACAGTGTCAGTTCTGCAATTTCAGGTATAAAAGATCCACCACCACCATCAGAAGGCAGAACTCTCCTGGGGTGATCTCCACATGCATGAGATTCTCCGGTCGACTGTTTATCTGATTTGGGACTGTCAAGCCTACTCGCTGAGGTGATGCCCTTCCAAGCCAGATAATATCTTTGCCTTTTTAAATCTCTGACTGTACTTAGGTATTTTTTGATCCACACCCAATTCCTTGCATTTAAGGTTTCTTCAGATAAAGTAGATCCAGCTTGGTGAGTCACCCTAGTTATCTGCCTCCTGGCATTGAATTACTATAGAAATGTGTTTTTCATTCCTTAATTAATCTCAATTGTGCCTTTTTCCATAATCCTGGCCCATCACTTCGGGGCTCTTTAAAATGTTTAGCCTGCATGAATAATTCTCTTCAGGAAGGCTTGTTTCAAGTTCTCTATATTTTCATAGAATGTATTCTGTGTCTTTCTGAGTCTCTAGCTGATTTAAATATGATTTTTAATGGATCCTAACTCCAGCTTGCCTTATAGTTCTCATCAGAAAGGCTTGATTCTAGGCACTATAATTTTATAACAAATATCTTCAATGTCTTTGGATCTCTGGCAGTTTTTGCTTATGCCTTTTTGAAAAGTCACTTATTTCAGCGTGCCTTGCAACATTGTTAGCATTTATCATCTAGCGGTTACTCCTGACAGATTGAAGTCGGGATTTCTTAAGTGGATTTTTACTTACTAGTATGAAATGATGTGCATTTATTGTTTTGCTAAAAGATATGCAGTTATTGGTCCACTTGTGAATTATTATTAATAAACATTCCACTTCAACATGAGTTCTTCGTCATCTCATCTCATTGTACCTTATCTCTCAGTGACGTGGTGTGCTGGTGGCTTGTGACTCACCTGTTGACGTGACTACACCCAAAAGGGGCTTGAATTTCCTCTTTATCAATGTACATTAAAGTTACATACATATAGTTTTAGAATATAAAAAGTTTTACGGGAGTCGCAAACCCAGCACGCCCCAGCACGTATATGACGTCACGCGGTGCCCGCCACCACGCAAACGCCGCGTACCATAATGCGCACATGTCGCGAATACGCAGGACGAGGACTCGCGCATATATATCCACCCAAAAAGTTGCCCAAAAGCAAGGACACCTCCAAATATCCGTGTGCTTAATCAAAAGCTTTAATCTTAAGCCGGCAGTCACATTCCATAATTCATAGTCTCTTACGCGTTTCAGAGCACGCTGGCTCCTTCTTCAGAGAGAGGCATTGGATGTAAATGCAATCTTCAACAGCACCCTTAACTGCATGCACGTATTTTAAACATTTCCAGGGCACCCTGCAGCTGCATTTTAGGCTCAAAGCATACTGGTGCATGTAGTTTGATATATATATATGCGGCAGACTCTGTGTCATTAACGAAGAGTTGCACTTAACTGGTCCGTGTCCGAGGTTTCTGTGCAGCGCTGCGAGTAGGCGAGAGGCTGCCTGTGAAACGCGGTAAACGGTGATATATATATATATATATATATATATATATATATATATATATATATATATATATATATATTCCAAAGAAAAATCCGACCACCTCCAGTAACAGCTGGCGAAGAGGCTCAGACCTCTGCAGCGTTTTTATCAGGCGAGAATTTCTTTATTAATCACAACCTGCGACGACGCGTTTCGGGCTGTCAAGCCCTTGATCACATACAGCGTTTAACTGCGCCATTTGTTTCTTTTATACATGCTATAAATGTGCACTCCCTTTTTGGCATTCATCGTAGTCACATGGTCATGGTCACTAAAGACATACTATAATCGTAGTATATATATATATATATATGTATATACATACAGACATACATACATACATACATACATATACATACATACATACATACATACATATACATACATACATACATACATACATATCCATACTAATATTATGAAGAGAGAGCCCAAACCTTTGAGGCGGGTAATCCCAGTAACCAAAGCACCAATCACAACACCCAATACAGCGTTGGAAAGGGCAGTTGCAGCAGAAGGACATAGGCTATGCAGACGGCCACCATATATATATTTTTTTTTGCAGAGTTGTCTATAGCGCAAACTTAACCCGAACTGAATCAGATATCAGAGTGCTTTACATAGCACCAGTTACGTTACATGAGGACACACATTCATTTTTGTTAGGCACGGGGAGATTAAGTGATTTGCCCAGAATCACAGGATGTTTGGTTTCGTTACCAAGACTCAAACCCAGATCCCCAGGTCCGAGGTCGAGCGCCTTAGCAGTTAGGCCAACTCCTCTATACATTTAAGAGGTAAAAGAACCGTGCCAGCAAAGTAGTCCCTTGTGGGCGTGTCTGCGTTGTGCTGTGAGAGTGGGCTGGGGGCGTGACTAACGCTGGGAGCATGTGGTACGGGCATCCCATCGTGGGCTGTGGGCGTGTGCTGGGGGCGTGACAAATGCTGGGGGCGTCTGTCCGCCCTTCATGCCATGTGAGTCGTACATACAAGTGCCAATTACGTTGCTGCGCAGCATCAAGGGGCACGCTGGGGGCGTGGCACGCTGGGTGCGTGAGAAACGCTGGGGGTGTGTGTCCGGCCTTCATGCCATGTGAACGCAATTGCGCCGCATCAAGGGGCACGCTGGGGGCGTGTGCTACATTCCGCCCTTCATGCCATGTGGGTCGTACAATATTCAGAAGATCCAGAGAGGTCGGTGGTAGTGTCCCCCTTAAAAACAAGGAGAAACGTCCGCACATATAGTAATAGCTCTCTAGTTTCCAAAATTATACGTGAATTTTATGAGCTTTTCAAGGATATTTCACCAGCCAATTTTGGGTGCTTATACAGCCTGATAAACACTCACCACCAGGAGTGTTGTTAAGTACACAAAGTGCATATCATACTAGACAGGGCACAGGCTTAACTAGCACACCAACTAATGTTCAATGTATTGTAAACTCTAGATCATCCTAGATTTCTTTTAAGAAACGATAGAATCCAACAATCATCTAATAAATGTTTAGCAGTCAGATATAAACAATGTCCAGTTCTTGTATTATATCAACGGATTCAGAGATCCAAACCAGGTAGTGTTTCTTCACATTCTTTATTAAAAGTTCATGTATAAATAAGACTTCTCAGCTCACACCGCCGACACGTGTTTCGTCTCTTGCAGAGACTTTTTCAAGGCTGGAAGTGTCAAACAAATCATACAATAAATAATTCATCATTATCTTATAAGTATTTCATTAACACAACTAGAGGAAAAACATTTTGATGATCACATAAAGACAATATAATACAAATAAATACAAGCATTAAAAATATTCAATATGCAGAACCATTATGCTAGAACTAAAATGCATCTGGTTGATCATATCAATCATGTGCGTGTGAAGAAACACTACCTGGTTTGGATCTCTGAATCCGTTGATCCGTTGCTAACATCAAACAGGCCTGCATCTGGGCCTCAAGCGGGGAAACACGCAAATGAGCATGTCTGCGGGGACAATTACTGCAGCCTCTCCTACTCGCTGTCACTCAACTCTCTCATTAAACGGGTTTACCCGCGGCTGATAACTCTCTCATTCAACGACATTACACATGCCTGCTAACATCAACCAGGGCTGTAGCCGGGCTCAGGCGGCGGATCACTACACCAATTACACGCGCCTGCTAACATCAACCAGGGCTGCAGCTGCGCCTTCTCCTTCCCTATTCTAATGAAACAAAAAATGTTGTCTACCGCGAGATTTTAAAATAAATTGCCCTTGCCAAATACACACATTACACACATTCCATTTCATACCCGGACAACGTCATGACGGGCTGCTAGTATATATATATATATATATATACTAGCAGCCCGTCCCGACGTTGTCCGGGTATGAATTGCTGCCGGCCAGTAGTATATTGTTTTGTAGGATTTTGTTTTGATAGCATTTCTTATCTGTGACAGGCCTGTGAAACGCTCCGATTCACAGTGCACTGCTGATGCACTTAAGAGTGTGCGTTCAGTAGTGTGTGAACTCGAGTGTCCCTACTTTATTTTTCCTTGCAATATTATATAGCGCAAACTCGACAACATGGCATGAACACAATTTACATTACAGAAGAACACATTCATTTGTGGTAGGCACGGGGAGACAAAGCGATTTGCTTGGAATCACAGGATGTTGAGCTGATGCCGAGATTCGAACGTAGCTCCCCAGCTCTAAAGTTCGCAATTCTAGAACTTGTGGCAGGAGGTGTGTCTAAAAGTGTATGTCGGTGCTGGCCATCAATGAGAGAGACCTGTGCATTTTTCAAATCGGTGGTGAAAAAATATGAGTATGTTGCTGGAGATGTGGGCCGCCGTGCCACCAATGTACTTACCGGGGGAGGGTAAACACCCATTATTCCGCAACTTTCTTTCCGCATACCATCACTCTGCATACTTTCATTACGTAAGTACCATGACTCCGCAATGCCATTATAATGCATGGCATTACATTTTATATGCTTTTACCACGCATACATTTACAACGAAATTCGTTGTAAATGCATGAATGGTAAAAGCATGTTTTTTTTAAATGTTTGGATAAGGTAAGTATGGGTATAGGGGTATATGTTTTGGGGTACTGAGGTATATGTTTTAGGGTGTTTGGGTATTTAAGGGTTCAGATATAGTTTTGGGTTAAGGGGTACAGGGGTAGTTTTAGGGTTTAGGGATAGGTATGGGTTTTGGGGTACAGGGGAATTTTTAGGGTTCAGGGCTAGATTTGGGTTTTG
Source organism: Lissotriton helveticus (assembly GCF_964261635.1). NCBI lineage: Eukaryota > Metazoa > Chordata > Amphibia > Caudata > Salamandridae > Lissotriton > Lissotriton helveticus. The sequence goes on along the minus strand of NC_136060.1, from coordinate 510,489,613 downwards.
GGGTATAGGGGTATTTTTAGGGTTCATGGTTAGGTTTGGATTTTGGGGTACAGGGGTATTTTAAGGGTTCAGGGCTAGGTTTGGGTTTTGGGGTACAGGGATATTTTTAGGGTTCAGGGCTAGGTTTGGGTTTTGGGGTATAGGGGTATTTTAGGGTTCAGGGGTAGCTTTGGGTTTTGGGGTACAGGGTTATTTTTAGGGTTGAGGGCTAGGTTTGGGTTTTGGGGTACAGGGGTATTTTAAGGGTTGAGGGCTAGGTTTGGGTTTTGGGGTACAGGGGTATTTTAGGGTTCAGGGGTAGGTCTGGGTTTTGGGGTACAGGGGTATTTTTAGGGTTCAGGGCTAGGTTTGGGTCTTGGGGTACAGGGGTATTTTTAGGGTTCAGGGGTAGGTTTGGGTTTTGAGGTACAGGGGTATTTATAGGGTTCAGGGCTAGGTTTGGGTTTAGGGGTACAGGGGTATTTTTAGGGTTTAGGGATAGGTTTGCGTTTTGGGGTACAGGGTATATTTTTAGGGTTAAGATGGGTTAGTGTTTAAGGGTGTTGGGGTATTTTAAGGAGCATGGGGTGCAGGGGTATTTAAAGGGAGCAGGGTGGACACCCGGAGCTGGAATGTACAGAACCTGGGAAGAAAAAACGATGAAATATTGGGCACAACGCGCGCTTTTTTTTCAGTAACCCCGCGCCCCGCACACGCCCACGCCCACAGCACACGCACACAGCACACGATATGAGACATGGCATGAAGGGCTGAACGTACCACACGCCCCCAGCGTTTGTCACGCCGCCAGTACACGCCCACAGCACAACGCAGACACGCCCACAAGGGACTTCTTTGCTGGCACGGTTCTTTTACCTTTTAAATGTATATGGTGGGCGTCTGCATAGCCTATGTCCTTCTGCTGCAACTGCCCTTTCCAACGCTGTATTGGGTGTTGTGATTGGTGCTGTGGTTTCTGAGATTACCCGCCTCAAAGGTTTGGGCTCTCTCTTTATAATATTAGTATAGATATATCGACTTGATATTTCCTCATATAGCTTCAAATTGAAATTATTTGAAGTGTTATCATTAAATCGATCATAAAATGTAAACAACAATGGTCTCTTTCGCCTCCATCGGCCCCTCCACATCTCAGAGGCAATAAAGACTAGCATCAAAGTGATACACCTTTTACAGATACACTGAAGAGACAGTACCACAACAGTCGTTCACTGCTGCCAGGTACAGCCACCACACACTGGTCTTCTTTTGTATCACAGAAATCAGTACCATGAAACATATTTTCAATCTAGATTTGAATCTCAGATCTTCCTAATCTTGAGTCTCTGACTTCCTTGCAGATTTTCATAATGTGAAAACCCACACTTGGTAAACATCAGTCTGCAACTGTGCATCAGTCAACACCTCACAAGAGATTAAACTTGTTCTTTAAAGGGCCAAGCATTGGATATTTGTGGCCTGAGTCAGGATAACATTATCCAAGAATCAATGATGCAAAACGTGTGTCAGTGCCTCTGGTGCAGTGTTTATGAAGTCAACTTTTATCACTTAATGTAGATGAAGGTTGTAGAGGCAACTCTGACAGAAAGTCAATGCTGACCAATAATTTTTATATTGATAACAAGACAAAAATAGCCATCCCTCTAGTTGAAACAGGGTAATAATACCAATGCAACAACAGAATCTAGGCCTGATTTATATCTTACAGTAATTGATCAGTAAAGAGGGATAAGGGATTGGAACGTCCGTTTCTTTCCCCTAGGGTAAGCAGGACTAAAGGCGGGGAGCTTTCCTACACGCGGCTCTGGGCTGAAATTAGCGGGACACCGATGAAGCACAGGGTTCTTCCAAATCAGAATTTGGAGGAATTGTTTTCAGAAACAATTATCAGAAAACGACCATATCGAAAAGATACTACACCATCTGTGTAAGTACAAATTTCTGTTTGTTAGTCCTGACGAAAGCTCCACAGACCCCTCGGGCCCAAGGAGCTGAAACATGTCGACGATTTCATCATTATACTGCTAGATCCAGTAACTTGATCTAATGAGTAGTATCACATATTTTTAATTCAAGCGGAAATCAACCCTCTATTAAAATCCAATGGGCGGTTTTCCACTTTTTTAACATTTTTTCAACAATTTATTTTCACACCTTTTCTATTCACTTCTCTGGACACTGCACCACAGACCAGAGGTGCCTCTGGATGAGGCTGGCAAATCACAATATTTTGGAGTACCCAATAATAACTGCCACAACTTCAATGTGGGGCGGATGAAACAGATATACCGCACTCCAAAAACATTGAGTTTTTGAGGATACTCTAATACATCCCTTTAACCAATGGTCATAAGGTGTAACAAGTGTCCGTTTTTGATTTGATAAATCTACTGATTTATATCTTGCCACTCACGCACCCATATAACCCTTACACACCGAGTCACACATATGGCCGCTCTATCCCTAGACTAGACCAAAACTTAAAACAAACTTCAGGCAAAATACCGAAAGTCGTAAAGTTAGGATTTTGTCTCAAATTACTTTTGTGAATCTGGCCCAGAGAGATTATTTACACAATTCCGAGGGAGTTCATACATTTTGTAACATACATCCAGTTCGCTTGGAGTACTGTGTAGCCCTATGTTTTATTTTAGTTTGAAAAAGTATTAGCGGGAACACCATTGAGTACAAAATGCAACACTTTTACTTTAATACCTGCACTATATAGATTCAGATTGAAATTATGTTAAATTATATCGTGAAATCAATCATAACATTTAAAAAACAAGTCTCTTTCTCCCTCCATCTGTCCCACACCGCAGAGACAATAAAGACATGCATCATATGGTATACCTCTTAAAGATACTCTGCAGAGACAGTGTAGGAAGGTGGATATCTGACTATATGGTTGCCCCCACTTTTTTTCCCAGTGTTTTGCTGGTTTTCGACTTAGTTGGACTGGGAACCTGCTAATCAGGGCCCCAGTCTATCTGCGTTATCTTTAAAATGGACTCCATGTACTTTAGGTGCATACCAGATTGGTTACTGGGTCACCTCTGTGAGCCCCTGTATAGTGTACCATAGGTGCCCAGGGCATAGGTGCACCCAAGGCCTACCAGGGACTGCAACATGTATTGTGCCACCCCTGGCTGGCCCTACAAACTGACACCACAGGTCTGTTCACACAGCCTGGGTAAGGTGGTGTAATCACCCCTTACTTATATATAGTATACCTATATCTACCTTATATATAGACACATAGTAACCTATAAGTCATTACTATGGCAGGCCTCGACAATCCTGGAGGTAGAGTGCTTGGTTTTATGTGAGAGGGTGCCCTAGCATGAGCTGAGCCCCTCTGCAGCTTTCAGAACCATCTCCTTATAGCTGTTCTATGATATAGCCTTTCCATATACCAGTGGTTCCCAAATTTTTTTGACCTGTGGCTCCCTTGACCTAATCGGCAGTTGGCGTGGCTCCCCGCCATTTTTTTTACCGGTGGGTGGGTGGTATGTACCTCCTGTTATCTTCCTTAACCCCTTCCACACTCATGACGAGCTGGGCTCGTCATGAAGTAGCCTCCTCGCATGCTCATGACGAGCCCAGCTCATCATGAATAAAGGGATTTACAAATTCTCAGCACAGGAGGGGAATATGCTGAGCATCCATGGGGTTAAAGTAATTGGGATGCATTCTTTCACTCATCCAACCATCCGTTCACTCATCCAGCCGTCCGTTCTCTCATCCATCCACCCTTTCACTTCACTCATCTATCCATCCTTTTGTCCATCTACCCCCTTTCACTAACTCATCAACCCTTACATCCACCCTTTCACTCATCCATCCATTCACCATTTCACTTATCAATTCATCCATCCACCCATTCACTTGCCCATCATCTACCCTTCATTCATCCATCCATCCATCCTTTCACACACCCATCCACCAATTCATTCACCCATCAGCTGCCCTTTCACTCATCCATCCATCCTTTCACACACCCATCCACACTTTTACCCATCCATCTACCTTTCCACCCATACATCCATCTATTTACCTTTTCTCTCATCCATACTTTCACTCATTCACTCATCCATCCATCCTTTCTTCCATTATCTATCCATTCCCCCTTTCATTCATGCATTCATCCTTTCAGTAATCCATACAGTCATTCAGACATTCCTTCACTTATTTACCCACCCACCTTTCCACATTATGAGCTGAGCCTTTGTCTGCAGAGTTGCAGGCAGAAGAGGCCCATCAAGAACTTCACCTTGCTTTAATTCCTAAAGCAGGGGGTGGGGTGCGGTGGGGGAGAGTTCACTATGCCCCTGCACATAGGCAGACTGAAAACGTAGAAGTCATGAGTCACACATGATGCACAGTGCCAGGATGTGAGGTTACTGTAACATGGTGTTGTTTCCAGGGCTTTAGGCGGTGTAAAAAAACTGGGCAGTTTAAAACACTTAGGCTAAAAATCTGCCTTTGGCATAGTGTTGCTCCCGACTGGTATTAAGTTGTTTCTGTCATTGCATCCAGATATATAATACAGCAAGTATCATTGCACCAACAACAAGCCAGGACTATTGGCTTTGTCAATGGTTGCTAGTTCCTTAAAATGAAAAAGCAGCAACCATGGCTTTGTTGAATATAATATTGAAAATACCTCAGTTAAAAAATGATGAGACAGTTAAAGAACGATAACCCGTTCTTTTAAACTTATTTCACAGGCTTCTTTAAATGAAGTGTTCTCTAACATTGCAGCCTGGGAGTTTTACCTTTTTTCTTACAGATTGCCCTGCTGTACACTGAGGCAGGAGGCCGCCACCACATGCTTGAACACCCCTGACTGCCCCATTGTCATTCAGTAAGTGGCAATCAGCCCCATACAGAATTTCAATGGGCGGGAGGGGCTGCTCTTGTGCTCCTGGAGGAGTGCGAGGCGGCTCCAGCAGCGGGGGTGAGGCCTTTCACAGGGAGCAGCGCTGCTCTCTGTGATGGCCACAATGACAGATAAAAGGCGTAGGGACGGTCCGTGGAATTTACGGACGGTTGGTCACCCTAGACTGTGCGCGCGCGCCCCTGGCACCTCATTACGGCGCACTGGGGTGCCGCGGCGCACAGTTTGGGAACCACAGCCATATACTCTTAAGTGCATTATAATCCTCGCAATTAATGCTAACTTTGGTTTGACTTTATCAAAACATGTCGTGTAAGGTGTCAAACACTTTGGAATACTACCTACCCACCAGTCCTGGCGGCAGTGGTAGCATTCCACCCTTCTAGAGGGAGAAGACATGTAGATACTGGTAAACCCGGTTAAAGTTAAACAGAGCCTCAACATTACAAAATGGATGCTGCTGCCACAGACACGAGTCTGACCTCCTGCTGCTGGATAAAACAGCACCTCCCCAGACAGGCTGTAGTGTATTGGGGCAGGGAGGGCTGCATTCAGAATGCATTTTCCAGACACTGCCATGGGCACACAAGGTGCTCCATGCATAGCCCGGTACAAACCAGTTGCTGGGGCACTCCAGCCCTGCTCTGGTGCGAAACTGGACAAAGGGAAAGGGGTGTAACCACCCCCTTCTCAGGTCCACCCATATGAGGGACCTCCCAGGAAATCCAACCCTTAACTTGGTATAAGTATAGGAGCTATGTCCCCAGAACTTCAGATTACCCTGGACGAATCTTCACAAGACATATCCCGGACCTTCGACATTCCATTTCGACTGGAAGAAGGAAGACATCTCCCTTGTGGTCAAGGAGTGACCACCCTTTGCAAACAGGCACCATCAGCAACTTTGCTAGTCTGGATTTTCAAGGATCCGGCCGGATTCCGAAGAATCTGCGACACAAGAACTGGACTTTCAGACTTCTCTGACTCCGACCCACATCCACAGCAAAGCTGAGAGCCGTGGCGGACACGAGAGCCGTGGGACCGGACACCCTGGACATCCTGCATTTTGCTAACTGCTCAACTCCCGAGGTACCCTCGCAATTGTGCATTGGGGTACAAGAAGCCTTAGCTCCGAGCACCCTTTGCAGCAAAGCACAGGCCCCCACACTCTGCGAGTGTCCCATGGGCTTTTTCATTTGTGCTTGATGCATCTTCCTGGTTCCTTACCCATTAGCTTGTGAGCCCCCTGAAGACCTTTCTTTGAAAACAACATGCTTTCCTGATTGCTCCCAACTTGCTCCAGCTTCCCTCCAAAGGAAAAGCACCACAGACCTTGCTAGTCTGCAACAGAGCCAATCTCAACATCTTGCGTGGGTTGGGTTTGCCAAGGCATGTTGGGTCCAATCTGGATACCGACACTGCAGTCAACTAGATCGTTTGTGGGACAAGTGGAATCCAGCATCTGGTCATCATCGATGCTTCCTGGACCTCGTAGCTAAAGAGACAAACTCACCATCTTCACCTTAAAGCATCTCGACATCGCCTGGTTCCTTCCTGGTACCTTCTTGGTCACTGGCTAGTGACCCAAACTCTGTCCCCTCTGCTTTCAGGTTCTTCAGATCTTCGATCCACCCTTGGATCCACCCGGACACTTTTCCTCTGGTCGCCTGCAGCACTTCTTTGCAGATCTCAATTGAAAACGACTACGAAACACGACACCAAAAGGCACCTACGCACCCGGCTTCCCTGGGTGAGGTAACACAAGTACTTCGTGCTCCCGTGGGTCTTGACTCTCGAAGTGTCCTAGTCTAAAGGGGTTTTGTCGTAGTCCATCCGGAATTGTCCTTAAACAGTAACTTTGTAACTTCTTCGTTTCCCATAGAAAGTCAATGGTAACTCGCGGCTGTGTTTAGACACTGCAGTGTCTCCCGTGGGCCTCCTACTTCCTAACCTTTGGTTGTTTAGTGTAGCCCCAGCGATTCCCTAGGCTCCAGGCCTACTTTCTATTTCTGACGTGGTTCTTATACCATTATTTTAGTGTATGGTTTGTGAGGCCCCTAGGGCATAACTGTATTTGTGCAACTTATCCTATGTTAATTGAGTAACTTGTATTGTGCTTTTACCTCTGACCTCATAAAGAGTGCAGAGGGGTTGTGTTTAGAATAAATACATATATATTTGATATATACCTTGTGTGGTGTCCTTTCATTTGGTGTTCAAGGGATTATAATTGGTAAAACAACTAGCTTCACATGCTCTCTGAAGTCTTAGCCAGATGACTGCTGGCCCATGATACCACTATCGCACGCAACCTGGGCTTCATCCTGGACTCCTCCCTCTCCATGACCAGGCAAGTCAACAACGTCTCCTCGGCGTGCTTCAACATCCTGCGCATGCTACGGAAGATCTTCTGGTGGATCCCCACCGAGACCAGGAAGACCGTCACCCAGGCCCTCGTCACCAGCCGGCTGGACTACGGCAACGCCCTCTACGCCGGGACCACCGCCAAACTCCAGAAGAGACTCCAGCGGATCCAGAACGCCTCAGCCAGACTCATCCTCGACATCCCACGAACCAGCCACATCTCCGGACATCTGAGAGACCTGCACTGGCTCCCCGTCAACAAAAGAATCACGTTCCGCCTCCTCACCCACGCACACAAAGCCCTACACAACCAAGGCCCGAGCTACCTCAACAGCCGAATCAACTTCCACGCTCCCAAACGCCACCTCCGATCAGCCAGCCTCGCCCTCGCCGCTGTCCCCCGCATCCGAAGAGCGACATCAGGAGGAAGGTCCTTCTCCTACCTGGCCGCCAAGACCTGGAACTCCCTCCCGACCGACCTGCGCCTGACCCAAGACCACCTCTCCTTCAGGAAGAAGCTGAAGACCTGGCTATTCGAGCAGTAGCGGCACCCCCCCCCCCCAGCGCCTTGAGACCCTTCGGGTAGGTAGCGCGCTCTATAAGTGTCATTGATTGATTGATTGATTGATTGACTAGGATAGCTTTCTATAAGGTTGACTTTACAACCACCATCAATAACGGTCGATTAGACTGGTGCAAGGTGTCTCACTAGAACTAGTGGACATCATATGCCGGGCTAACTTCTCACAGACAGTACCACAGAAAACGTTCACTGCTGCCAGGTACAGCCACCACACACTGGTCTGTTTTTGCATCACAGAAATCCCTACCTTGCAACACATTTTCAATCTAGATTTGTTTCTCCGATCTTCCTACTCTTGAGTCTCTGACTTCCTGTCAGTTGTTCATAAACTGAAAAAACACACATTTAGTAAACATCAGTCTGCAACACGGGCTTCCTTATGCAAACTGTGCATCAGGCAACACCTCACAAGAGTTTGAACAGTTTTTTTAAAGGGCCAAGCATTTGATATTTGTGGCCTGAGTCAGGATAACATGAATCAATGATACAACAAGTTGTGTCAATGCCTCTGGTGCAGTATTTACGTGGTCATCTTTTATAACTTAATGTAGACGAGGGTTGTAAAGGATAATCTGGCAGAAAGTCAATGCTGGCCAATAATTTTTATATTGCTAACAAGACAAAAATAGCCTTTCCTCTAGTTGAAAAGAGAACAAGGTAATAATAGCAACACAACAACATAAATTCTGCTTAACTACAATTGTTATTCTCTGTCAAGGATATCGTATAATCTACATGCACAAAATTCTTCACTCTCCATTATATAAGAAGTTTAATTCATTGAACTAACAAACTTAACTTAAACGATTCATATTTCTCTTTTACACATATGACCGCTCTATCCCCAGACTCTAGGCCTGAGTTATATCTTGCCAGATGGGATAATCCAACACAAATATGATGAATATCCTGCCATACAACTACTCACACACCCAATTATTTAACTACACAGTCACTCACACACCCACTCCCTCACTCATACAGCCTCTCAAGACAGCCACACACTCACCCATACAAGCACTCATAAACTCACTCACTCACCCACACAACTACTTACATAGCCATTCATGCATCCATTCAAGCACTGACGCATCTGCTCACTCACCTGTATAGCCATTCAAACAGTCACTTATTCTCAAATACAGCCACTCACACATCAACTCACTTAACTAAACATCACTCAAACGGCCACTCACTCACCCATATAGCCCTTACACACAGAGTCACACATATGGCCGCTCTATCCCTAGACTCTGGGTCTGATTTAGATCTTGGCAGTTAGGATACTCCGTCACAAATGTGATGATATCCTGTCATACAGCGACGCACACTCCCACATATTTACCTACATATTCACTCACACACCCAATCACTCACCTATACAGCCTTTCAACACAGTCAGTCACTCACCTATTAGAGCACTCACACACCCATACAACCACTTACGCAGCCATTTACACATTCATAGACGCACTCACAAATCCGTTCACTCACCTCTAAAGCCTTTCACAAATGTAATGTCTGATGCAAATCCTCCTCCCGACAATTGGAATCTCATAGACGTTTGAAACTTTTACAACCAACTCAATTGGTTTTCAATACGACCGACTGATTACGATGTTCGCAGTCGCTTTATAAACTGCACAGTCTTTCCGAATCGGTTCCGACCAGCTCTAAGAGAATTCGTGTCAGTTTGACCTGTATCGTAAAGCTCTATGGACTACGTTTCAGACCGAGAAATTATGATGGCGGTTTCCAATAGCCTTTCCAAGTCAACCTGTCCGACACGAAAAGGCTGTCGGAAAGTGATTTTTTGGGCCCCTAGCAGGACCCCTTTCATCCTGTGGCTTCCGGTTGCAAATTGAGGGGGTACCTAAAGGATCTCCCTGTAAAACCCTGCACTGTGTGGCAATGCACCATGGGGTGCCTCCGATAGGGTGCAGAATTTTCCACAAACCACCATTTCCCCATAGGAGCCAGTGTTGTCGGGCGGAACATAGGCTCACATAGGAGCAATTGGGAATCCGACCCGACAGTGTTTGGTTGCATCGTAATCGGTCTGGAGGAACCGCTGACCGCAAGTCGGTCAGTCCCAACTCAGAGTTGGTGTCTAGAGGAGGAAACTCTGACCGACAACATAATGAGACCCTTAGGGCCATATTATCAAGAAAGGTCGATACATTATCGCCGCTTTTATCGACAGGTAACTGCCGCTAAAGCTGCGATAATGGGCTTGATAATATGCCCTTGTGAATTCCCATAGAAGCCCAGGTTAACATCAGAACCTGGGCTTCTATGGGAATTCACAAGGACATATTATCAAGCCCATTATGGCCGCTTTAGCGGCAGTTTCCTGCCGATAAAAGCAGCGATTATGTATCGCCCATGCTTGATAATATGGCCCCTAGTCTCTAATACTGCCAGTCACACACCAACTTACTTAACCAAATATTCATTCATCAGCCACTCACCCATACAGCCACTTACAGGCCGAGTCACTCACTATGCAGCCATTGAGACACCCACTCACTCTCCCATACAGTCACTACATACACACTTACCCAGGCTTAGACCCACTCATACCACTACTGACTCACCCAGCCAGACACTGGGCAGGTTTACTCGGAACCCTGCAATATTTTCAAACTTCTTCAGCTCATTCTGGAGAGGCTGCAGCGAGGATCAGGGAGAAGTAAGTGTCATCAGAATCCCGTCCGCAAACAGAGACAGTTTAAGTTCCTCGCCCCCGAACCTAATCCCCTGGATCTCTGGAGTTGCTGCTAGGGGTTTTATACTTATAGCAAATAACGGGGGAGACTGCGGGCAACCTTGCCGAGGGCGAACAGCAGTGAACTTACCCCATTAATCTGCACTCTTAATTGGGGTTGTACGCAGTTAGCTTTGATCATATTAACGAAGGGTCCCTCAAAACCAAAGCTTTCTATTGTGCAAAAAAGAAATGGCGAGTCCACCCTGTCAAAAGCTTTTTCCACGTCTACCCCCATCAGGATTGCTGGATTTTGTGTTTGGAGACATTTTCATCCAGGTGTAGTGTCCTATGAAAGTTGTCTGGGTTTGCCTCTCCTTTATAAATCCCGATTGATCGGGGTGGATTAGATCTGGCATCAGGCTCTCCAATCTAGCTGCCAATCTTGCAGAGTATAGTTTGGCATCCAGATTTATAAGTGCAATCGGTCTATAAGAGGCACAATTCTGTGGGTTCTTCCCAGCCTTCGGGTTCACCGTTATCATGGCTTCCGACTTTGAACTGTCCTATTGGGACCTTCGCTATCGCATTATTAGGGGATCGCACCTAACATCAAACACAAGATAGAACGCTACTGTTGGACCTGGCCTTGTGGCGTGGTTCCCCCCCGTTCCTCAGCAAACTGTTAGCCTAGCCCTGCACCCAGAAACTCCTGGTCGTCCTACTCCCTGCACGACCCCGCCAGCCGACGACCAGCCCCGCATGCCCCTGGCCTCCTTCCCGGCTCCGAGTGCCCAGAACTTGCATCACCCCACAGGGCCCCCAGCAGCCATTTTCCCTTCCCGAGGTCCCTGACTCCCTGGGCCTAGCATGACCCCGGCCCCAGCGAAACTTAGACTCCAAGGCGCGCCAGTCCCGGCTGGGGGGTAAAGGGCTCCCTGAGTGAGATAAGACAGGGATTTTCGATTGCACCTCCGGCCTCCCCTGAGAGACGGGTTTCTCTCACACCTCTGGTCTCCCCTGTAGGCCGGTTTCGATCGCACCTCTGGCCTCCCCGAGAGCTGGCTCCAGACCCTGCTGGGCATCTGGGAATTCCCGGACGCATCTCCAAAAGGATCAAAGGGCCAACCGACGGACCTCTCCAACGACCAGCCCCTGAGGCCTGAGACCTCCGCCTGCGAGGGTCCGGACATCAAAGGGCCACTGGACTATATCAAGGCCCGCCCAACAACTAGCGGCAGTTATATCCTGGACAAGAAAGCCCTGGTGATCTGATCGCGGCTGAACTTTGGGGAGAACTGAACCTCTGAACCGTTCGAGCCCTGCTGACGCTGTCGCGGCTCATTCTCGTAACACGGAACTGGAACATCGGAGCCCTGCTGATGCTGTCGCGGCTCGTCCTCGTAAAGACGGAACAATAACCTCGGAGCCCGGCTGACCTCGTCGCGGCTCGAGCTTGAACTCTAAAGAGATCTTCGTGAAACCTCCTGAGCCCTGCTAACGCTGTTGCGGCTCCTCAAGAACGCGCACGGATCGAGTCCTGCTGACCTCGTCGCGGCTCGAGGAGTACTCTGGCCCAGCTGGACCATCGACGCTACCAACACGACCTGAGTCGACTCGAAGTGAGTGAAGCCGCCAGTACGACCATCATCTTCCGTACCCCCCGGCTCGAGGATTGAGAGCTGTGCGCAGGGTACGCTTCGTACTAGCCCAGGGACTGAGACTGTCCCGCTTCCCCCTTCCCGAATTCCTGACGTTTTACGATCCCTCGATCGCTTGTAAATAAGAGTGCAGATTCCTTTTTACTGTTCATAAAGAACTTGTTACTGAAAACCTACGGTGTGGTGTCCGTTCGTAAGTGTGGTGTGAGCTCAGTGTGTACGATCCCAGACCCGACATCCTCCCCGGCGAGGACCTCATGTTAAGACTCGGCATTACTTGTGGGAGAGGTGGGTCCCGGGGTGGTCGGTGAGCTTAACCTGGCCCTCTGAGATTGCCCCTTCTAGCATTGGTGGCAAGCGACGGGATAAGAGCCTACGTCTAGGGATCGTACAATAAACGACTGACACACTACCTGAATGAAAAACAACCATGAGTCTCATTGTGACATGCGAAAAGACCACGTTCCAGAAGGATCTTCTGGAAGAGTACACTCATCGAGAAGTGAATCAATTCTGCAAAGAGTTCCATATCGCTACCACTGGGTTAAGTACCAAAGAGGACTTCCAAAAAGCCCTGACAGGATGGGTAGAGGCCAGAGACCATCTTCCCCAGCCAGAAGGAGACGGTGGAGAAGGAGGGGCACAGACCGAAACCCGCGATCAAGAGGGTGAGGGAACCGACTCCCTGACACAGAGTCCCAGCACGGAGAGAGGTCTGTCACCGGAGGAGATGACAGACCGAGAACGCAACCAAAGCCACGAGCTAGAACTGGCACACCTTAAAATGGAAGGAGAGCTCAAGTTGGCTGATAAGAAACTGGCCATCGAGCAGTTACGGCTGCAAGGAGAACTGGAGGATAAGAAGCTCCAGAGGGAACACGAAGGCAAGAGACTCCAGCTGGAGCACGAGCGCGGCCTGAAGGAGATTGAACTAAAGGCCCGGAGCGGAGACAACCGAACCGCGGAGAACCGAGAAGCCGTTCCCCCGGCAGAACCAAAAGTCCACATCCCCAAGGATGTGGTAAAAGAGTATTACAAGAACGATGATATCCAGCAATGGTACAAGGCCTACGAAGTCGCCATGATCTCCCACCGAGTTCCTCAGAGGGATTGGGAAGCCGGGTTGTGGGGTCGATTCCTGAGCGAGGGAGTGACACCCTACTCGATCTACCATCCTCCGAGCAAACCTCCTACAGCCACATGAAAGACGCCCTCCTCACGAGATATGGGCTCACCCCAGAGATGTATCGACAACGGTTTAGAGACTGCAAAAAGATCCCTGGCACCACATGGGTAGAATATGTGAATTTCTACAGCCGGGCCTTGGAAGGGTGGATCAAGGGCAGCAAGGTGACCACTTTTGAAGGACTCATTAATCTCATCGCCTATGAACATTTATCCACCAACTGCTTTGTGGAACTGAGACAGCACCTTCTGGACAGCAAGTTGGCCGACCCCCGGAAGCTGTCGGTCGAAGCAGACCGCTGGGTGAGCACCAGAGTCCCCCAGGGGCCCGGGGAGACTATGGCCGACACGAGCAAGGATTTTCCCGTCAGAGGGGAGGGGGAGGTCGGGATAGACAGAGGGGGTCCCAGGCAGGGCCCCCACGAAGCCCTCCCAGAAACAAGTCCGGAACATCTCCTCCCGCAGCGAGAGCAGGGTTCCCCCCAGCTAGACAAGGACCCAGAATCACCACCGCCTGCTACAGATGCCAGCAAACAGGGCATTATGCCAGTGACCCCATGTGCCCCATGCTCAAGAAACCCGCTGCTGCAGGTCCCCCAGCGCACCAGCTAGCCACAGTAGCCTTAGAGGAGGAAGAGAGCGAGGATCCAGAAGGGTGGGAACCAGCAGCCATGACTTTAGTTTTCCTGGGTGATAGGGAAATGGTCCACGGAGCCCCCTTGCCAGACAACACTGAAAAATACCGACAGCAGGTGACTGTCAACGGGCAACGCATGGGGCGCTCCGAGACACAGGGGCCAGCATTACTGAAGTAAGGTGTCACCTAGTCACAGAAGACCAAATTGTACCCCACGCCTCCTGCAGGGTGATCTCAGCAGACAATTCCGTCCGCACCTGCCGAATAGCTCAGGTCCCGTTCGAGTGGGAGGGCGTCTCCCGGGAGTTACGAGTAGCGGTCCGCACCGACATGCCCGTGGACTGCCTACTGGGTAACGACCTGGAGAGCTCCCCGTGGAAGCAGGTAGAACGAAGAACTCACCTGGAGATGTTGGGCCTGCCCGAGTGGGCCTGCGTGAACACCCGATCCATGACCACCCGACTGTCCACCCCGAGGGGGTGGAACCCAAGAACCCTCGTCCGGTCTTTGACGACCCGGAGGGCGGCGGGCCATCCGAAGTCCCCGAACTTCCCCCCAGTGAGAGTATTGACACAGATCCCCTAGGCCCTGTCGTCGAACAGACCACAAACTTGGACGACCTTCCTGAGTTAGCACAGTGGCGCCAGGAAGGCGGACCTTCCCGAGAAGAATTCTGCCTGGAACAGACCTCCTGTCCTTCCCTGGTTGGGCCGCGGCAGCAGGCCGCCACCCAGGCCACCGGTGACCAGACCGGCTCCCGCCTTGTCTAGTGGGAAAACGGCCTATTATATAGTGAACAGAAGTCCGCCAAGCTAGGGTCAGCCTGGGTGCTGGTGGTACCCCTAAGCTTCCGCGGCTTCCTCCTGAACCTGGCCCATGATGTGCCCCTGGCGGGACACCTGGGACAAGACAAAACTTACCAATGCCTGGTCACTCACTTTTACTGGCCCGGCATGCGCTCCGATGTGGAGGCCCACTGTAAGTCATGCCCCACGTGTCAGGCCAGCGGGAAGAGCGGGGGAGGCCCAAGGACCCGCTCCAACCCTTCCCCGTGGTCAGTACCCCCTTTAAATGGGTGGGAATAGATATCGTGGGGCCTCCAGACCCCCGGACCTCCTTAGGCCACCGGTTTATCCTCGTCCTGGTGGACCATGCCACCCGATACCCCGAGGCCATTCCCCTCCGAACGGTGACAGCCCCCGTAGTGGGGCGGGCCCTCATGGGGATCTTCTCCCGAGTGGGATTCCCGCGGAAAGTGGTGAGCGATCGAGGGACGAACTTCATCTCCAAGTACATGAAGTCCCTCTGGCAGCAGTGTGGGGTGACGTACAAGTTCACCACCCCAGACCACCCCCACGGTAACGGCCTGGTTGAGCGATTCAACCGGACCCTCAAGGGGATGATCATGGGTCTCGAGGAGCCCCTGAGGCGCAGGTGGGACGTCCTCCTTCCCTGTCTCCTGTCCACGTAAAAATAATAATAATAATATAATAATAATAATAATAATAATAATATTAATATCCACATTTGTAAAGCGCACAATCCCCCGTTAGGGTCTCTAGGCGCTGGGGGCCGTCGGGAAGATTAAGCAAGCTATTGCCCAGAGTCACATGGTGCTGGGCTAATCTGCCGCCGGTGCTGGGGATCGAACCGTGATCCCCAGATTCCGGAGTCAGTCGCCCTGGCCGCGGCGCCACACCTCTTCCTAGACCGCACCGTACCGAGAAGTCCCCCAGAAATCCTTGGGGTTTAGCCCCTTGGAGCTGCTCTATGGGCACCCCGTCCGGGGGCCCCTCAGTCTGGTCAAAGAAGGTTGGGAAACGGCGGCCCCAGAGCCCCCTCCCGATGTGTTTCGATACATCCTGGCCCTCTGAAATCAGACTAGGAAGTTCCGAGAACTGGCCGAGGCAAACCTCGAGGCCAGTCAGGAAGAGATGAAACGCTGGTATGACCAGAATGCCACTCTGGTGGAGTTTCAGCCGGACAGCAGGTCTGGGTGATGGCCCCAGTGGAACCCTGTGCCCTGCAAGACAAGTGGACAAGGCCCTTCAAGGTGGTGGAGCGCAAGAGCCAGGTGACATACCTCATAGATGTGCAGCCCCCAGGAACCCCTTGAGGGTCCTTCATGTGAACCGCCTCAAACCCCACTTCGTGCGGTCCGAGTTGAGTTTGCTCCTCGCCACCGACGACGGAGCGGAAGAGGACACGGAGCCCCTCTCCGATCACCTGTGTGCGAAAGAAAAAGATGGCTCCGTAGAGGGAGTGAGTCTCTCCTCCTCCCTCACCCCGAGCAGCGCGAGGACTGTCGCCAGTTACTGGGACAATTCTCTGACCTTTTCTCCCACATCCCCGGCGTCACCAGCTGGTGCATCCATGACGGGGACACCGGGGAAAGCCCTCCGGTACGGCACAGAGCCTACCGAGTCCCTGACAGAGTCCGGGCCTGCATCAAGGCTGAAGTCTCCAAGATGCTAGCCCTGGGTGTGGTGGAAGCCTCTGACAGCCCATGGGCCAGCCCCAGGGTCCTGGTTCCGAAGGCAGCCACCCCTGGCGCTGTTCCCAAGCAGAGGTTCTGCGTAGACTACCGCAGGCTCAATGCAGTCACCAGAACCGACGCCACCCCATTCCACGAGCAGACAAGCTCATCGACCGCCTGGGGTCTGCTCGCTATCTCAGCACTTTCGACTTGACCAGCGGATATTGGCAGATCGCCCTCACCGAGGGGTCCAGAGAGAGATCTGCCTTCTCCACCCCGGATGGTCACTACCACTTCCGGGTGATGCCCTTCGGGATGAAAAATGCCCCCGCCACGTTCCAGAGGCTGGTTAACCAGGTACTGGCTGGGTTGGAGGAATTCAGCGCCGCATATCTAGACGATATCGCGGTGTTCAGCTCCCACTGGACCGAGCATCTCCAGCACCTCTGGGAGGTGTTGATGGCCCTGCGGAGGGCGGGCCTCACAATCAAAGCAAGTAAATGCCAAATCGGACAAGGGTCCATGGTCTACCTGGGGCACCAGGTCGGAAGCGGCCTAGTAGCTCCCCTCCAGCCCAAGATCGATGCGATCGTGGCCTGGGAGGCTCCCACGACCCAGACGGAAGTGCGGCCATTCCTAGGGCTCACGGGGTACTACCGAAGATTCATAAAAGAGTACGGCAGCATCGTAGTCCCCCTCACGGAGTTGACCTCCAAAAGCCAGCTGAAGAAAGTCAGCTGGACCCCCGCCTGCCAAGAGGCATTCGAAGCATTGAAAGACGCCATGTGCACTGCTCCTCTACTCCAGGCCCCCGACTACTCCCGAGAGTTCGTGGTCCTAACGGACGCGTCCGAACATGGCATCGGAGCGGTCCTGTCCTAGATGAAAGAAAAAGGCCTAGACCAGCCAGTGGCATTCATTAGCCGGAGGTTACTCCCTCGAGAGCAAAGGTGGAGCACCATCGAGCGGGAGGCCTTTGCGGTGGTTTGGGCCCTGAAGAAGCTGAGGCCCTACCTGTTCGGTACTCACTTCCGGGTCCAAACCGACCACCGACCCCTCCGGTGGCTAATGCAAATGAGAGGAGAAAACACCAAACTGTTGCGATGGTCCATCTCCCTCCAGGGGATGGATTTCACTGTCGAGCACCGGCCTGGTGCTGACCAAGCCAACGCAGACGGCCTGTCCCGATTCTTCCGCCTCAGTGAAGAGAACCCCCAAGGGGATGGGTAGTTCTCTCCGCCTTTCAGCTGGGGGGGACGCGTGTTGGACCTGGCCTCGTGGTGTGGTTCCCCCTGTTCCTCAGCACCCTGTTAGCCTAGCCCTGCACCCAGAAGCCCCTGGTCGTCCTACTCCCTGCACGACCCCGCCAGCCGACGACCAGCCCCGCATGCCCCTGGCCTCCTTCCCGGCTCCGAGCGCCCAGAACTTGCATCACCCCACAGGGCCCCCGGCAGCCATTTTCCCTTCCCGAGGTCCCTCATTTCCTGGGCCTCGCATGACCCCGACCCCAGCGAAACTTAGACTCCAAGGCGCGCCAGTCCCGGCTGGGGGGTAAAGGGCTCCCTGAGTGAGATAAGACAGGGAGTTTCGATTGCACCTCCGGCCTCCCCTGAGAGACAGGTTTCTCTCACACCTCTGGCCTCCCCTGTGGGCCGGTTTCGATCGCACCTCTGTCCTCCCCGAGAGCTGGCTCCAGACCCTGCTGGGCGTCTGGGAATTCCCAGACGCATCTTCAAAAGGATCAAAGGGCCAACCGACGGACCTCTCCAACGACCAGCCCCCAAGGCCTGAGACCTCCGCCTGCGAGGGTCCGGACATCAAAGGGCCACTGGACTATATCAAGGCCTGCCCAACAACTAGTGGGCAGTTGTATCCTGGACAAGAAAGCCCTGCTGATCTGATCGCGGCTGAACCTTGGGGAGAACTGAACCTCTGAATCCTTCAATGCCCTGCTGATGCTGTTGCGGCTCCTTCTCGTAACACAGAACTGGAACATCGGAGCCCTGCTGACACTGTCGCGGCTCGTCCTTGTAAAGACGGAACAATAACCTCGGAGCCCTGCTGACCTCGTCGTGGCCTGAGCTTGAACTCTAAAGAGATCTTCGTGAAACCTCCTGAGCCCTGCTGACGCTGTCGTGGCTCCTCAAGAACACCTCCGGATCGAGCCCTGCTGACCTCGTCGCGGCTCGAGGAGTACTCTGGCCCAGCTGGACCATCGACGCTACCTACACGACCTGAGTCGACTCGAAGTGAGTGAAGCCGCCAGTACGACCATCATCTTCCGTACCCCCCGGCTCGAGGATTGAGAGCTGTGCGCAGGGTACGCTTTGTACTAGCCCAAAGACTGAGACTGTCCCACTTCCCCCTTCCCGAATTCCTGAGACTTTACGATCCCTCGATCGCTTGTAAATAAGAGTGCTGATTCCTTTTTACTGTTCATAAAGAACTTGTTACTGAAAACCTACGGTGTGGTGTCCATTCGTAAGTGTGGTGTGAGCTCAGTGTGTACGATCCTAGACCCGACGTCCTCCCCGGCGAGGACCTCATGTTAAGACTCAGCATTACTTGTGGGAGAGGTGGGTCCCGGGGTGGTCGGGTGAGCATAACCTGGCCCTCTGAGATCGTCCCTTCTAACATTGGTGGCAAGCGACGGGATAAGAGCCTACGTCTAGGGATCATACAGTAAACGACTGACACACTACCTGAACGAAGAACAACCATGAGTCTCATTGTGACATGCGAAAAGACCACGTTCCAGAAGGATCTTCTGGAAGAGTACACCCATCGAGAACTGAAGCAATTCTGCAAAGATTTCCATATCGCTACCACTGGGTTAGGTACCAAAGAGGACTTCCAAAAAGCCCTGACAGCATGGGTAGAGGCCGGAGCCCATCTGCCCCAGCCAGAAGGAGACGGTGGAGAAGGAGGGGCACAGACCGAAACCCGCGATCAAGAGGGTGAGGGAACAGAGAGGTCTGTCACCGGAGGAGATGACAGACCGAGAACGCAACCGAAGCCACGAGCTAGAACTGGCACACCTTAAAATGTAAGGAGATCTCAAGTTGGCTGATAAGAAACTGGCCATCGAGCAGTTACGGCTGCATAAAGAACTTGTTACTGAAAACCTACGGTGTGGTGTCCGTTCGTAAGTGTGGTGTGAGCTCAGTGTGTACGATCCCAGACCCGACGTCCTCCCCGGCGAGGACCTCACGTTAAGACTCGGCATTACTTGTGGGAGAGGTGGGTCCCGGGTGGTCGGGTAAGCATAACCTGGCCCTCTGAGATCGCCCCTTTTAACAGCTACGGACTTCCAAACCTCAACCCTGTTGCACCACTGTTTTTCCCAGTATATGAAACCCCGCCCCCAACTCAGCATGAGCATGTTACTACTAGGAAAAAGACATCTGATCTCAAAGAGCTAAACATAATCTACTTCAATACACGCTCCATGGTCAAGCACCTGTTAGATATTTTTAACCTCTTCGATCCTGAAGTCCCAGATCTGCTACTAGTCACAGAAACCTGGCTATCCTTGGAATCTATGCCTGACATTCTAGTGGCTCTTTCAAGTAAATATTATTCAATGCAGGCCATTAGACCTCCTGGGAAAAGAGGAGGAGGAGTAGCAGCAATTATCAAAAAAGACCTTACGGCCACCTCTATTTCCTCCTTTGAAGTAGCTTCAGTGGATAGTCTTACACTAAAATTAATTTTTCCTAAAACCAGATTAGTGTGCATACTGATTTATAGAACTCCCCCCACTGCAATAGGAGATTTTGTCACTGAACTAGCTAACTACCTGACCCCACTTACTATAGACTATGCAAAATCTTGCTAATTGAAGACCTGAACTGTTGGTCTACGGAGGAAGGGGGAGTCGGGGCTGTAAAGAGCTCACAGATTTATTAAATAACCTGAATCTAGAAGGACATATAATGGAACCAATTCATATTAAAGGACAGACGTTAGACCAATTATGGCCCTCTAACTTCTTGGTCTGCAACTTAATGGTAAAGCTGTGTGCGTGGTCAGATCACCACCTCATATACTTTGCCATAGACGGCCTATCCTTAGTTAAACCGTTGATTGGTTTGAAAACACTGACGAGAAATTGGAATCGTGTCCGATTGCCAGAGTTCCTAAAAACCTTCAAATCGGCACTCCCGCCTATAACGAATAATGTTAACGAGTCCGAGAGAGCCATCTCCAACTGGCAACTCCGCGCTTGTGAGATGCACGCCCCACTACAAAGGAAAGAGAGGGTTTTGAGGCACCTTGAAACCTCATATATATATATTTATATATATATATGCTAGTTTTAATAACAGAATTAAAACTAGCAAAACTTAATACCCGCCAGGCGGCACAGAAGTGGAGGAGAACCTATTCCCCTGCAGAACGTAAAAGGTATGAAAAAGCGCTAACCAATTATAAAGTTGCCATTGTGGAGGCAAAAAAAGCCTTCTACACAAACAGGGTGCTTTGCTCCGACAACATTATATATTTTAAATAGTTAGAGAACTTTCCAGTCCTGACCGCGTTACCCTGGCATTTACCCCTTCCCAAGTCTTTTGTGATAATCTGAATACTTTTTTTGTTGACAAAATTAAGGCCATTCAGAACTCTATTTCCTCTAACACTCAAGAATGGAAATCACATAAGCAATTCACAAACCCCATAACTATGTCTAGTTTTCAAAACATCACCTTAGATCGGCTCGCAGAACTAAGAAACAAGTTACAATCTGGCTCTTCCAACGACCCTTGTCCTGTTAGGATACAAAAATATCTCCTCACACAATTTCTGGATACCTTTCTTTCCCTTCTCAATCTCTCCTTAGAGCAAGGGCTCGTCCCACGTGCCTTCAATGAGGCAGTGCTTGTTCCATTGGAAAAGAAGACGGGAGTAGACCCCAGCCTCCTGAGCAACTACAGACCAATATTGCTCCTCCCATACCCGGCATAAATACTGGAGGCACACGTAGCAAAACCTCTTTGTGCACTCATCAAAGAAACTCATTTTCTGGACTCACACCAGGCAGGCTTCAGACTATCACATTTCACCGATTCAGTCATCTGGAGTGTAGTGAATGATAAAGTCCACATTTGTAAAGCGCACAATCACCCGTAAGGGTCTCTAGGCGCTGGGGGCCGTCGGGAAGATTAAGCGAGCTATTGCCCAGAGTCACATGGTGCTGGGCTAACCTGCCGCCGGAGCCGGGGATCGAACCGTGGTCCCCAGATTGCAGCGTCAGTCGCCCTGGCCGCGGCGCCACACCTCTAATGATCTGAAGGAGGGTGCAGATAGGGGGTGCACACAGGGTTTAGTATTACCAGACCTGTCCCCTGCGTTCGATACCGTGGATCATACCATATTAGCGGATAGAATGGCAGCGGTGGGCCTGAGGGGCACGGCACAGGATTGGATGCTCTCATTCCTAGAGGAACGCACCCAATCCGTTAGGCCGCCACCTTATAATTCTGCAGGGGTTAATACCACATGCAGTGCACCTCAAGGCTCATCCCTCTCCCCTCATCTGTTTAACATCGACATTTGTCCCCTGATCCATGCTCTACAAAACAGGGGAGTGAAGGTATATAATTATGCAGATGACATGCAGCTGATGTTCCCGATTGATGAAACAAGGGAATCCAAGGATTTCTTCCAACATACTATGCTCTTCATTAAAGATTGGATGAGTCACAACTATCTCAAATTAAACTCAGATAAAACAGAGATAGTTATTGCCAATAACAGACTCGATCAGTGGTCGCCAGCTCATTGGCCAGCTGAACTGGGTACCCCACCTATCCCTAAAAATTCAGTCAATAGTCTGGGGATCAAAATCAATACCAATCTATCCATGAATGATCAGATTAACCTGGTTACTTCATCCTGTGTTTACCACCTGAGGACTTTCAAGAAAATCAGGACATTTTTCACCAGTGGTTATCATGCTGGCCCTGATTATGTCCAGGCTGGACTATGCCAACGCCATCTATTTAGGGCTCCCTGCCAATCAAACCCATAGGCTGCAGTTGATTCAAAATCAAACAGCTATGCTAGTCTTCCAGCAACCAAGACATTGTCATACTAAGCCACTTATGAAGCAGCCCTATTGGCTCCCAGTGACTCAGCGGTCCATGTTTAAGACAGGTTGTATGGTCTTTAATTCACTCCATGAGACGGGCCCCAAATTTATACCTGCAAAGATATCATGGTATCTACCTAAACTGCATCTTAGATCGGCCACAATGAATAAGCTGACTATTCCTAGATTCAAGCGGGTGGCTCTCGCTTTTTTGCACTTGGCCCTACACTCTGGAAGTCTTTGCCGATAGACATCAGACTAACATCCGAGTACACCAGATTCAGAAAAAAACTGAAAACATGGCTGTTCACCTTAGTTTACTGTTAGAGCCATCAGGAAAGCTCTCCCACCTCTCTCAGCGCCAAGAGACCTTTTGGTATATGAGCGCTTTACAAATTCCCGAAACATAAACATAGATGTGGGATGATCTCTGATGCATAATTTCTGTAAAAGTTGCCAGTAACCCATATGTCCCAGGGAATGTATGCGACTTTAATGCCACAATGGCTTGCCCTACCTCTTCGACAGTGATTGGGGCATCCAGCTGCTCGTTCCAGGCAGGTGGTACCTGGGGTAGCATGAGTTTTGCTGGGCAGTATGATCTGTGGGTAGTGCCTGATAGAGCTCTTTATAGAAGGTCCCAAATATCTTAGCTTTACCCTCATCTGAATGATCTATTTACCCCTCCCAATCACAGAACCCTCCTATTTATTCCTTTTCCCTTTTTTCTCGGAGCTGTCTTGCCAAGGGAGAGCCCACTTTATTCCCTTGAGCATAGGAGGTATGACGCAACCACAGGAGGGTGTATTACACTCTGTTGGTATAGATCAGATTGATTTTCCCCTTTAGTGCACTAAAGGTACGCTGTAGGGCCTGTGTGGGTGTCTTTTTATGTTCCTTTTCTACTTCCCTCAGTTCTGTTTCCAGAGCTGCGCGCTCCCTTGCTCTTTGCTTGTTCAATGCAGCATTGAGTTTGATGCATTTGCCCCACAGCACTGCCTTGAAGGCGTCCTAATTGTTCAAAGGTGTAGTTTCATGCAGCTTTGTTCAGTTGAAAGAATTCTTTAATTGGCGAACCAACTTATCTCGAGGCAATCAATCCTGTGTAAAAGAGATGAGGAAAAACCATTTTGGCGGGTCCGGAGCCACGCACCCCCAGTTCAGACATACTGAGATGGGGCTGTGATCTGATCTGAGATAGTGATGGGATGGGTCTTAGCAGCTTGTAGGGACCCCAGTAGACCTTGGTTAATGAATACATAATATGTTTGATGAACATGTGAGAAAAAGTATAGTCAATTGAGGTAGGATTTATGGACCTCCAGGCATCACTGAGACCCAGAGTCTAAAATGTCTGTTTTAGGTTCTCCAAAGCTTCCTGTGGAGGATCATTGGGGGTGTGTACTGTCTACTTCAGAATGCCAGGTGAGATTGAAGTCCCCCATAAGTACTATATGACCTTCAGCAAATCCGCCCATTATATTTATTGGTGAGGTTATAAAGGCCAAGTGACCCGTCTTAGGTATATAGGCCGAAACAAATGTACAGAGTCTCCCCCTCAATTTCCCCTTCACCTCCCCCTTCACCATGATCACTTTTCATTCTCTGTCTGCCTTTATACCTTCTGATTGGAATTTGGAGGTATTGTGAGACAATAATGCTACCCCTTTCTGTTTTGTTCCCGCAGACGATCTTTGCAAGGAGATTGTCCGGAAATTGCAGACTGTTCAAAACATGGCAGCTCGCCTTCTTGGCAAACTCCCTAACAGGTCTTCCATCTCCCCCTTTCTACGTAGCCTTCACTGGCTCCGTATTGAGAGCCGGGTTAAGTTTAAGGCTCTGTGTTTTATACACAGAATTATTGCAGGCAACGCCCCACAATACCTTAAATCTTTTATTATTTCTTATGTTCCTTCCCGCACTCTTAGATCATCCTCCCAATCCAAGCTTCTAATTCCAAGGATCAAGAGAGCAAGAATGGGTGGCCGCTCCTTTTCCTTCTTGGGTCCATCTCTGTGGAACTCTCTTCCTCTCGGTCTTCGGACTGAGCCCAACTATCTGAAGTTCCGCAGGGACCTGAAGACATGGCTATTCAACCAGTAATCTGTTGCAATTTCACACCTTTGTTGGTCAGCGCCGGGAAACCTTTTGGGTAGCTGTGCGCTTAATAAAATTAATAATAATAATAATAATAATACGCATAAGGGAATTAGCCTATGTGTCGTACCCTTGGCTCTTTGGACCGCTTTAAGTGTTTTTCTTGGAGTGCCACAATATCGAATTGGTGGTCAACCAGGTACTTCCAGACTTTGTGCATTTGAGAGGAGAGTTCAGGCCCTTACCGTTCCATGATGCCATTGTGATCATTCTGTTTCGTGTCTCTCCCTGCCTTCACGGTCTTCCACCCCTGACCCATCGCCTTTCCTACCCCTATTGCAGAATTTTTTGTATGGATTGTCTGCTTCCCTTGTAGCTCTACCACCGTCCCCAATGCACTAACCCCCTCAAACCTTTGGAACATGTAACAGAATTAAACCTGAGCTGTGGAGCCAGAGAGCCCCCAGCAACGAAGTCTCCTAAGGATAAAGGCATATTGAAACACTCGCAGACAGGAGCTGAGGGGAAACACTCGCAGCCAGGAGCTGACCTTTTACAGAGCTGCAGAAGGGGGCCACGAACTGGTGGAGAACCACGCTCCCCCCTATTTAACCGCATTTGGACATTTCTCGCATTTTCCGCTTCGCGGGAAACGCTTGTAGCTTTGGTGTGTACTGGCAGCAGCAGAGGGGCCACAACAAGGAAACTACACGGACCAGCAGCCACTGGGGCAGAGAGACGCCCCCCAGCCACGCCCTGCCTAGGTGTACTTAACTAGCCCCATAATCCCGTCCCGCGGGACGCGCGCGGTACGAACTGGGCGAAGCCCGGGCAAAGGGCGGGCCGTCTGTGGCCATCCGAGGCAGTCCAAGGCTGGGCTGGACCACGTCCCTTTTATCTACTTTGCTGTCCTGGTAAAAATTCGTAAGATACACACCCTTCCATTGGTGTTATCACATACTATTACAATAGTAGCAGGAATTACGCTTACTGGTGTGACCTAATTGTGTTATTAGCCTGTTGCCTGTTGCCTTTTGCTGTGCCGGTGTTTGTGCCAGATAATATATCTTAGTAAAGCATGGCTTCCTGCATTACTAAAGGCAGGAGGTCTCCAGTGGGAGGATCAGTTAGAGGGACCTTGGATAATTTTATTACAAGGGCTGCCTCGGTTTTGGAACAGGAAATTGCTATCACCGAGCGGCGTCTGTCTGCTGAGCTGCTCCATAAAAAGTGTCTGTCTGCTGAGCTCCTTCATAACAAACGGTCGTCTTTGGGCTCCATTCAGCAAGCCACTTCACCCCGAGCAGATCGTCTCGACAATGAGTACAGTACCGCTCTCCTAAACACCAACACTAAGGCCCCATGACATAGAAACAGTCCCAGGCCCCTCTGCAATAAAAAAAAGAAAGCGGGGGGGGGGACTAGCCTTAATGGAAAACGCGCCAAAATATCCAAAACCTCACTGAGCCCCTCAAAGGTCCATAGCATAACCATTAAGAAAATTCAGTCGGATGTTCATGCACCTATTGACTTGCTAGCCAAGGACCTATTGGGGAGCATCGAGCAGTTGATCAGATCTCTCTTATTACCACTCATTGAGAGGGTGAAAAGAGTAGCTGACCAATTGGGGTCCATTGAAAAATCTATTGTACCTAATACTGATCTAGTTAAAGAACTGTCTTCACTTGGTGTACAACATCCTACCAGTCTATCCTAAAAGAACCAAATGTAATAGCAGAGGTATACCCAACCAAGACAGCAAGCAATAGGGACCCACTGCCGGTAGTCAACGCAAATAGCCTGACACCCCAGTTAAAGAGTAAGGATGAGATAGATCATAGGGGGGAAGGGGTACAAAGGCATCCACCTAAAGCTAATAGCACTCAAGCCAATATTGCCAATGCACATGCCCCAGGTAAGCCCCCTAGAGGATCCCGCCAGCATATAGATCTACCCCCATAGGCGGCCCCGTACGTGGTAGCACTTACTGGTGTCCCAGAATTGGGGGACAGGAAAATAGAAGGCTACCATGACCTTAAAAACAAAGTTGTACATTGGTTAAAACTTAACAGGCCACTTCCCCCTAACATCAACGGAGAAATCCTCAATATACGTCGTCTTGACTGGGTGGGTCATAAACCGAAGGACATCCAGGGAGACTTAATTATCATCAACTTTAGGGACCGCAGGGCAACCTCACACATTGTTGATTGGTATGCGGAGAGAGGCAGGGGCGGAATTATGGCATATGACTTGAGCTATTTTTATCCTCGGGCTTTGCTGACGAACCCCCCCAAAACCACAGTCACTGTATATGTGTTACTCAGAGGGTTCTAGCTTTAACATCCCTACTTACAATCGCTATGCTGCTTTCTCTGGCCTGGATGGAGTAGACTGACTGCCCATTCCGAATCTTAGCGACCATTCAGCTAGGTATCACTCGGAACAGACGAGGGCTGCATATGGTGTACTGACAAGGGGTCCCATTACCCTACCAACCCTAGCAAACCCCACAACAAGCCAAGTGAGTACTGTGGTGCGAATGGCACATATACCATGTCTGGATGTAGCAAATGAGACAGTAGATCTAACTACAATAAAGGCATATTGGCAGGTGCCTTTGTCTAAGCCCGCCGCCCCGCTGTCTCTTGAGCATAAAGAGTGTAGCATGTCCTTTCAATATCTTTTTTCATTCCGTGGTCGATTGAAACAAGTAAAGCAAAGGAGCCAGGGCTATGCCCTCTCGCTTTTAACAAACGCCTCTCAGCTCTCACCTTAATTTACTAGGTTTGTGTGCTATCAAGGACTCAATCACCTCCTCCCCAACTGTGACTGTTGCTGATTGGCCATCTCCTTTCAGCTTTAAGTTGTTGACTGTTGTCCTTTGGTTAGTGTACACCATTGAAAGGATGTATTGCGCTCTGCCTCTTTCCCTTTTGAGGATGTTTGATTGGACACCTCCTTCGGGTTTGGTAAACCCAGGACCCCCAGGCCTTCCGCCAACTCCTCCAGTACTCTTTTGGCTATAGAGTCTACATCCTGTTGGAGGAAGGTCATGCGCTTAGTCAGATCGGCTTTGAGTTGCTCCATTGAGGCCTGCATGTCCATCTTGAGTTTTGTGCTCGGCCTTAAATTTCCTCAGAGAGCCCATCAAACTTCCATAGTGAATGCCATGTTCCCATCGAAGTCTCTTTGGTCAATTGCTTCGTCTCAGCAGGAGCAAAAACATTTGAGACCTTGCTTGTGGCTTTTTTGGGTGGCATAGGTGCAGTCAGTTCCTGCCCAGCATTCATGGGCGAGGATCGCCTCCCGGTTCCCAGGTGCCTCCAATCCTCTGCTACAGAACCGTTTGCCCATCAGGCAAGGTGTGGCTACATCTACCCCTCGGAAGGCATTCAGCTTTTACTGGTGAACTTCCTTACTACCTCCTTATCGTAGGGGTTTTATCAGGTGGACGCCATCTTAAGATCAGGCAAAATTCCTGAGTTTGGATCCTGTGTTCACTATAGAGGATCCGGCCCACAGACCTATGACTCCTTACTCCCAAAGGCCCTTTTGCCATATCAGGACACTAACCTGGTTCTTGTTATATCCTGATCTTCGTCCTCCATGGCTGGTGTGGTATGGCCGCCATGTTAAGTCAGTCACGAACCTCGCCCGCTTTCATTCTCTTATTTAGTGCCTTCAAATAATTGCGGGGTCAGCCCTGATCCCCCAATCCCCTGTGAGTGTCACAGGATGTTTGGGTGGCCCCACACTTACTGCCTCTGAACAAGACTCCCCAGGGGTGCCGCTGATGTTTTCCCTTGCCGCCTCAGCAACTCCTCTGATGATCCCCTGTGGGGGCCCGCCGTTGCTCGCTCCAGCACTTCCCGGTTTCTGCCACCGGCTCAGTCTACTTGCACTCACTGCTGGTTCCCTGTGGGCTCTTCCAAAGGCAGTCCAAGGCTAACCCCCTTATGGTTACATGGGTAAACAGACAAAATATCGACTAAAAAATATCGAATGGACATAATATCGAGTCTAAAATATAGGCTGGACAAAATATCGAATGGACAGAATATAGACATCAAAAATATCGTTTTGAAAGTAAGTAATGTAATATTGAATTTTAAAATATAGATAGTCAAAATATCGAAGTACATAATACAGGTTAATAAAAATATCGAAAATGTAATAATATCCAATTTTTTATAGTGTATTTTATGTGTTAAAAGTGTTTATTTATGTTATAATGTAATTTAAATAATGAATTATATGTTATTTAAATTTTGCGTAATTTAATTCTGTAGTGGGTTGTGGGTTTATAGGGAAATAGGGTGGGAAGTAATTTAATTATAATTAATTAAATATGTAAATTTATTTATTGGTATTTTTTATAATTAATTGTTAATTAATTTTATTTTGTAATTAATTAAATGTTAATTGCCAATTAATTTTATTTAATTGATTAATTGATAATTATGTTAATTTAACTAATTTATTTTCTGTAGCGGGTTGTGGGTTTATAGGGGAATAGGGTGGGAAGTAATTTAAATATAATTAATTAAATATGTAAATTTATTTATTGGTATTTGTTTATAATTAACTGTTAATTAATTTTTATTTTGTAATTAATTAAATGTTAATTGCCAATTAATTTTATTTAATTGATTAATTGATAATTATGTTAATTTAACTAATTTATTTTCTGTAGCAGGTTGTGGGTTTATAGGGGAATAGGGTGGGAAGTAATTAAATTATAACTAAATACATATGTTAATTTTGTGGGGTATTTATTAGATTTTAATTGTTAAGTAACTTTTTAATTACTAATTAATTAATTATTAATTTGTAATTCATTAGTATTAATAGATACCTAATTGTAATGATAATTTAAATTAGTATTTGTAATTAATTAATTATTATATTATATTACATTTGTAATTACATTTAATACATTTTTTTATAGATATTAATATATATATTTTTTAAAATAATATATGAAGTATCTACTTTCCCTACTGTTGCACTCACTGGAGTGGGAATAGTAATGTTTACCCCTACGCTATCCAACGCTTTCCCTACTGTTGCATTCTCTGGAGTGGGAATAGTAATTTTTACCCCTACGCTATCCAACGCTTTCCCTACTGTTGCACTCTCTGGAGTGGGAATAGTAATTTTTACCCCTACGCTATCCAATGCTTTCCCTACTGTTGCACTCTCTGGAGTGGGAATAGTAATTTTTACCCCTACGCTATCCAACCCTTTCCCTACTGTTGCACTCTCTGGAGTGGGGATAGTAATTTTTACCCCTACGCTATCCAACGCTTTCCCTACTGTTGCACTCTCTGGAGTGGGAATAGTAATTTTTACCCCTATGCTATCCAACGCTTTCCCTACTGTTGCACTCTCTGGAGTGGGAATAGTAATTTTTACCCCTACCCTATCCAACCCTTTCCCTACTGTTGCACTCTCTGGAGTGGGAATAGTAATTTTTACCCCTACTCTATCCAACCCTTTCCCTACTGTTGCACTCTCCAAAGTGGGAATAGTAATTTTTACCTCTACGCTATCCAACGCCTTACCTACTGTTGCACTTTCTGGAGTGTGAATAGTAATTTTTACCCCTACGCTATCCAACGCTTTCCCTACTGTTGCACTCTTTGGAGTGGGAATAGTAATTTTTACCCCTACGCTATCCAACCCTTTCCCTACTGTTGCACTCTCTGGAGTGGGAATAGTAATTTCTACCCCTACGCTATCCAACCCTTTCCCTACTGTTGCACTCTTTGGAGTGGGAATAGTAATTTTTACCTCTACGCTATCCAACGCCTTACCTACTGTTGCACTTTCTGGAGTGTGAATAGTAATCTTTACCCCTACGCTATCCAACGCTTTCCCTACTGTTGCACTCTTTGGAGTGGGAATAGTAATTTTTACCCCTACGCTATCCAACGCTTTCCCTACTGTTGCACTCTCTGGAGTGGGAATAGTAATTTTTACCCCTACGCTATCCAACGCTTTCCCTACTGTTGCACTCTCTGGAGTGGGAATAGTAATTTTAACTCTACGCTATCTAACGCTTTACCTACTGTTGCACTTTCTGGAGTGGGAATAGTAATTTTTACCCCTACTCTATCCAACGCTTTCCCTACTGTTGCACTCTTTGGAGTGGGAATAATAATTTTTACCCCTACGCTATCCAACCCTTTCTCTACTGTTGCACTCTCTGGAGTGGGAATAGTAACTTTTACCCTTACGCTATCCAACGCTTTCCCTACTGTTGCACTCTCTGGAGTCGGAATAGTAATTTTTACCTCTACGCTATCCAACGCCTTACCTACTGTTGCACTCTCTGGAGTGGTAATAGTAATTTTTACACTTCCGCTATCATACGGTAATAATATTGGATATTTTTTAATTATATTATGTTACTATATATATATGTTTTAACAAATATGATTGTAATTTTTTTTTACTTTAATAATTATTTACTTATTATAAGGTAATTTAAGTATTCTTAAGTATATTTTAGTAATTAATTTTTAATAATAATTCAATTTAACATTGTTTTTAATAAAGTCGATATTTTTATAAACTATATTTTTGTAAACGGTTTTTTTACTCGATATTTTTGTACTTACCTGTTTGTAGATACAAAGTCGATATTCTGTCTGTCGATATTTTTTTGCCAATATTTTTGGTAGTTGATATTATGCCCCTCGATATTATGTCAGTGATCCGGTTACATGAGCCGGCAGCACCATCTTGGATAGCTATGTCTCCTCCGGTCCTAGTTGTCCAGCGGCAAAACCCCTTTGCCGGATGCCATCTCAAGCTCAACAGGACATCCTCGATGTAGGGACTGGGTCCTGCCTTTTGGATGCTACATTCACCCCCCACTTCTGATCAAGACAGCAACATGGTTGCAGAGCCGGTGTGGATCACATCCACCCGGCCATCTTGGCAAGCAATGGTTCCCATTTTACGGCTATTTCCGCCTTCCCTAGCACCCTACTTGCACTTCTTGTACTTTTTCCCATGTTTCCCACTGCCCAGCCCCCACACACTACTTAATGGCCGCCGCTGTGCAGCCACGCTGCTGGTGCACCGAAGGCACACCAAAGGCAAGCCTGTCTGTGCCCATTCCCATCTGGACCACACCCTGCGCCACAGACCCTGGTCCTCAGACCTTGCACTGATACGACACCAATACCCTCCTCGCCCTCAACTCTGGATGCCATGCCACCTACCACCCAATAACCCTTCTCCTGGCAAAACTTCAGCTGCACCCTGTCCCACCTCCGCACTCCAGCTTCTTCCACTGCCCAACCGACCAACAGCGGACCAGACTGGCTCAGCATCATCCTCCTCAATGTGCGCTCCCTCTACAAACACATCACAGAAATCTGGGACCTCTTTGACTCCTTCTCTCCTGACATTGCTTTCCTCACGGAAACCTGGACAATCCCCACCTCTGGCCTGGACATCTCCAACGCTCTTACAGATGGCTACAAGATCACCCACAAGGACCGTGCTGACCAACCAGGAGGAGGCATTGCCATCATTCACAAAAACACCCTCCACCTGACCACCCACTTGGATAACCGAACAACAGCAATGTAACACCTCCACTTCCATCTGCAAACCAACTTCAACACCACCACTGCGGCACCCTCATCTACAGATCACCTGGCTCCTGTCTGGCTTTCACTGAAGCCACCATATACGTCATCGCCCCCTAGGCTCTCGCATCCACTGAATACATCCTACTTTGTGACCTCAACTTTCACCTGGACTGCCCCAATGACCAGAAAACCACATCCCTTCTGGAGATCCTTGCCAATGTAGGACTCAAGCAGCTAGTCACTGCTCCAACTCACCCAGCAGGGCACACACTCGACCCCATCTTCTCTGCCTGCCAAAACGTTGTAGCGGGAATTCTGTTCTCCTACAGTACTGTGCATAGAGATTTGGAACCTCAGCGAATTAGGGTGGCCCAAAACTCACCTTAGTACCCAATATCCCCTTACCGAGCTAGCTACAGTGTCTCATTGGTCATAAGAAACTCCCAATGCGGATTTCGCGCCCTTTCCATCTGCTTTCGGCGGATATGTTATCGGAGGCTCTCATTACCTTTCCTTGTTCTCTTTTGGGAAATTTGGAAGAGAATCTTGCTCTCTTTCAAAAATGGCTTATAGCCAGATTCGAGGCCTTAATCCCCGAAAAGATACTTAAATTAGGTGAGCGTAGAGCGTCGGCCCCGTGGTTCACTCCCCAGTTGAGGATACAAAGGCAGGATTGTAAAAGGGCTGAGAGAGTCTGGAGGAGGGCCTATGATCCGACTGAAAAACTGAAATTTCGAGCAGCAATTAAAGCCTATCATCAGTCAATTTGGGATGAAAAAAGGGCCTATTTTGAACGTCGTATTGATGAGGCCGAAAATGTCTGCAAAGAAATTTTTAAAGTGGTTCAAGATTTTACTTCTCCTGCTGTTTGTATTCCTAGTCATACTCATACTGACTCTTGGATACAACAACTAGCTACCTTTTTTGTTAGTAAGATTACGACTATTCAAGCCTCTCTCTCCTTCTCTTGTTCACGACCGGATTTGAGTCATCTAACTGCATCATCTTTTGTGGAGGGTCAAGGCCCTTTCCTCTTTGAATTCCCTCACATGGGTCTAAGTATATCTTTGGAGCTTTTGTCAGGTCTGAAATCTGGCTCTCCTTTAGACCCATGTCCGGCCAAATATTTGGGGAAAGTGGCATCTGCCTTAAACACCGTGGTAAACCCTCTTTTGAATTCCTCCCTGTCCACAGGTGAGGTGCCTCAGGCATGGAAGCACGCCATGATCCTACCACTGCTCAAGAAACCTACCTTGGACCCCCTCATCCATGCAAAACTACAGGCCAATCTCCCTTCTCCCTGCTCTGGCGAAAGTGGCCGAGAGATACGTGCACAGGACAATTTCCAGTTTCATCGAAGGAAACGACCTGTTGCACGCCTCTCAATCCGGTTTCCGTGCTAATTTTAGCACGGAGACGGCCTTACTCGAGGTCACTGATGCCATCAGGGAAGTGCTCGATTCTGGGGGAAAGGCCATGTTAGTCATGCTTGACTTGCCGGCGGCATTCGACACCGTTCCTCACAAAGGCCTCCTTGTAAGACTCTGGGAATGTGGCCTTCGCGGAACGGTGTGGAACTGGCTTAAATCTTTTCTGGCCAACCGCCGGCAAACGATCTGGGCGCCCCCTTTCTCTGCTGACATGGCTCCGCTAGAGATGGGAGTCCCTCAGGGCTCCATTCTCAGCCCCATGCTTTTTAACATCTTTATGGCCCCTCTGGCGACAGTCGCGGAGATCGTGTCATACGCTGACGACACCCAGCTCCTGGTGCCACTGTTTTATTGAACACCTTACACTGGCTACCTATCTCAAAGAGAATTCTTTTCAAGAGCCTGACCGTGGCCTTTAAAGCTCTACATGGTACAGGCCCCAAGTATATTGGGAAACGTCTTTCCCGGTACTTACCTAGCAGGACCCTGAGGTCATCTTGTCTGTCATCTTGTCATCTTGTCTGTCCATGATGACAGTTCCTGCAATTCGGCGCGCGAGAATGGGAGGTCGGTCTTTCCGTTACCTAGCACCAAAGGCTTGGAATGATCTACCATTGTCCCTGAGACAGGCTCCTAGTCTTCTTGCCTTCAGGAAAGACCTGAAAACGTGGCTCTACATGAAATAGATCTCTTTTTCATTTGTCTCTGCTTTTTGCTGTTGTGTGCTTGTTTTTATTTGCTGATATTCTTCGCCAAAGCGCCGGGATGCTCCAAATGGAGTAGCCGTGCGCTATAGAAGAAATAAATTAACATAACATAACATAACATAACAATGTTTGGACAGACCAGAACATGAACTTAGAATACCTCAGGTATCGTGGAACACATGAACACTCTTTCGCTGTACAATCATTTCAAACCATAACGTGGAGTAAAAGAGGACACGTGCATATTTGAAATATTTATTTACTAATGCCGTTTTCTCAAATGCAGTATCTTAGATAATACAAGGAAACATATTATCAGAAACAAAGTTATCAGCATAGTTACTAGTCCATAAAAGGCAAACGGTGACAGCATGCTAAAATGCTGTAATGAATAGGAGTTAACAACACCTAGTTCTCACCCTCCCTAACTAGCATAGGACATTATATCTATGAAGGTCTCTTTGGGTTTTAGCAGGGCGGGGCCAAACCTTAAGATCTCAGTGTTAGAGGATCACATCATCTTCCACCAGCTCTCTGCATGCGAAGGACCATCAAGTGTGTTACGTGTGCTCTAAGCAAAGCAATATAAAATGTGCGCAAAGCCAGCTTTTGGCAGCAGCTGCATTCATGTTATGTCTAGAAAGGTGCGAAGATCAGTCCTCACAACAACACTGTGTCGAGTTATCCTTGGAAGCTTCAGCACTCACTGTACAGACATATTTTACCAAGCAAGCTGATATCAGAGCAATAACATATTATTCTCATGTAAATCACAACGCTCTTCTAGGTTGAAAGCTAAAATAACAATTATGTGTCGTGTGCAAAAGCAGCAAAAGGAAAAATGGCGTTTAAACATTTAATAAGCTCATGCTAACTTAACACGGTATATAGGTAAGCAGTAACTATATGACACCCCCCCAATGATCCGAGCACGGACAAAGCAAGGAATGAGAAGACCAGAACAGGGGCTCATCATGAAAGCAGAGTTCCGTAATAATGATCTATCATTTAGTGGTGTAAAGGCCAAAATCAGGTGAAAAAGGCAATATAGAGTTCAAATTAAAAAAGGTCTCAACTTGCCAACCCAGCACACAAGTCAATAGGTCTGGGTGTGTAAAAATAATTTGTACACAAAAGGTCCCAAAAAATCTTGCAATCAGGGATATGCCAGTATCAAAAAGTCTCGAAAGTTTTCAGGAAAGAACTGAATATGCAAAATATGCAGCAACAGCCTCCAGAATGAAATCACTGTCATCATCCGAAAACAGTTCAGCCATCCAATTCATCAGTGGGAAAGAACATACGTGATCCTCCAGTACCAGAGTCTCTAGCATCATCAGAGGACAACTCGGCGGGTTCTCGATATAGCTCTGTGCCAAGAAATCTTGTGCTGCTGCGAGTATGTTCCAATGACCCATTAGTCCATGAATCGCTGCCAAGGCAATAATCCTTTCACCAGAACAAATCAACTAGTGAGTAACTACGGGACTCATCAGGTGATTCAAATCGACGTCAGGAGACACCGTCTTGCAGAGACACAAATCAAGGGCCCAGTCGAAATTGCAGCTTAGGCAATGAAACACAGGCTGGACACATGTGAAATAGGAAAATCGAAACGATAATCCATATGCCGTGCTTAAAGTCGCAAGCGGCAGTGTGCCATAGTAATCAAGCATCCTTTTGCGAAACAGTGCAAGGTGGGGCTGTGCGTCGTGTAACACAGGAAGGGCATCCATTTTTAATAAAACAAAATATCACCAGAATGCCTGCAGCCAGCGCCAGAAAAACAGGAAAGCCGCCAAACAGGCTTGAAAATATAGAGTGGAAGAAAGCAGGGATGACCCCAAATTTTTTCTCGAAAGAAGTCACAAGACCACTGCTAACTATCTTAAAAAAGTGCGCCAGGCCAGAAGTGGAAGAGGCATTAAAGATTTGATGATTAAGCGCGCTGAAATGCAATGGCAAATCAGTATTCAATAGCGCCTGCACCTCTGTGCGCGTGTTAGCTATGTGAAGGACAAATGTTTCTCGAGCCAAACTCAGGGCCACCTCTTTTTGAGACAAAAGGGCTCTTATTCTACTCATACCATGGAAATCTGCTTTCAAGGTTGGGAGTCGTGGCCAGATGGAAACATCTAAGTTCCCATGTGTAGGAGGATACAGAAAGTTTTTGCAACACACCACACGTTCTGATACTGTTACCACATAAGCGATACCTTTAATTAACCCACAACAGTCCTCGTTATTCAAAAGTAAATACCTGCCGTTTGCCAGTAATGTAAAAGTAGGAACGATTGCGGGAACTGGAGTACCTTTCAAAACACAGGCTAAATTTGGCCGGTCCTGGTTACAAGAACCATGCAATTGGATGTGTCTACATATTAAGGAGTGATCTGGTGTTTCTGTGCACTCCTCCCCATTTAGAAAAACTTCCTTCTCGTCCTTCAGACAGCGATAAGTGAAGGGAAGAGACCAGGCCTCATGGAGAAACGAACTACCCAGTGGTTCATATCTGCCTATAGCGATATATCGCATACAATTTGTAAATTTGTACAGAGCAAAAGGTAAGGTAATTGACCCGTGGATAAGCCACGTCGCAGCAGTGGCTTCAGCCACAGAGAATGGTAAAGATTCCAATCTCTCAATGTGTAACATGGAAAAAGATGCATCTCGCATTGAAAGCAGGCACTGCTTGTCAGTCAAATTAAAGGGGGCAAAGAGAGAGGACACGTTCATGTATGACCAAGGCACCTTACCAGCCTTAAGTATCTGCAGGGTCCACGCAAATTGCATAATGGAACGCAATTGATTCTGACCATGGTATAATACAGACACTTCATCTTGCACAATATCAACAACAGAAGACACAATGTTATTTAACGTGTAAATGCGGGAAGAAAGCATGTTAATGCTATTATCTACAACTGCAAGCACTTTTTCTAAATTAGCTTGATCAATTGCTCTAAGACGTGTAGCAGCCTCAATTTGTGATGTCTTCCAGATTTCATTGGAAATCGCATATATCCATCTTTTAGACCTACCACTAGCCGGGCCCTTAATGAAATCATTTAAATCCACATCTTCAGTGAGCTTGGATAGATGTAGTTTAACCGCAGCCAAAGTAGAATGTTTCAGCCAATTCTGACATAATTTGCCTACAGAATAAGTGGTGACAGAATGGTCAGTATCAAAGCGGGGATCAGGTCTGACTTGTGCAAATCCATCAGCCAAACCCAGAAAATGACGTTGGCATGAATCAGAACTCCTGTGCCACATCAGCCAACCTTTTGGATCCAAACTGGAAATGTTAAAGGACGCATCTTGCACTAGAGCTTGCAATTTATTAATGGAAAAATGTGTGATATTATTCCAACCAGAATATTCTTCCAAATCAGGGACAGTGGGTGTATTCAATTTTTTAGAAGTAGCCAATCCAAAGCATGTTGTTTGAGAAATGGTAGAATTTAAAAACAACATATGATTTGGGATGAGACATGCCAACTTTTAGAACCCCAAACCGATATAAGGTCAATGGTTTCCTTCCATAGCTTTTAGCCTTCCACAGCTAACTGGTCTAGAAAGGACTTCGAATACAACAATTTGGTATCGGTAAGTCTAACCTTGGACATGGACTTCTGTGTCATTTTAAAATAAAAAGACTCAGGATTGGACTGATTAAAGTCGGTAAAGTAAGTGTACTTTTTCAAGAAAGTACTCAAACTGCCTTGTACAGGGGTTGGGCAATGTTCCCACTGTGTGTAATTTTCAGAACCCCGCCTGGAACTCGTTTTATGCAGATAATGGTTGCCAAAATGTTGAAAGCCAAATAAATTACCATAATTAGCAGAATCTAAATATAAATCTTCAGCATCAAAGGCAGAATAATATTTCAAATCAGAGAATAATCCTTCTACGGCCTGAACATCCCAATCATCAGAACGTACGTTTTGTTTCACTACATCTTCCATGTTTACCACTGAGCACATTAGGGACATTAACAACTTCAGTAGTACCATGGATTTGAAATTTAACCGCATCCCACACAATCCCATCAAGAACAGGCCAAGCAGTGATGTTAACAAAATTCAAGTCTCTCTTCAGTCTGAGTGCTGAATGTGACGAAGAAAGGGGAGCCAAAGTTCCATTAAGATGTCGAATGCATGTTCCTTTCTCGACATAGTGTCCATCGACAAGACGAAAAAAATAAAACACAAAACCAATAGACATAAAAAGGTAAATTGAAAAAAGTACCAGCCAAATATATGTCCAAGGGGGGATCAAAAAATGTTTTTTAAATAATATGGCATACATTGCAAAACGTGAAGGCTTTTTCGAATTTTGTGAAACAGTGTCAAAAGAGAATCTGGATGCTGTGGCCAAACGTGTTTGCAAATCAGGCATTGATAAGTCAGTTGGGTAAGTGTAATCAAGTTCAGCAACATGATCAACAGGTAAAGGACATAATAAAGGACTGGAAATAGCAGGCATCTCAAGGGCCACCTCAGGCATAGGATCAGAAGCAGTGGCTAAAACAGAATTCCTCACAATCGAAGGACAGGAGACTGCCGGAGTCATACTAAGAAGAATCGGCCACTCTGTGTATCTTGACATTGTCAACGGAGATGAACCTGTTTTCCTTACGACCTGGTAAAGGTGGTAAAATGACTGTTCTTGTGCCCTTCACGCCAAGAACCAGGACTGGAGCACGATAGGAAGGACCAAATTCTTTCTTGTTGTCGATCTTCTCTCGAACCAGTTCTCCAACTTGGGGTAGCCAGCCAACTACTGGGATCTGCAACGCAACATCCGATGTGGAGGGCAAATGTTCCTTTGCAAGACTGTCTCTGGTCTTTTGTAGATTCTGTAAAACATTGAAATGTTCATCTATGTCAAAGGTTGTGGCGTGGCCCACGCCGTCTAGATCGTCAAGGTCCGGAACGTACATCTTGATACCAAAGAGCATTTCGTATGGGGTCCGCCCACCCAGAGACCTTCTAGGGAGATTGTTTAGAGCACGCTGCACGCCATTGAGATGGGCCAACCAGTTTCTGCCAGTGCCTATAACTCATGCTGTCAAAGATTGCTTTCAGTCACGGTTCATTCGTTCCACTACACTGTTACCCTCAGGTCTGTAGGGAGACGAAAACTTGACTTGGACCCCCATCGAAATCATTGGCATCCTTATACGCCTTAGAGGCGAAAGCCGGACCCTGATCCGAATGGAAGGTGCCACAGGCAAAAATCCCTACAAAGACACGCAAATCTCTTATGACAGTCCGTGAATCAGCGCTGCAATGGGGCCATACCCACACAAAGCGTGTGCATGAATCAACTGCTACTAAGATGTACTTATACGCAGTATCAGAAGAAAAAGGACCGCAGTGATCTAAATAAACACAACCTAGCAGTTTATTAGATATGTACAACTGTGTCTGTGGGGGACGCGCAGCAGTTGAAGGTTTAATCTGCTGGCAAATGTCACATTGAAGGACATAGTCACGCGTCTGTTTGTACAGTCCCCGCCACCAGAAAGGTTGTTGTAATTGAGCTACAGTGGCCGAGACGCCCGCATGCGCAGACGCCATACCTTCATGCGCCGCTGTAATCAAGCTAGCCCTGCGATCCGAGTTGGGAATCGAACGTTCTCCAACTTCAGGAATTTTCACAAAAGGAACCTTATCGGGACTTAAGTGGTATGTGTACTTCGAAGGGAACCCCGTAGGATGTTTACCTCCCTTCTTAGTGGCAGCAACAGCCGCCAAGATTTCATCATCAATCTTACTTTTGGACCGTGTAACTGCTGCAACTAAATATGTAGATACCGCTGATTTCGCCGCTTCATCAGCAAGCGATTTACCCACAGCGTGAACTCCAACACGCTGGTGGCCGAGAGTATGAATCACAAACACGAGTGGCAACTGCTCTTTGAGCTCAGCCACCCGAACTCAGATCATTTTATGTTTTATTGTGCTACCCTTGGAATCACGAAAGTCATTCTGAATCCAATAGAACAAGTTCTCATTGTAAGACTGGACACAGTAATAGGAATGACTCACAAAAAGAGTCGTCACACTAGGATCTGCGTACTCTAACGCGAGTAAGAGAGCACGAAGCTCCGCCAATTGTGCAGTGCAGTCCCCTAGAGTCTGCGTGTGCACAACTCTGGACTTGAATTCATCGTCCACCATGGCACCGACTACAATGGCGCATGCGGAAACGTAGGCGTGTTCAGAGCCATGAGCAACCTGCGCCGAACCATCAGTGTAAATGATGCAATGGAAATCCTCCAAAGGTCGCATTGCTAAAGGAGCCGGATGAACGAATTCATACTGTAAATACTCCTGCGACCGTAACGTGGCGTCAAAGATAAACGTGATATCCTGAGACGTCAAGGATGCAGCCCATTGAATCCACCGAGGGTGCAAAGCTTTAGAATTTGGTACACTGGCTTTCGTAACTGCCTCCAAGGCAGGACACGGGGTAACAACCAACATGCGTTTTCCCTGTGACAGGGCACGTTCTTTAAGAATTGCCATCTGCACAGCCGTTAAAACTTTCCCCACAGTGGAAAATCGCATTTCAGCCGAAGTGTACAAGTGTGACTTGTAAGCAATAGGTACTGTGTCTCCTTCATTAAAAGTAAGGTACGTGAAACCCACCGTCCCAGGGATGATTCTTATCACCAGGTTGGTGTGGTGGGAGCGACCACTGTGCCTACTCCTGTGGCCTGGTTGCCCCCACGCTACTCCTGCTGCCTGGTCCTGTGCCTGCCTGCCTGCCTTCGCCCGGGCGACCCAGCCGCCGCTGAGCCGCCCGCCCGCACCAGAGCAACAGAGTTTCCCGCTGCTGCCTCCCTGCGGCCCCGCCCCCCAACAGCCCATTCGCCGACCCGACGCCGACCCTCCTCCCGGCTGCCCTCTTACGTCACCCCCGCGCACGCGCAGCGGTCACGCGCAGCGGGCGCGCCGAATGTGCGCCGAAGGCGTGCCAAAGGCAAGGCCGTCTGCGCCCGTCCGCGCCTGGACCGCGCCCAGCGCCAGTACCCCTGGCCCCCGCCGCCGATGCAAGACTACCCAACAGACCTACGACGCCGCCACTCTCAACGCACTCAATGCCAGCCGGAACCCTGCCTGCTACCGAGCAACCCCGAGACGCACCCACGGACCCTTCGCCTGCCAAGCCTGCCGATTTACCTGCTACTGGACCGGCACTACCCCCGCCAAGTAGGGCACCAGCAGCAACCACCTGAAGTGCATCCTGCTCAACACCCGCTCCGTCCACAGGCACGCCGTCGAACTCTGGGACCTGCTCGACGCGACAGAACCGGACGTCGCCTTCCTCACCGAGACCTGGATGAACGCCTCCTCAGCGCCCGACGTCGCCATAGCCATCCCGGACGGATACAAGATCACCCGGAAGGACCGCGTCAACCAGACGGGAGGAGGCATTGCCATCATACACAAGAACACCATCCGCATCTCGACTAA
This sequence comes from Lissotriton helveticus, assembly GCF_964261635.1. Classification (NCBI taxonomy): domain Eukaryota; kingdom Metazoa; phylum Chordata; class Amphibia; order Caudata; family Salamandridae; genus Lissotriton; species Lissotriton helveticus. The sequence goes on along the minus strand of NC_136060.1, from coordinate 510,447,678 downwards.
CTCCGACGAAACCTTCTCCGCCGCCGAACACCTGCACTTCCAGATACACTCTGACCCCAAGACCACCCTCCGAGGCACCCTCATCTACCGACCACGGGACCACGCACGCAATTCAGCGAAGACATCGCAGACTTCATCAGCCCGCACGCCCTTCCCTCCGCCGACTACATCCTCCTAGGGGACCTCAACTTCCACCTGGAGAACAACAACGACCGAAACACCACCGCCCTGCTGGACAACCTCGCCAACCTCGGACTCAAGCAACTGGTGAACACCCCCACCTACGCCGGCCACACGCTTGACCCCGTCTTCTCATCCAGCAAGCATATCTCCTTCAGCCAAGCCACCGGACTCCACTGGACCGACCACAGCTGCGTCCACTTCAGCTTCAGAAGAACTACGACCCACCACCACCCGCAACAGGTTCCCCGCCGAAGCTGGAGCAAGATCACCGCCTCCCTCAACCAGAACACTCCTACCAGCACAATGGACCCCAACGAAGCAGCCAGCAACCTCACCAAGTGGCTGACCGCCTGCGCCGATGACCTCGCACCACTAAAGAACCCTTCCAGCAGACCCGGCAGCAAGAAAACCCCCTGGTTCACCGACGAACTCAAGGAATCGAAGAAGAACTGCCGCACCCTCGAGAAAACCTGGCGGCTCGACCAGACCACAGACAACAAGACCGCCCTCAAGCACGCCACCCGCAAACACCATCAGTTGATCCGCGCAGCCAAGAAGACGGCACTCAAAGAACGACTGGACAACAATGCCCACGACAGCAAGAAACTCTTCAGCATCGTGAAAGAGTTCTCCAACCCCAGCGCCGGAAACAACGACATCACTCCCTCGCAAGACCTCTGCAACTCACTCGCCTCGTTCTTCCACCGCAAGATCGCCGAAATACACAACAGCTTCGACGCACAGACCACGCACCCTACCACCGAACCAACGCCCGCCACCACCAACCTCTGCAACTGGACCCCGATCAGCAACGAAGACACCAGCCGCACGATGAACTCCATTCACTCCGGATCACCAACCGACCCAGGCCCACACCACGTCTTCAACAAAGCGGACGCCATCATCGCCCCCCATCTCTGAGACACCAATCAATCAATCAATCATGCCATTTGTATAGCGCACTACTCACCCGGGAGGGTCTCAAGGCGCTTGGGGGGAGGGGTATGCTACTGCTCGAACAGCCAGGTCTTGAGTTGTTTCCTGAAGGCGAGATGTTCCTTCGTCAGCCGAAAGTGGATGGGGAGGGAGTTCCAAGTCTTGGCAGCCAGGTAAGAGAAGGATCTTCCTCCGGCGGTGGCTCTTCGAATGCGTGGTACGGCTGCGAGGGCGAGGCTGGTGGACCGTAGCTGGCGGGTGGGCGTGTAGAAGGTCAGGCGGTCGTTGAGGTACTTGGGGCCCAGGTCGTGGAGAGACTTGTGTGCGTGGGTGAGGAGCCGGAACGTGATCCTCTTGTCGACGTGGAGCCAGTGCAGGTTCCTCAGGTGGCTGGAGATGTGGCTGCGTCGGGGGACATCCAGGATGAGTCGGGCGGAGGCGTTCTGGATGCGCTGGAGTCTTTTCTGTAGCTTGGCTGTGGTTCCGGCGTAGAGGGCGTTTCCGTAGTCCAGTCGGCTGGTGACGAGTGCCTGGGTGACAGTCTTCCTGGTCTCGGTCGGGATCCAGCGGAAGATCTTGTGAAGCATATGCAGGGTGTTGAAGCACGATGAGGAGACGGCGTTGACTTGTCTGGTCATCAAGAGGGAGGGGTCCAGGATGAAGCCCAGGTTGCGTGCGTGGTCGGTTGGCTTGGGTGCGGTGCCCAGGGCTGGGGGCCACCAGGAGTCGTCCCAGGCGCAGGGCGAAGATCTCAGGATGAGGACTTCCGTCTTGTCCGAGTTCAGTTTCAGGCGGCTGTCCTTCATCCACTCGGCGACGTCTTTCATCCATTCGTGTAGGCAGGTTCTGGCGGAGTCGGGGTCTCTGGTGAGGGAGAGGATCAGCTGGGTGTCGTCGGCGTAAGAGATGATGTTGAGGTTGTGCTGGCGTGTGATGGCTGCGAGAGGTTTCATGTAGATGTTGAAGAGGGTGGGGCTGAGTGAAGATCCTTGCGGGACGCCGCAGATGACTTCGGTGGCCTCGGAGCGAAACAGGGGGAGGCGGACTCTTTGTGTTCTTCCGGCGAGGAACGAGATGATCCACTCCAGTGCCGTCTCTTGGATACTGATGTTGCTGAGGCGCTGGACTAGGGTGCGGTGGCAGACCATGTCGAACGCAGCGGAGAGGTCCAGGAGGATGAGGGCCACTGTTTCCCCCTTGTCGAGCAGGGTCCGGATGTCGTCGGTGGCTGCGATGAGGGCGGTCTCGGTGCTGTGGTTGGCTCTGAAGCCGGACTGCGAGGGGTCGAGGGATCCGTTCGTCTCGAGGAAGGCGGTCAGCTGTCTGTTGACATCAACTCCTCCTTCAACATCGCCACCTTCCCGGAGAGATGGAAGCACGCCGAGCTGACCGCCCTCCTGAAGAAACCAACGGCGGACCCCACCGACCTCAAGTACTACCGTCCCATCTCGCTCCTTCCTTTTCCGGCCAAAGTTATCGAGAAGACCGTCAACAGACAGCTTGCCGCCTTCCTCGAGACGAACGGATCCCTCGACCCCTTGCAGTCCGGGTTCCGGTCCAACCACAGCACCGAGACCGCCCTAATCGCAGCCACCGACGACATCAGAACCCTGATCGACAACGGAGAAACAGCGGCCCTCATCCTCCTGGACCTCTCTGCGGCGTTCGACACTGTCTGCCACCGTACCCTAGTGAAGCACCTCAGCAACATCGGAATCCGAGAGAAAGCACTGGAGTGGATCATCTCGTTCCTCGACGGAAGAACCCAAAGAGTCCGCCTCCCTCCGTTCAGATCCGAGGCCACCGAAGTCATCTGCGGCGTACCACAAGGATCCTCACTCAGTCCAACCCTCTTCAACGTCTACATGAGCCCTCTCACAGCCATCGCACGCCAACACAACCTCAACATCATCTCCTACGCCGACGACACCCAGCTGATCCTCTCCCTCACCAACGACCCCGCCACCGCCAGAGCCAACCTACACAAAGGGATTAAAGACGTCGCAGACTGGATGAGGAACAGCCGCCTGAAACTGAACTCAGACAAGACGGAAGTCCTCATCCTGGGAGCACCACCCTCCGCCTGGGATGACTCCTGGTGGCCCCCGGCCCTGGGCACTGCTCCCAAACCAATGGACCACGCACGCAACCTGGGCTTCATCCTGGACTCCTCCCTGTCGATGACCAGACAAGTCAACGCCGTCTCATCTTCATGCTTCAACACCCTGCGTATGCTCCGCAAGATCTTCAGATGGATCCCGACTGAAACCAGGAATACCGTCACCCAGGCACTCGTCACCAGCCGACTGGACTACGGGAACACCCTCTACGCCGGAACCACAGCCAAACTTCAAAAAAGACTCCAACGCATCCAGAATGCCTCCGCACGTCTCATCCTGGACATCCCCCGACACAGCCACATCACCGGACACCTGAGAGACCTGCACTGGCTCCCCATCAGCAAGAGAATCACGTTCAGACTCCTCACCCACGCACACAAGGCTCTCCACGACCTAGGCCCCAAGTACCTCAACGACCGCCTGACCTTCTACACGCCCAACCGCCAGCTACGATCGACCAGCCACGCCCTCGCCACCGTACCACGCATCCACAGAGCCACCGCCGGAGGAAGATCCTTCTCCTACCTGGCGGCCAAGACATGGAACTCCCTCCCCACCCACCTACGGCTGACCCAGGACCACCTCTCCTTCAGGAAGCAACTCAAGACCTGGCTGTTCGAGCAGTAACTTACCCCCCTCCCCAGCGCCTTGAGACCCTCCCGGGTGAGTAGCGCGCTTTACAAATGCCGTGATTGATTGATTGATTGGTTGTCACGAGTCAGTAAGAAATTAGAAGCGAGCAGATCAGCCTGCAAGGATTGCAAAATGGCAGAGTGCTCAGGCAGCCAGCATGATTTGGAAAAAGTTGGTTGTATCAAAGCATACAAAGGCTTGATACGCTGGGCGTAATCCGGAATGTATGTCCTTCCGAAATTTAAGAAACCCAGTAAAGACTGTAATTTTCTCAGTGTTATCGGAGCGCGCAGTTGTGCGCATTTCTCCAGGAAGTGAGGAGCCAAACCTCTGCCTTCGTTGTTGAGCTAATAGACCAGGAACAACACTGTGTACTCTGCAATGTGCGATTTTGCAAAGTTGAATTTGTAACCCATGTCTGCAAAGGTACAAATTATGCTGTTTACTTGACACAGATGCTCCCAAATTTCGTCGTCCGTGAGATATATGTCATCCACATACGAGCATGCATCAGGGTCGATTCTCTCCAAAAGAGAGACAATGCGGGCGGTAAAAATCCCAGGACTATTCTTATAGCCCATAGGCAAACGCCGAAATTGTTTTTGGACACCGCCGCAAGTAAAGGAGGTCCACTGGGAACTTAGACCATCCAATCGATGGGCATAAAAACCGTTGGAAATGTCAAGCGTGGTCTTAAAACGCTTACGCACAAGACTATCCACTAGGGCAGAGCCGTGAGTATTCTGTACAGCACAGTTATGGCAATGCGAGTTACACCAAACGATATGAGCCGTCAGGCTTGGTTACAGTAAAAAGAGGGTTATTCATCGGAGACACACATGTTTCAATTACTCCCTGATATTCCAATTGTTCAAGGATTGCCGCGACGGAAGCCTTGGCTTCACGCCGGTTGGGATATTGAGGTTGAGGCTGTGGCTGAGACCGTAAAGGAATCTCGTGGCTTGGGGACAATCTATCCCAACCACATTGGTTGCGGTACAGAGCCGGCGTTAGAGCCTTAGCCCACTCTTCTGCAAAATGCAGCGCATGCTCTTTCGAGACAGTGTTCGTGAAACTGGGGAGGATTACCTCCTCCCCTCGCGGTGCTGCGAGAACAAAAGGTGGGGGCCAGTCAGCCTCCGAAAGCAAAATGTCATACGTAGACGAAAGATTTTCCCAAAATACCCCTTTTATAGTACGTTGTATGTCACCTTCGATTAACAGGACAATTTCATAAAGTCTATCAGGGGGAGCAGCTCTCGTATCAGCTGTTTCTATCACAACATAAATATCAGTCGCTGTCACCTTCAGTAGTGGACGCAGGGCCTCTCTCACAATGGTAATCTCCGCCGCGCTGTCCAGCAAGGTCAGAGCCCATGTCAGATTCCGAAGCCGCGTTCTCACTATCTGTGGCACATCGATGCGCTGTTAAAGCCGCGACTTTCTTCTTGGCAAACTGCGGTCTCTTCAGCGTTGAGCCGTCCTGCTTTCCTGCACCGTCTTTCGGGCGGGGCTGGTCACGTCCTTGCTGACCACCCCGACCCCTTCCGCCTCCTCCACCACCGGTCGTCGAGGCCGATGAGTCCTGAAAGGAACGAGGAGAGCGTTGATCAGAAACCTGAAATCGATCAGGTGATTTAATCTTCGCGCGATCGCGCAAGTCATAAACACGTTCTGTTTGCGCAGGTAAGGAGACGCAGGACGAGATTCCTGTGTCTGTTGTTGTTGCTTTCCCTGTTTTTGTTTTTTAGGCCAATTTTGTTTTTTGGACTTGGGCTGAACTTCTGTTTCCGAAGTCTGCCCTTGGGGTTGCTTCTTCTCCTTAACAGAAAAAGGCTTGAGACCCCTACTATTGCGACCCACGGTTTTATAAGCAGCCACAATAATCCTTGCTAACTGTTGGGGTTTTTCGGCATCGGGAATCGCTGCCAAAGCATTAGCTACCTGAAAGTTCACTGCATCCCCCTTGACATTAGCAAGAATGAGATCGCAAACTATATCAAAGGAGCCACACAGGCGCATACCCAATCGCACCACTGCCTCCGGTCCGTGATCATCTTGAACACGTTTAATGATCGTAGGCAGGACAGCCGTTGACGGAGTGCCATAACACCTCGCATAGACCGGCGCAAATGTTTTACCCCAGGTCTCACAGTCACCGAGTTCAGGGGCCAAATCTTTTGGTAAACTAATTGTCAAAATCCTGTGTTTGTCACCAGGAGTTGTATTAGGAAATACTGCTTCCAGCTGGTCAAATTTCTCGGCAAGCCAGAAAGGAAAATCATCCTTTTCCTGGGGACGCCTGCCCATTACAGCATTGACCATCACGGGACTGAGCTTCAATCCGCCCTGTCCGGCTGGAAGCGCCACACCCCCCAGGGGCCCACCCGGAAGATTACGGGCTATGTATTGCACCAAAGCTCGAATCACGGCAATCGAGACAACATGTAGTCTACGAACTTCCGCCAGGGTACAATTGCCGTGCTGAGGATGAGGAGTAAATCCAGCCAAAACAGGCCAATTTGCACCTCGAATGGACAAAGGACCTAACCTCGGAGCGGTTAAAGAATGGGGTAGGGCGCCACCAAACCAAACGCAATGCTGCCAAGTATCAATAGGAACTTCCTGTGCACTGTACGGAGTATATTCATTCGGCACAGGAGCGGGAGTGTAAGTGTGGAACACACCAGAAATACCGTCCGCAGCCGGAAACGTCACCCACGAATAAAACAGTTTGTATGGGTAAGCAGCATCCGCACTCACCACCAATATCACGGCCAAGCCTTCCAATGGCACTTGATAAGTCTGCAAAAGATTGCGCACTGCAACTCGACTATGCTGCGGAATGTCCACTGGCTGGGCCATGACAGCACAGGAAACTAGAAAAACAAAGTAAACTTTGTAGCACAACTGGGTAGTAATTCAATCAAACCGTTTTAGAAAGATTCAAGCTTGAAAAGACCTATTTCAGAAATCGGTAGGTTTGACCGATACCACCGTTTTCCGGAAACGACAGTGAAGGGGTTAAGGATCGAATGATATACTACTCGAGTGTCATGATATAAGTTCTCCAACGTAGGGGCGCCATGTAGCCGGAATTCTGTTCTCCTACAGAAGTGTGCATAGAGATTTGGAACCTCAGCGAATTAGGGTGGCCCAAAACTCACCTTAGTACCCAATATCCCCTTACCGAGCTAGCTACAGTGTCTCATTGGTCATAAGAAACTCCCAATGTTTAGACAGACCAGAACATGAACTTAGAATACCTCAGGTATCGTGGAACACATGAACACTCTTTCGCTATACAATCATTTCAAACCATAACGTGGAGTAAAAGAGGACACGTGCATATTTGAAATATTTATTTACTAATGCCGTTTTCTCAAACGCAGTATCTTAGATAATACAAGGAAACATATTATCAGAAGCAAAGTTATCAGCATAGTTACTAGTCCATTAAAGGCAAACGGTGACAGCATGCTAAAATGCTGTAATGAATAGGAGTTAACAACACCTAGTTCTCACCCTCCCTAACTAGCATAGGACATTATATCTATGAAGGTCTCTTTGGGTTTTAGCAGGGCTGGCCCATACCTCAAGATCTCAGTGTCAGAGGATCACATCATCTTCCACCAGCTCTCTGCATGCGAAGCACCATCAAGTGTGTTACGTGTGCTCTAAGCAAAGCAATATAAAACGCGCGCAAAGCCAGCTTTTGGCAGCAGCTGCATTCATGTTATGTCTAGAAAGGTGCGAAGATCAGTCCTCACAACAACAATTTGTCGAGTTATCCTTGGAAGCTTCAGCACTCACTGTACAGACATATTTTACCAAGCAAGCTGATATCAGAGCAATAACATATTATTCTCATGCAAATCACAACGCTCTTCTAGGTTGAAAGCTAAAATAACAATAATGTGTCGTGTGCAAAAGCAGCAAAAGGAACAAGCATTAAAAATGCAATAGGTCTCGCCTTTCATTAAGTTAAAGCCATTTGCTTTGTTATACGATGCCATTAGCTAAGCAAAAGGCTTTAACTTAATCAAAGGCGAGACTTATTGCATTTTCCATGCTTGTTTGAAGAGGAGCCACAGCTGCATTGTCTCCTCCGGGTCTCATAGTACATTATGCCATAGGACTTAAACTGTTCCCAAGTGGGGAGATCTGACAGTGCTGACACAATATCATGTGTTACTCCTACTCCCACTCAGATGGGACGTGCTATTCCTATTGGAGCAGGACCAACCTGATTTGAACATGGGTGGTCCCTGTTCATCTTGGCACTATGAGCAAACAAATGATGAGCATTAATGTACCCCAGCGCAATTACCATTGGCCGAGATTATTTCAGTTATTCCATCCATCACTTTTTTGTTTTTTCTGCAAACAGACCTGTCCCACAGATTCTGTCTCAGGCCAACTCCGTGTGTAGCCCTGTTTCTTTGTTGCATTTTTCAATATGGTCATTGTGTTTGAGTGATATGTTTTTTTTAAAGTGGCTCTCCGATTTTTTTCACTTAAGAAAAGCACCGGAAGATCCCTATGTATCCCCAATGCAATAATTTGAGCTTCAAGATATGTGGAGATATGCTAATGGTAAAAAATAAATAAATAAAACGGTAATCATTTTAAGAAATCTGAATGGTTGAAAGGCTGTGTCCATACCATATAGATTGTAACCTACGATTTATTTGTGCCATTGAATAACTACTTACAGTTATGCCACGGCAGTGAAAATGAATGTGACCTAATAACACTTGTTATGTAGAGCAACTGTAATATTAAACACAAATTCATTACTGCGGTTGATTGCCACAATAGAGCGACCTCAGCTTGTGAAAAACACTGTTTACTGGTTCACTCGTTGCATATTACAATTGCTTTGCACATGGGAAGATTTCTCCTAATACTTACTAGGCTACTGCAGTGTGATGTTAACGTACTGCCCACGTACCCTCTTAAATATCTTTTTTAAAACAAATGCAAATAAAACAAGAATGAAACGAACCGGACTCCGGAGGTGTGGGGGGAGGTGGGGCCTTGCTGCTCCGGGGTTTTTCACTGCTCAGTGCCCAGCAGCCAGCCTGGTTCCTCCTCTGCTGCGATGCCTCGCTCCTACCTCAGACGCAGCTTCCCCCTGACGGTCTCGGACCTGTCCCCAGTGGCCGGCTGTGGAATTGCAGCCCCTGCGCCAGCAGCAGCACGCGTTCGGAGCCAGGAAGGGAGCAGGCGCACGCTGACAATCTGCGCGTTCACATTCCACAATCTGCGCGTGGCCCGGTCTGTACTCCCTTGCAAGCCGTCACGGTGACAATACATTTTGCTGGCGGGAGCGCTTCGCGCTCCAACACCAGCGAGCCCTAAAAATGGCGTTTAAACATTTAATAAGCTCATGCTAACTTAACACGGTATATAGGTAAGCAGTAACTATATGACGTCACCTAGAGCAGCACCACCGAACTCCCTTGGACTAACCACTACTGTGTGCACTTAATCTTCACCAAACCCACTATACATTAAGGCCCTTACCGCACATCCTAGCATAGCTGGAACAAGGTCACCGAAGAACAGCTCACCTCCTCTCTTAGCACTACCACACTGCCAACAGCCTCCAACACCAATAAAGCAGTACGCAACATCCACATATGGATCCCCAACTGCTCTGACAATCTGATACTCCTTAAGAAGACACACAGCAAGCAACATTCCAAGAAAGCTAGCTGGTTCAGTCCTGCCCTCCACAAGTCCTGACGCACCTGCAGATGACTAGAAAAGAAATAGAGAAACAACAAAAACCCCTAAACCCACACAACCTTCGAAGCCACAGTCACAGCACACCACCCCCTCCTCAAAACCACAAAGAAAACGACCCTCCAGGACACCAACGTACACAACAGTAAAGAACTCTTCTCCATTGTCAAGGAGTTTGCCAGGCCCAAAAGTGAGACAACGGACGTCCCACCCTCTCAAGACCTCAGCGACAAACTCAGCGCCTTCTTCCACCACAAGATCAGGCACATCTACGACAGTTTTAACACCCAAAAGCCTCCCACCAAGCCCAACACCACAACATCCAACCATGCCACTGCTGAACTGGACCTCGCTCAACACAGACAACACCCTCACGACCATGAAGAGCATCTACTCCAGAACCCCTTGGCCCCTGCCCACACCCCATCTTCCACAGAACAGCCACCACCATCACCCCGAGCTCCACTGCACCAACAACTGCTCCTTCGAGACCGCCACCTTGCTCGACAACTGGAATCATGTCAGGATCATCACTCTGCTAAAGAAACTATCTGCTGACCCGACAGACCTCAAGAGCTTCAGACCCATATCTTTGCTCCCCATCCTAGTCAAGGTCTTTAAGAAGGCATCAACTCCCAACTCCAAGTGCATCGAAGCAAACCACATCCTGGACATCTCCCAATCTGGCTTTTGGAAGCAATCACAGCACTGAGATCACACTTCTCGCCACCACCGATAACATCCATTCACTCCTTGACTGGGGAGAAACCGCAGCCCTGATACTTCTGGACCTCTCGGCCGCCTTCCCATCCTCTCCCACTGCGCTCTTATCATGAGAGTTCAAAGCTCCAGCATCCACGACAAGGCCCTGGACTGGATCCTCCCTGAGCCCCTCCCTCTGTAACGACTACCTGGCCACTCTTTTGTCCATCGTCAGGAACTACAGACTCAATATTGTCTCCTACGCAGATGATACCCAACTGCTCCTCTCCCTCCCCAATGAACCCACATCTGCCAGAAACAACTTCCACAGTTGTCACCTGGATGAAAAACAGTTGCCTCAAACTCTAAATGGACAAGACCAAAGTCCACATCCTCGACCCACCCCCTCAGCTTGGGAAGACTCCTGGTGGTTCTCCTCATTGGGAACCCTGCCCACCCCCCACAGACAACTCACAAAACCTCAGCATCCTACAGGACGCCTCGCTCACATTAAACCACCAGATTAAAGCAGTCTCCTTATCATGCTTCCACATGCATCACCTGCTTTGAATGGCACTCAGAGAGATCCCTACCAAATCCAGAAAAATGCTCAGCCACGCACTCATCAGTAGCAGACTTGACTACACCAATGCACTCTACGCCAACATCACCCAGAAACTCCTCAGGAAACTACAGAACTTTAAAAATGTCGCAGATAGACTGGCCCTCGAAAATCCTAGCTGCAGCCATTTCATTAAACACCTCGAGAACTCCACTGGCTCTCTGTCAAGAAAAGAATCACTTTCAAGCTCGTTATGCACCCCTACAAAGCCCTCCACGATGCAGAACTAGCATACACGAACCACTGCCTCTCATCCCACATACCCACCAGACACCTGCGCTCTGCCCAGCTGGCCCTTGCCACCATCCTTTGGATCCACAAGACTAGAACCGGAAGAAGTTTCTTCCACTGCCTCGCCACCAAGATTTGAACACCCTGCATCTCCACCTCAGACAAACCCCGAAGCTGACACAATTTAGGAAGGATCTAAAGACCTGGGTCTTCGACTGAACCGTAGCGCTCAGACGGATCACCAACCCCCAGCACCTGGAGACCCTCACGGGTGAGAAGCTATGCTTTACAAACCCTTATTGATTGATTGTTTGAGGGAGCTGCATATTTAGCAGCTGTCTGCATCTCAAAGCAATGACAGCTCTTGCAGAGGGTGGGGAGCTAGCAGGGACAGCGGATGCCTTAAAGCTCCACGTGCAGCCCCCAACATTGGCAGCGGGTGCCTGGGAGAGGACCCAGACAGCCACCCTCCCTTATAAAATACATAAATAAATAAATTAAAGTAAGTATGTGGAAGGGCCAGGGGGATGTGGTTCCCGGGACCGGATATGACCCGGGAGGGGGACTCCTTGAATAATTTTTTTAAAAAGTAAAAATGATGGGCCCTGTAGTATACGCGCCACAGGACTGAAATCGGCCCGGGAGGGGTGCTGCGAGGCCCCCCTTCCTTTAAGAAAAAAAAAAGTAAATAAAAATAAAGAAAGGCAGCGCCCAATGGGATAGGGTCTCTGGGGCTGAAAATTACCCAGGTAAGGGGGCTAGGCAGGCCCCCCTTCCTTTTTTAAAAAGAAATAAAAAAAAAATATGGGACCTCAGGGATGGGGTCCCCAGGGCCAAAATCGGCCCGAGGAGGGAGGCCACACTGCCCCTCTCCCGATTCTTAACATGCGTGGCTCTCTGGATGGCTGAAATCAGCCTAGGGACTCGGGGCTACACAGCCCCCCTTTCTGTTGAAAAAGGAAAAAAAGCTGGGCAACTCTTTCTCCACTACTCTGCAAATGCGCCTCTCACCATACTGCTGGAGGGGGATGAGGTCCCTTTTCCTTGTGAGGGCCTCAGGAGTAAAGTGGACTTCTTCCCCCAAGCAGCAGTGCACCAGGGGTTACACCTCAGAGGCAATAAAGACTGGCATCAAGTGGTACACCTTTTACTGATATGCTGCAGATACCGTACCAAAGCAGAAAATCACTGCTCCCAGGTACAGCCACCACACACTGCTCTGTTTTTGCATCACGGAAATCCATTCCAAGAAACACATTTTTAATGTAGAACTGATTCCCAGATCTTCCAATAATTGAGTCTCTGACTTCCTGTAAGATTTTCATAATCTGAAAACCCGCACTTGGTAAACATCAGTCTGCAACGTAGGCTTCCTTATGCAAACTGTGCATCAGTCAACACCTCAGAGGAGTTAGAACAGGTTCTTTGAAGGGCCAAGCATTGGATATTTGTGGCCTGAGTCAGGGTAGCATCATCCAAGAATCAATGATACACCAACTTACGTCAGTGCCTCTGGTGCAGTGTTTACGTGGTCAACTTTTATTACTTAATGCAGACAAGGGTGGTAGAGGAAACTCTGGCAGAAAGTCAATGCTGGCCAATCATTTTTATATTGAGAACAGGACAAAAATAGCCACCACTAGAGATGCAAAGAGAACAGGGTAATAATACCAATGCAGCAACATAAATTCTCCTTAACTACTATTGTTATTCTCAGTCAAAGATATTGCATATTCTATATGCACAAAACTCTGCAATCTCCATGATAACAGAAGTTTAATTTATTGAACCAACAAATTTAACTTAAAAATGTCATATTGCACTTTCACACATATGGCCACTCTATCCCCAGACTCAGGGTCTGATTTAGAACTTGGCAGATGGGATACTCCGTCTCAAATGTGATGGATATCCTGTCATACAATCACTCACACACTCACTCACTCACTCATCTATACAGTCTCTCAGCACACCCACTCACTCACCCATAAAGCACTCACACACTCACACAACAACTTACAAACCCATTCACACATCCATACAAGCACTCACACATTGCTTGTCTCACCATGCAGCCACTTACAGACCGAGTCACACATACAGCCACTCTATCCCCAGACTCTGGGTCCTATTTGGATATTGGCAGATGGGATACTCAGTCACAAATATGTTGGATATGCTCTCATACAGCTACTCACACACCCACCTATTTACCTACACAGTTACTCACACACCCATTCACTCACCCATACAGCCTCTCAGCACAGCCACTCACTCACCCATACAGGCACTCACACACTCACACAACAATTTAAATACCCATTCACGCATCCATACAAGCACTCACACGTTGCTTAAATCACCCGTGCAGCCACTTACACACCAAGTCACAAATACAGCTGCTCTATCCCCAGACTCTGGATCTGATTTGGATCTTGACAGATGAGACACTCCGTCACAGATGTGATGCATATCCTGTCTGCCGAACTACAAATGCATTAAATATCTTACTGCACTTGCAATACTGTGCGTAGGCTGTCTGTTAACTTTATGACAGAGTAGCCCATCTACCAAGATCAACATCAGCCCCACTGTCTATTAACATTGATGTAACTTGTTTCATCGTTGAAGTGTTAATAAACACAGAAATCTTCACTTCTGTAATCAATGCTATGTTTCAGTGATTCACATAATATTGCTCTACCTTCTTCTGCACAGCACATTTAATATAGTATTGGCTAATGCGAGCTTATTTCATTAAACAATTGATGTCATCAATTAATTCATTTAGCATGTCATGAGTTATGTGCTATGTGAGGACATAAGCAGACAGCCAATGCCCCTGGGGTGACCAACTCTCCTTCTGCATGCAGCCAACCCTCCGCAAGACATTTAATTGATATTTTTTTAACATTGTTTTACAATACCTCAGTGCTCCTTACAGCTTCACCCCGACCGACTGTGCCCAACCCACCTGGATTAACAAATCCTGCGGGGTACAGCTGGACACCTTACATTTCAGGGGTTTGGCTGCAAGGTCTGACCTCTGGCCAGGCTCTCTGCAACAATACCCTACGGGTGACCACATCCATTGAGCACAGATGTAAACCATACACAATGGGGTCGATTCCGATTCGAGAAACGAATCCGTACGACGATTCGTATTCGTAGCCGTTTCCATACGAAATGTAGTAATCCGTCCGAATTGCGTAGTACGATCTGTTGGCTCGAAATACGTACGAATCGTCACGAACCGTACGAACGTCAAGGGGGAGTCCGTACGACATAGACCCGCACAGTAAACCGTACGAATCGTAAACATGCCGTACGACCCACCAAGTACGATCTGGACCGGGGAATGGGGACGCGATTCGTACCGATACGTCGGGTATAAGCAATTCGTACGGATATCTACACTATATCATAAGCACCGTACCCCTAAATTCAAGGGGAGTACACAGGGGGTGTACGCACCGTACACGTATGACCTTGAGGGGGATGGAACGTACCCCTACGCACCATACACCTACATTCATGGGGGGTACGCACGGGGACATACACACCGTACCCCTGTAATCCAGGGGTGTATGCACCATACCCTGATGCACCGTACCCCTGCAATGATGGAGTGTATGCACCGTACAACGGGGGGTCCGTTCGGTACGCATTTTGACCCAAAATCTGGTACTCCGGACGTTTTAAACTCCCGGAGCAAAAGCGTCGTACGGAGTGCTGTCGACACGAATCATACTTGCTGGGTCGGAAAAAGCTGCTTCGAACCGTACGGACGTCGCGTACTGCGTGTTCAGAATACGATTCGTACGGATCATTGAGTCGTACGGTCTTTGGTAAGAATCGTACCCATTCGTACGATGTAGTACGTCGTACATCGTGCGTACAGGTACGGTTCTCCGTACAATTCTTATGGGAAAAAGGCTCTGTACAGTGATTCGGACTGCATTTTACCGAATCGGGATCGGCCCTAATGTGTGGGTGACCACAGGGATTGCTTATTTTTCTAATACCTTTGGTACCATTTGACAAATCCGCACAAAACGTTCCAAAAAGCATCACATCAGTGCTGCGGGGGCCAAGAAGATGAAGAAATCCTAAATATGCTTTTTCTCTTTTTAATTCCAATTATTTTCCCCTCAATACAGAAAAACTGGAGTTCACCAAATTTGACATGAAGTTAGAACTTTACTCATGGAAGTATATTTTTCTAAGATTGCTTTAAACTGGTTCACTACTTTTTGGGAAGTTTGGATTGAAAGAGTGGCTTAAGAAGGGAATACACAGCACAAAGTATGCAGATCCTCAAATGGATCTGATTGGCATAAACAACATTGAATGAAAATTACAGGCCTTAAAAAGTTACATAAGGGGAGGGTCAGCATACACTGACCCCTAAATCCATGTCAAAAGGCACCCGTTTGCTTAACATTAAGAACAAATAGTTTTTCTTTTGGGATTTATGTATACTTGAAGTGATTTTGAGTCACTATGAGGCCCTCCCATGGGGATTTGGGGATCCACAGAGGATCAGCGAGCCCTGCACTGACCAGGGTACCTTGGATGGTATTCAAGCCCCATGGCGGGGAAGGTTACTCTGAATCCATAGGTCCCCTTTTGGATCAGCAGGCCCTTGGCGATATTTTGGAGGGACACCACCAAGCCTTTTTTTTATGTTGTTGGGGGTTTCAGGGACTCTTGCAGCTCTTCAACAAAAAAAATACATTGTAATTCTATTGTGTTTTTAAATAGATGACCCAAGGAGACGTTACCATATTTTCCTACACACTACAAACTGGAGCTCTATGCCCTTCAGTGTGCATGCAAGGCCCTCTTGTGGTCGATTTTATTATTGCATTTTCTGGATGAAAAGTGTTAAAAGAAAGACTCAGAGACATGTTGTTTTTATTTTTAAATATGATTCTGTGTTTAAAAAAAATTGTTTTCAGTTCACAAATTGTAGTATTTAAACTATATTAATGGAAAGCATTCTGCCAACCCTCCACCTTGCACGGCCTTTGCCAACCCTCCCTCGCTCACGACCTTCATGTGCATCTGGGGTCGCTGGCAGGGCCTGGCGGCCAAATACTGGCTGTGCATGTACAAAGGGGGTGGGGGGGCTGGCTTTACTTATGGTAATTTAAAAAATACAAGAAATTCCCTGACAAAAACAAAGGTTAAAGTGGCGCCATAGTCAGGTGAACATTTCATTGACAACGTAATGTTTTCAACAAAATAAACACTGAAATTCACCAGTTATAGTTCCCTCTAGTAACTATAACTTGTGCCCTAAGGTAACTATAACTTTTGCTGTCGATATACATCACTAATTATCCCACATATTATGTCAATCATGACATGTTCACATTCTGATTGACCACCCACAACAGCTCATGAGAGTGTTCCAGTGGCCATTACAGAGCTCAGGGACTGAGTTCTTCATCCTCTGAATTTTGTTTTAAAAAAAAGCACAATAGGGAAGGGAAACGACACCCTGACCCCCAGACAGCTCTGCAGGAATGCAGAGAGAATACTCCAATGATTAAAAGTAAAAAAAGATGCGGCTGCAGCTCCCACAATACATTCACAGGACACAGCACTGCCTATCTGTGAGTTTCCATTGTCCTCTCGCAGGTGACGCTGTACAAGCTTCCACCCTGTGGTACTGCAGCCCTGTGCAATCTTTCTCAGGGAATATATACACACACACACACACACTCACACACCCACGCTCACACGCACGCACATACACACACACTCACACACACACATGCATGCACGCACATATGCTTGAAGGTGATTCTCTTGTTGATTGGGAGCCAGTGGAGCAGTCAAGTGGCTGCTGCAAGAGTTGTCGAGGACCAGACTGGCTGCTGCGTTTTGGACATTCTGGGTTTCCTGAGCTGTTTCTGGAAGTGGCCGGCGTAGAGTGCATTCCCGTAGTCAAGTCTGCGGTGATGAGTGCATTGGTGACCATCTTTCTGGATACTTCGGAGATCCATCTGAATGTCTTTAGAAGCAGGCGGAGTGTGTGGAAGCAGGATGAGTATACTGTGTTGATCTGATGGTTCATTGTGAGTGTGGAGTTCAGTCTGATGCCAAGGTTTTGTGTGTGGTCCTTAGGGGTGGGAGGGGTTCCAAATGTGGCAGGCCACCAAGAGTTGTCCCAGGCTGAGGGGTTGGATTCCAAGATGAGTGCTTCGGTCTTTTCCGAGTTGAGCTTGAGGCAGCTGTCTTTCATCCAGGTTTATACGGCCTTCATTCCATTGTGAAAGTTGATTCTGGCAGCTGTGAGGTCATTGGTGAGGGAGATGATCACCTGGGTATCGTCTGCGTAGGAGACGATGTTAAGTCCGTGGCTGCTGACGATGGCTGCAAGGGTGGGCCAATGTCGACATCTGTGGTCTCGCTGTTGAGCCCGGCGAACTCCTTGATGATGGCAAAGAGTTCTTTGCTGTTGTGTGCGTTGGCGTTGATTCTGTTGTTGAAGGCCATTTTCTTTCTAATTTTGAGGTGAAGGTGGTGTGCGTTGACAGCAGATTTGAAGGTTGCATGGGTTTCCAGCCATTTGTTGTTCCTCCATCTCTTCTCCAGTCATCTGCAGGTGTGTCTGGACTCATGGAGGGTTGGAGTGAACTAGCTGGCTTTCTTGGAGTGTTGCTTGACTGGTGTCTTCTTAAGGGGTGCTGGAGTGTCATCACAGTTGCAGATCTATCAGTGAAGGTTGCGCGCTGCAGTGCTGGCATCTGTTGATGTTGGTGGAGTGGTCATGCTAAGGAATCAACGAGACGTTCTTTGGTGACCTTGTTCCAGCTCTGATGGGGGCGATGAGGGCGGTGGGCGAGGCGAAGGTGAGATCCACGCAGTGGTGGCTGGTCCAGAGGAGTTCGGTGGTGTGGCTGTAGGTGAAGTTCCTACTGGCAGTGAAGCCTGTGTCTGGCTGTGTGGGTTGGTGCTGTGCCTATCTGCTTGAGCCTGATGTTGTCTATGTTCTCCAGTATGGATGCGGTATTGTGGTCACTGGGGTTGTCCATGTGGGAACTGAGGTCTCCGAGTAGGATGTAATCAGTGGATGCAAGAGCCTGGGGTGCATTTAGGTTGACGATGGTGGGGGCCTGTAGACAAGGAAAAGACACCTTCCTGCACATAAACAGTCATTCCCCACAACGCAAGCACCCTTGCACTATGGTGCACGGGTGCCTGTATTGGCGCTAGGCAGCTAAAATTAGCGTCAGCACAGGGATAAATGCAAGGCTGCAATGCATTGTTGTAAATACAGTGCATCCATGGTGTCACAAGGATGGCGCAATGAAAAGTGACGCGTCAATATTTTTTCCCAGCGATGCGCTACTGTTCATAACTGAGGCCCTGAATCTGCATTTCCTCTTCCGTTGGGACTCTGGCTGGTATTTGCTGTTGGGTATTTTGGGGAGGGGGGGCTGGCGATCAGTGGTGAACTTGGTCCTGGCTGCTCCATTCTGCATTTCAGTGTTTTTTGTTTTTTCCTTAGAGAGGTATTTGTAAGCTCTTTTTGCCGCTAGATGCTATAAAGTGATGTTGGGCTGATTGGCGTGATTTTTTTTCTGCTAATTGGCCGACCATCTCTTTTTTTCACATTAGCGTGCATTTTTCTATCACCATGACCCTAGTGTTAGTGACATTTTTCCCGGGCGCTAGCCGATCCTAATGCCATGAAGCGATGTATTGTAAATACATGGCAAACTTAGCGTAAGGATTTGGAGATCGGCAGAGGTAAAACAACTGCAGCTAAGCAGCATGAAACCTGCTTAGCGGTAAATCTTGTAAATATTCCCCTCGGTCTCTTAACTTCAGAGCATCTTGGTTGCACTGTTCTAGTATCTTAGCACTTTTTGGGTGATTGGTTTGAGTGCTTGCACAAAAAACACCTACATTTCCATCAGGCACCATATTTACTTGTGTACAAGCTGAATGTGCGACCTCTCACAAGATCAAGAGAGGAAGTCTTGTGAGTAATCCTGGGTGATCCATGCGGCCAGGTATTTAAAGGGACCGCTGCTAAACCACCACACCTGTTACTCTGAGCACTCGGGGCAGGTTTACTAAGATTATGCATCAGGCTTGTGTGTGCATCTTCACATGGATCTTGACATGTTCCCAGTTCTACAAAGACTTGTACACCTGGGAATGTGTCTACATGAAATGTCTTCTCCAGTGAGGTACAAGGAGGATAAATATTTGTATTTCTTCTCGCCATTTTCTCTTTCCACATGTCCTGCATTTTGCAGCACACATAGAAAGAGGCAAACACAGTAAACGGTATTTTTGTGCAGTACGGTGTCCCTTCCTTCACAAAAGCAATCCTGCCCGTAATGCAGGCACCCTTGTACCTGGGTTCACGGGTGCCTGCGAACATTTAGGCAGCCCACAGTGCTCCAGGAGTAGAGGCAGCAGACCTGTGCCATATCTTAATCGATATGACGCATGTCTGCTGTCTTTCTTTCACGCAATGCAGCGCGGCAACCATGCTTGCTGCTCTCTGCGAAACAAGAGTGGCTCTGCCCGTTGGTGGTCGCCTCCATGGTTTCAGGTTCCCTCAGCAGTGGGGGAAGGGCAGTGGCAGGTCACAGGTTCTGATCCGGTGGCCGAGTTCACAATGTTCCAGGCAGAGAGGGTTTTTCTCCATATTTTGCTTGAAATTTTGCTCTACTATGTTAGTAAGAGAATTAATGAAACTCATGAAAAGCTATGATGTAACAAGAGTTATCTATGGTCTTGCTTTGGTTGAACCCTGCAATTTCAAGGGCTTACAATACTTTTCTGTTTAGCAATCTCAGCATTTACTAAGGACAACATTGAGGATATATGCAGGAGCATCATAAGCAGGGAACGTCATACCAAAAGGTAAGCTTGAGGAGAAATTAGTTTGACCAGTGAGCATGGAAAAATACACCCAGGATTAAACCTGAGGAGATATTGGTTGTAATCCAGCACTCACTCACACCGTGCTCCACGCAATCCTGATTCGCAGGCTGCGTGAGACACGTATTGAAGTCAAAGCCCTATCATGCTTTTCCGACTTCCTGGTCAGCCGGACACAGACAATCATGGTGGGTCTCTACAAGTCGCCTACTTTTTCCATCGACAATGGGATGCCTCAGGGATCATTACATCTACATGGCCCCTCTTGCTCAGATTGTGAAAGCCTGTGGATTTGTGGACCCTTGAACTTGGTGCAGCTCCTACTCCTGGGCAAGCAGTGAAAAACTAGGCATAAAACTAGACCAGGTCCTACCCATGGAGGACCATATCTCTGCAATTAGTGGAGCGTGTTTGCCACCATGCGGCTTCTGAGGAAAGTATGTCCATGGTTACCATCTTCTGCTAGGAAACCTCTGGTCCAAGCCCTAGTCATAAATCGGCTAGATTACGGCAATTCTTTGCTTGTGACTACAAATGATACTCTGTTGTCCAGGCTTTCGGTGGTGCAAAATACCGCCACCTGCATGGTTTGCAATCTCCAGGCAGGTTCTCCCTCATTGTCGACTCTGAGAGCTCCGCACTGGATTCCGGTGCGGAAGAGGTGTGGCGCAGCGGCCAGGGTGCCTGACTCTGGTCTACGGGGGTCATGGCTCGATCCCCGATACCAGCGGCACGTTAGCCCAGCAACATGTGACTCTGGGCAATAGCTCGCTTAATCTTCCCGACGGCCCCCAGCACTGGGACATCACTTCGGAGGTAGCTGTGCTCGGTGAACGCCCAAAATATAAAATCCAAAATATAGACAGGCCAGAATATCGACTCCAAAATATAGATAGGCCAGAATATCGAATCACCAAAATATAGTTAGTCAGAAAATCGAAATTGGGGTAGGAAATATCATCGATTTCCATAATATCGAATTTAAAATATCGATTTCCATAATATAGATTTTTTTTAGTGTTATGTATGGTAGTATATGTGTTAAAATTATGTATTATTTTTGCAATGTATAGGGTGGGAAGTAATTTAATTGTAATAAAGTAAATATTTATTTTTGTTTATATGTATTGATAATTAATTGCTTGATAATTAATTATGAATTGGTAAACAATTGTTATTAATTGGTCGTTAGTTTTTATTTATTGATTAATTGATAATTATGTTAATTATGTTCATTTTTACCCTCTCACTATCCAACAAATTCTCTACTTTTTTTTACATTACATTTGTTATTTTTACATTTTAAGCTTTTTTTACATTTTTTAAAGTATGTTTTATTTAATTGTTTTCAATATCTCATTACTTTTATATTATGTTTACTACATTTAAAAAAATCGATATTTTAGTTAACTATATTTTAACTATCGATATTTTGGATTCGATATTTTAGTACTTACCTGTTTGTAGCTAGGGATTATATTCTGTACTTCAATATTCTGGAGTCGATATTTTGGGCATTCTGTATTATGTCCCTCAATATTTAGTCACTGAACCGCTGTGCGCTTTACAAATTGTATTTCATTTTTTCAAGCACATTGTTTTCAAACTCTGCTGCCATCCCCAGAAGTCTTTGATGAGCAGAGGTCATAGTTACCTAACAGAGAAATTACACCACTATTGTCCCGCCAGATCACTGAGATCCAGAGGATCTAAGTCAAGTCAAGGAAACAACTCAAGACCTGGCTGTTCGAGCAGTAGCATACCCCTCCCCCAAGCGCCTTGAGACCCTCCCGGGTGAGTAGTGCGCTATACAAATGGCATGATTGATTGATTGATTGAAGTTTGCACTATATAAAACTCTGTAAAAAAATTAACTAAAACATTTTTTTTAAACTGTCTCGGGGCTGCGTCCGCAGTTTTAGATCCAGAGGCAGATCTTTTACCATTACCACTACTTCAGCCAGAGACGTTTTAAGGCATCGGGAAAGTGGGCCCTAGCCCCCGGCCCCAGCCTTCCGGGGAGGGGCCCTGAGAGAGTCTTGCCCTGATAAACTTAAATAATTCTTAAACAGATTGTTGTAAATAGCATTTTCCTTTAATTTATTTCTAATGAGGGGAATGTGTGGGAGTCTATTGCAGACATTTTTCAGACAAATGTGCTTATATTTCATGCAACATCCATAAAAAAGTTTCTTTTAGATCAAAACAGGTCCTCACATGGAAGGAGGGGCACAGAGATTATTTGCAGTAATATTAGTGAGCTGGCGCTGTGTTACAATATTAAAAACCACATTAATATCCCAGAATATTAGAGGTAAACACATTTTGATTTTGGATCAGTGACTTGGCCAAAGCGGGTATGAAAGAGGTGTAACTGGATCATAATTTCAAATCTGTTCCTGACAGGGGCCCCCGAAATACGTTTGGCCCAGGGCCCCCAAAATACCTAAGACATACCTGCCTTCAGCCTAGAATCAACTCCCCTATCTTCTTTCCAGCTACCCAGACTTTCCTAAGTTTAAAAAAACCTTCTGAAAACCTGGATGTTCTAGTCTGTTGTGGGTGTCTGTATTGGCGAAATGCCAAGACGCGCTTTCGGGTGTGAGTCGTTGTGCTATACCTAGTGGAATAACATGATTAATCTTGCATGAAAGAGATTAGACAAGCTAGTTTCCTGAGCTCAACACAATAAAGTACCTGAAGAATGAGTATTGCGTGGTTACAGAGTGATACAGGGTTATGGAGTATTATATGGTTACACCATGGTACCTTTTCATTGTAGGTGAAATATCGACCACATAAATATCTTACCTGTAGCGTATGCGATGATTTCTACCATAAAATTAAGCACATTTGGTATAGACTTACCATATGAATGTAGAAAAGGCCATGGTATGCAATATACTAAAGTTATAGCCTTAACCCCAATCCTAGCATTAGCCCAAGCCTAAGCCCAGCCCTAGCCACGCACTGGAAGAGATTGAGGACCACACCTGCCTGGGCAGTGTCATAGAAAAGCAGGGCGTCACAGACGCCGACGTCAAGGCAAGAATTGGCAAAGCAATGGCTGCCTTCATTCAGCTAAAGACGATCTGGAGCTCCAAGGACCTAACGCTGTAAACCAAGATCAGGCTTCTTAACACCAACGTAAAATCTGTCCATCTGTCGGGATCAGAAATGAATATGACAACAGTGACCACCACTAACAAAGTCCAGACCTTAATCAAAACCTGTCTGAGGAACATTTTCCAAATCCGCTGGCCAAACACCATCAGCAACAATCACCTATGGCAGAGGACTGTCCATCTACCTGCTCATGAAGAAATCATGAAAGGACGCTGGGGCTGGACAAGCCACACCAGCTGCAAGCCCCATTCAAACACCTCTAGGCAAGGCCTGACCTGGAACCCTCAAGGGTAAAGGAAAAGAGGAAGGACATGAACCTCCCGGTGCCGAGGCCTGGAGGCTGACTGCAAGGAGACGGATTTCACCTGGAGTTACATTGGAAGACCAGGACAGAGATGGCGGGAGGGTATTGGTTGATGGCCTTTACTCAGGCATAAGTAAGCCAGTCGTGCAGCAGATTGCATGGTCACTTTTATAGCTGCAAAGGAAGATTGAGTATGTTCTGCTAGAATTGCATGTCCACAATCACTGTGGAAGAGTACAGGCACCTGGACTACTGACAGGAAATTCAGATGAGGGTACCAGGTCATGTTTACTGAGCAGATGGAGCTGGAATCAAGCAGACATGAGCGATCACATTGAGTTGTTGGTGGAAGACAAAGATGGATAAATATCCACGTGGGGTAGGATGCTGAGCAACGTTTGGACTGGTGGAGGAAAGAGGCTGGAAAATAGTAATACAAGCTCAGCCTTGGTAGGGTTAATTTACAAAAGATGTTGTCCTCCTGTTAGCTTTTCAAGGCAGGACTTGAAAGATGCTCCACAGGTCAGGTTTGGGACCCTTTGGCACAGCTGAGTACGATCAGCATCAAGAGAGTGAAGTGCACTGAAGGGCCAGGTGTTCAGGATCTCTACACTCAATAGTTGGGAGCGGTCAAAGTGAACACACTGATCTCTGGCAGAGCACACCTGTTGGAAAACAAAAGGTAGATACAGGAAGTTCCTGGTAAAGACATTTGAATGAATGCCATCTTTACAGAATGATGCAAAACCTATTTTACAGAATGTTTGCAAATATGCTTCTTCTTATCATTAATCCAAACACAGCGATTGGTCTGTGATAACCAAACTTAATAGTAGCACTAAGGAAACAAACATTGTCTTTACTCCAGAAGGTGTCAAACCAGGAAAGTTCTTTGCAGAATGTAGACATTTTGTATAATGCTTTTGACTTCCTGAGCACTGCTTAAAATAAATAAATTTTTTAATACACTCTTTCACATTTAGATTAGATTGCACTGATACCTTACATAGATTAATAAAAAACATGTTCAGGTCTAATATTAGAAAGAGAAAGTGTGCTCTCACTGGCTGGTCTGGTACCAGGGGGTTCAATGCTGACCCATAGTGATATAACAATCATCATTAGGTGGTGTGCAGTCCCTGAACCATGCGCTCATAACCTCTCCCCCATAGTTTTAGTTGTGATAACGCCTCCGCCCCATAGAATTAGTAGCGATAACCACTCCGCCCTATAGAATTAGTGGCAACAACCCCTCCTCACCATATTATTAGTTGCGATAACCCCTCCGCCCCATAGTATTAGTGGTGACAACCCCTCTGAGGTGTCCATCAATGAGCGAGGCAGACAACAAAGTAGATGTGATGAAGGTGATTTATTTCAGAGAAGAGATAGCGTTAACCAGAGCCCACGCCAACCGCTGCACAGGAATAACTGGAATGCTTGGGCACAGGATTCCACATTCCAATGCATGCGGCGAGGTGAGCACAGCAGGGAGAGCGAGGAAGCACGAGGATACAACACATCCTCCTTTCTAGAAAAGAAAGAATTAATCTTAACAGAATATACATACAGGCAAAATAATATATGCAGACATATAACATTGAGATCAATCTGGAAAGGAAAAAAAAAGTTATTTACCAACAATGTAATCTTTATGCCACACAGGAGGTTTTCTCGGACGGGAGGAAATTGGATGAGAGGAGTGGAGGGGAGTGGACCTAATAGAAGGTGAAGAAACAGGAGAATGACTTGAATTGAAACCAGTAGAAAAGGTCCTAGTGTGGTTGGGAGCAAAAGAACTGCTAAGAGAAAAAGGAACTTTGACAACCTTAGAAAGGCTCCACACATTGCCGTCTGACAACTCCACAACCTGCTTACCCACTCTAACAACTAACAACGGGTCAGAAAAACGTGACACACCAGATCTAAGAAAACCAGACTTTTTCACACGTACCCAATCACCAACCTTACAGGGATTGCTGGAAAAGGAAGGCACTAAAGGGGAACGACGATTAGCACACTTGCCCTCGACAAGGTCATGCATCCAGGGTTGGCTCAAATTACACACACCTTTCCTCCCCCGCATTATTTCAAAAGGAGAAAGTTCACCATAGGCCTTAGGTGTATTCCGATAGCTCCACAAAAGCTTTCTAACAGTCTCGTAACAATTCTCACCATTGCACACAGCTAGCTGTAGACCTTCTTTGAGCACCCTGATCCATCTTTCAACCATGCCATTCCCTTGAGGGTAATAAACAGAGGAACGTTTGTGTCGAATACCATGATTGCTACAGAAAAATTTCATCTCGGAAGAAGTAAACTGAGGGCCATTATCAGAGAGCAAGGAAGAGGGAAAACCTTCTTTTTCAAAAATCGAATTTAGGAAATCGATAACCACCCTAGAAGATACAACAGAAACGAACTGGACTTCTGGCCAACTAGAGAACTGGTCTATCAGGACAATGGCGTACACAGGACCCTGACCAAAAGACATAGGACCAGCAATGTCTACAGAAACGCATTCCCATGGTTTTGACGGTCTTGAGATGGGATCGTGGAGGTACTTAACAGGCTTTTGAGATTTGTCACTCACACAACATTCAACACACGATCGTACTTTTCTCTCGATCAGTTTGTCGACTCCAGGCCACCAAAATTCACTCCTAATCCTTTTTTTCATACTGGACATGCCTGGATGACCCTCATGAGCCATGTCCAAAACAGTGTTTCTTAAGTTATCAGGAACTACCAACAGTAAACCTCTCAAGAGGGTTTCCCCTTGGACTGAGAGTTCAGGAGCCACATGAGAATAAGGCAAAACATTAGGGGATAGACTATTTTTAGGAGGCCAACCATTTTTGACAAAAGATATGACATCTAAATAAACTTGGTCACCGGCACAAGCAGAATTCCAAACATCTTCACTAATGCATCCATTGGATACCTCACAAATAGATACAACTTTGTCAGGGTCATCATCAGGTGCAACAAGATTATCATCATCGATGGGAAGTCTTGAAAGAAAGTCAGCAAGGACATTCTTAGCACCGGGAATGTACTCAAGAGAAAAATGAAAATCTTGAAGTTTATACTGCCACCTAGCAATTCTAGAAGTGGCTTTACCGCAACCTTTGGTTGTGAAAAGATCTACAAGGGGCCGATGGTCTGAGCGTACTACAAAGTCAGTGCCATATACATATCTACGAAAGTATTCAATACCCCACCAGCAGGCTAATGTCTCCTTCTCAAGAGTGGAATATTTCGTCTCAGCACCCCGTAAAGGCCTTGATGCAAAAGCAATGGTAACAAGGCCTCTGTGTTGCTTTTGCATCAGAACCGCACCAATGCCAACATTGCTGGCGTCAGTCACAATAAAGGATTTACAATTAGTGTCGAAAGGTGCCAAAGCAGGAGCAGAAATGATACATTTTTTGATAAAATTGAATTGACATTTACAGTTATCGTCCCAAACAAATTCCTGATGGTTCTTCATTAAGTTGCGAAGGTGAGATGTTTTATCAGAAAAAGATGGAATGAATTTGGCATAATACTCGGCTAAACCGAGGAAAGATCTCAGTTGATCTTTGTTGCCAGGTTCAGGTGCATTTTCAATTGCTTTGACCAGACTGAATTTGGGAGAAATGCCTTGTTTGCTAATGGAATGACCAAGATAATCTACAGAGTTTTTTCCAAATTTACACTTTTCTTTGGTGAGAGTGAGACCGTTGTCCTGAAGGATGGAAAGAATTTTAAACACAATTTCAGAATGTTCACGTTCGTCCTTACCAAAAACAAGGATGTCGTCCTGAAAATATAACACATTGGGTACATTCTTAAACATGTTGTGCATTACACGCTGAAACACTGAGGATGCGGATACTAACCCAAAAGGCATTCTTTTATAACGGTATGCGCCCTCAGTGGTAATGAATGAAGTCAAATGTCTACTATCTTCATGCAGAGCAATCTGGTGATATGCGTTAGATAAATCCAAAGTGGTGAAAATGGATGCATCCTTCAGCTTAGCAAACATTTCACCAATATTGGGTAAAGGATGCCTATCCACCCACACGCTTGAATTTAAATCGCGCATATCAACACATAAACGAATTTTACCGTTAGGCTTGTGGGCAACAACTACTGGCGAAAGCCACTCGGAGGATTCAATTTCCTCGATTACATCTAAGTCACATAACCTTTGAAGTTCAACTTTTACAGATTCACGTAAGGCTAAAGGTATGTTGCGTACCTTATGTACTTTTGGAACAGCATTGTGCTTGAGAATAATTTTATGTTTGAAATTTTTGAGTAAACCCAAGGTAGGGGAAAAAACTTGGGGAAAGATAGTTTCCCATTTGTTGTCAGGAACCACATCAATAGAATTGATGAAGTCAGAATACCCTAAAACTTGATCAGGGTGATTGGGATCAAGTTTTATCATCAATTCTTTTTGTTGTGGCCAACCAAGTAAACATGACCCATCTTTGGCAACATAAACCTTAGCCTGAATCGATTTGCCCTTGAACGATAAAGTGGATGGAAAATATCCTAAAACATCGATAGGTTTTTTCCCATATCCCCTTAATTTTATGTCAGAGGGAAATAATGAAACAACATCAGGAAATTCATTTAGTAATACGTCATCGCCTATTAAAGTATACTTTGCACCAGAGTCGGCCATGACTTTTATCGACTTGGACCCAATTTGAAGCATACAGAAGGGTGAGTCTTTCTTTTCCCCTCCAACTTCGTAGACAGTACTGATGTCGTCGTATTCATCGTCATCAATGTCCACAGGTTGGACTTCAGAGAACCTGGGGCGTCTGGGGTCAGAACTTGAATATCTTGATTTGTTGCGATTCTTACACATCCTAGAGAAATGGCCTCTAGACTTACAATAGTTGCAAAATTGTCCAATAGCGGGACATCTCTTATCCGTAGCTACATGGCCGGGAAAACCACATTTGAAACAGATAACATCTTTTCTGAAGTTTTGATGAGATGTAGAAGTGAACATAGGTTTGTTGGAAGCAAAAGAGGTTGGATTCTTTTTGACGTTTTGGACAACTGATATACTTTGATTTTCCAACGGAAGTTCTTTAGATTTCTTTTCAGATAGTTCTTTTATTCCAAGCTTCATATCCTCAAATCGGTGAGCGATGTCAATTGCTTTTGAAAGAGATAGATCCTTCGCGTCAAGTAACTTTTCTTGAAGTTTCACATCAGAGACGTTGTGCACGAGTTGGTCCCTTAGCATTTGATCTTGAAATTGTTGATAGTTGCACTTGGCTGCAAGGATCCTTAAATCTTTGATAAAGGAATCAACTGGTTCCACTGGAAGTTGTTTTCTGCTAAGGAACTTGTGACGTGCCACGACTTCATTAACTTTCTTTATGAATTGTTTGTCGAGTTGCATAATTGCATTTTCGTAGACATCCGCTTCTTCTTCCTCTTCATCGTCTACTGTGATAGGAGGGAGATGAGAGAGTATTTGTCTCCCTTCTGCGCCGAGTGAATGCTTAAGAATTGCGAATTTGCGTTTGTCTGTGAAATTCTCGCCTCCTATAGCTTCAAGATAGGCCTCAAATCCTTCACGCCATTGTTTCCATTCCAATGGTGGTTCACCGGGACTTGCCAAAAATGGCGGAGGAGCATTAAAGCTTTCCATAGAGATGTAAAGAATATGACAAGAGAAAAAAAAATTTTTTTTTTTTTTTTATAGAGAAAGAATTCCAATAGCGTGTAAAAAAAAAAAATTTTTTTTCACTTGGACATTGTGATGTCATAAATATGGTGAACCATTCCTTGAAGAGTAAATGAGTAAAGATTTTCTGTCGTCACAATGGCAGCTAGAGCAATTACTTTGAGGAAACCCTTTGTGATGTCACAATAGCAGCATGTGGAGCGCTGATGCTGTGCGATTGCTAGTGCTGACAGATTGGAATGCTGAGAACGAGGTGCGCGTGAACTTGCTCGCGCAAAACTACGAAGGCGCGTGGTGGAGTGTACGCGTCAATTAGTACAGTCAAAATTAAACGAAAGTCATTGAAATTGAAAATAATCTCACCGCTTGGGTTGAAGAAAGCGGGATTTTCACCAAATGAGCGTTGCTACGGCAATGAAGACTCGAAAGGGGTAGACGAAGAAATTCAACACTTTCGAACAGCAACGGTAATCGTGGTCCGGGAAAACCGGGGCTGCAGGCTCTGGAGTCGCGTAGGTTCGTTCACCTCAAGTCGCCAGTGAGGTGTCCATCAATGAGCGAGGCAGACAACAAAGTAGATGTGATGAAGGTGATTTATTTCAGAGAAGAGATAGCGTTAACCAGAGCCCACGCCAACCGCTGCACAGGAATAACTGGAATGCTTGGGCACAGGATTCCACATTCCAATGCATGCGGCGAGGTGAGCACAGCAGGGAGAGCGAGGAAGCACGAGGATACAACACCCTCCTCCCCATAGTATTAGTTGCGATAACCCCTCCGCCCCATAGTATTAGTAGTGATAACCCCTCCTTCCCATAGTATTAGTTGTGATAACCCCTCCACCCCATAATATGAGTTGTGATAACCCCTCCACCCCATAGTATTAGTGGTGGCAACCCCTCCTCCCCATAGTATTAGTTGCGATAACCCCTCCGCCCCATAGTATTAGTAGTGATAACCCCTCCACCCTATATTATTTGTTGTGATAACACCTCCACCCTATATTATTTGTTGTGATAACCCCTCCACCCTATATTATTTGTTGTGATAACCCCTCCCCCCTATATTATTTGTTGTGATAACCCCTCAGCCCCATATTATTTGTTGTGATAACCCCTCCTGCCCATAGTATTAGTACCGGAGTCTTGTTCTACCTTCAAACGAATAACAAATTCTCGAGGAACAGTAAGAAACAAAATTTCAACAGCATGGAATTCCGACAAGTTAATAAAAGAGAAACGGCTTGAAATTATACATATCAGGTAAAACAAGTAGAGCTATATACGTATATGACAAGTAAGATCGAATTTGGGGCGCAGGTTAGGACCCCCAATATTTATTGAGGATGTGCAATTTGAGGTCCTTTTTTAAGGTGAAATAGGAAGGGTTGCATCGTAGTTCTTTGTGGAGGGCATTCCAGATGTTTGGGTTATTTCTGCAGAAGGAGCAGGATTGTGTGGATTTCTCCTTTAGCAGGGGTGAGACAGGGAGGAGAGCGTTAGTGCTTCTCAGCATTTGTGTGCTGTCGCTTTGCAGAGTTTATTGTCGAGGTATGTTGGTGTATTTAGATGGAGGACTTTGTTTGTACTAGTGGGACTTCAACACATATTGTGCCGTCCTTTTAGGTAGACCTTTCAGCATGTATCAGGCCTGCCATTGCAGCTCATGTGTGCAGTTTTAAACTGCCATTAGACATTGCCAGGCTCAAACCTATGCCAGGCTCCAACATATGTCTCTCTTGGGGTAGGACCTGGACAGCCCAGAGGGCAGGGTGCAGTGCATTTAAAAAGTTGGACATGTCCCTATATGTTTTTTATTTGCTGGTAGTAAAAAACTCTTACATTTGTTTTTCACTGCTGCAAGGCCTACCGCCCCTATAGGATAACATTGGATTACCCTATTACATTTGATACATTATAACTTTCAATTGGATGCAGTTTAAAATATCAAGTTTGGTGTGTATGGAATTGCAATTAAAAGCCCTCTTTATGGTGAAAACAGATTTTTATTACAATTCTGAAAATGCCACTTTTAGAAAATTATTCCAAAATAATGGGGTTACCTAAAAAGTACACAGGGTCTGGGTAAAATTCAGTATAGACAACACAATGGTCCAAATGGAAAATAAGGAAAGGAGAAACACATTCTCACAAAATACACAGCATTATTCTCAGTATGTAGATCCTGTAAGTGATCAAAACAGGAGGGGGGCAGGCGAGAAAAACAAAAAAAATACAACCGAGCCAAGATATATGCAAACACTTCAAAATATAATAAAGATTAGGGATATATACAGATAGTTCCAATTTTAACTTTTGCTCCATTATGTGCAAACATTGCTTGAAATGGTGCTCGTGCAAAGGTGACAGGTGGCTGATATTTATACAATAAAATACAATATGCCGTGTACGCAGTAAACATGTAGCCTGACTGCAGTAATGGTAAATAACATAACGGATATTCATAGAGAAGAGGTGTGTGCTTTAATTAGTGAACTCCCTCCATAGGGATGCTAGTTCAGTCCAGGCAAAGCTGGTGATGCTGTCAACGTTTCGACCCAAGGAGAAGAGATCATTCAAATCCTTTTCGTGGGTCTTCATAAGGCCAGAAGGAGTGGGACAACCTGTATAAAGACAGTGACAGTTAAAAGAGTCATGTGTTGTCCTAAAACTTTGCTCTCTCCTACATGTGCACAAACTCACCTGGGGTAGTACACTACCCGTCCCTGGGCTGGGCGAATGACGGTGTTTTGAAAAGATTTGATACCACTAGTAAATACATTTTTACTGTAGTTATATAAGGGAAATGACTAAATGTGGTAGTTCACTCACCGCCAAAATGGAATCAGTTGGTTCATGAATGCTGCATCTCAACATTAAATACCCTTCCTAATGAAGGATTAGGGGTTGTAAGGAAGACAATATATATATTGTTGCCTATCTTAGGGACGCAATTTTTGAAGGTTAGAGAAACCCTCTAAACGGGGTCTCAGCGCTTAGTGGAAAATAAAGTACTCACAATGGGACCGATTCACAGAAATAATCTGAGATAAAATCCTAAACTTACTACTTTTGGTATTCACAGAAGGCATTTAGTAGTAGTAAAGTTAGGACTCCTAACTTTACTACTACTAAACTGAGATACAATATTAAACTTACTACTTTTGGTATTCACAGAAGGCATTTAGTAGTAGTAAAGTTAGGACTCCTAACTTTATTACTACTAAACTGAGATACAATATTAAACTTACTACTTTTGGTATTCACAGAAGGCATTTAGTAGTAGTAAGGTTAGGACTCCTAACTTTACTACTACTAAACTGAGATACAATATTAAACTTACTACTTTTGGTATTCACAGAAGGCATTTAGTAGTAGTAAGGTTAGGACTCCTAACTTTACTACTACTAAACTGAGATACAATATTAAACTTACTACTTTTGGTATTCACAGAAGGCATTTAGTAGTAGTAAAGTTAGGACTCCTAACTTTATTACTACTAAACTGAGATACAATATTAAACTTACTACTTTTGGTATTCACAGAAGGCATTTAGTAGTAGTAAGGTTAGGACTCCTAACTTTACTACTACTAAACTGAGGTACAATATTAAACTTACTTCTTTTGGTATTCACAGAAGGCGTTTAGGAGTAGTAAAGTTAGGACTCCTAACTTTACTACTACTAAACTGAGATACAATATTAAACTTACTACTTTTGGTATTCACAGAAGGCATTTAGTAGTAGTAAAGTTAGGACTCCTAACTTTATTACTACTAAACTGAGATACAATATTAAACTTACTACTTTTGGTATTCACAGAAGGCATTTAGTAGTAGTAAGGTTAGGACTCCTAACTTTACTACTACTAAACTGAGATACAATATTAAACTTACTTCTTTTGGTATTCACAGAAGGCGTTTAGGAGTAGTAAAGTTAGGACTCCTAACTTTACTACTACTAAACTGAGATACAATATTAAACTTACTACTTTTGGTATTCACAGAAGGCATTTAGTAGTAGTAAAGTTAGGACTCCTAACTTTATTACTACTAAACTGAGATACAATATTAAACTTACTACTTTTGGTATTCACAGAAGGCATTTAGTAGTAGTAAGGTTAGGACTCCTAACTTTACTACTACTAAACTGAGATACAATATTAAACTTACTTCTTTTGGTATTCACAGAAGGCGTTTAGGAGTAGTAAAGTTAGGACTCCTAACTTTACTACTACTAAACTGAGATACAATATTAAACTTACTACTTTTGGTATTCACAGAAGGCATTTAGTAGTAGTAAAGTTAGGACTCCTAACTTTATTACTACTAAACTGAGATACAATATTAAACTTACTACTTTTGGTATTCACAGAAGGCATTTAGTAGTAGTAAGGTTAGGACTCCTAACTTTACTACTACTAAACTGAGATACAATATTAAACTTACTTCTTTTGGTATTCACAGAAGGCGTTTAGGAGTAGTAAAGTTAGGACTCATAACTTTACTACTACTAAATGCCTTCGGTGAACACCAAAAGAAGTAAGTTTTGTATTTTATGTCAGATTAGCTCTGTGACTCGGCCCCCAATACTGCAATCTTAATCAATTTATTCAGGGTGGGAGAGCCCTCCATTCAAAACTATCAAATGAGCTGCAGGGAATAATATCACAAAAAAAGGTTACCAAAAAGTCCTAATTCAATGAAAAGCAGGAGTTTAAACTTTGCAAACGGCAAATGGAGTGTTGGGGCGCTTCTTTTACCGCTCAGGAAACAAAGTATCACTTTCTCCCTCTTGGTCGAATGACAGTGAGCGGTCCCATGGGGGCAGGGGGAAAAGATAAAGAGTGGCGTTCCTACCAATATGGCCAACAGACTGCAGTAGGCCGAAGCGCGTTCTTGGTTAAGAAACGTCGCGGCCCTGGAGGATGAATGGCAGAGAACGCAGCTTGGAAGGAAAAAAATGTTACACAGTATCTTGTACAAGTATTTGGATGTACTGAAATGTGAGAAACAGGTGAAATAAAACACACAATTACTCCAATATATACAAATATTTGCAAATAAAAGCTGTCCTGAAAATGTTTATCAAGACGACAAAACTGATCGTTTACACCGAATAGTGGTGAATGTCAACCATCTGAGCATGTATATGTCAGATAAGGGAAATATCAGTTTTTGAATAAAACATTATTAGCATTACAGAGATCACACATGATTGAATAAAATGGGATAATTTAAAAGCGAAGGTTCAGCTTGTCATTCTTACAGATAGGAGGTGATTGTTGATGCCACAAATGTATATTTGTGATGTATTGGAGGTCGCACATTTCCAGCCTTCAGATACAACATCAGGGGGATAGTGTAAACTTAGCATGGAGAATTCCCAGGCTTCCTCAGGATTGTTACCTACCACTCAATTTAAATATTTCACACATGAGTGGGAATGGAATCACATCTGTGTATTCCCCTTATTTAGACACATTAAACCACTGGTGCAGAGAAGGCTGAGCGTATATATAATGTATTGCTCATATATACTGTCACAATAACAGTGACAATCAGCCCACATGTAATTCAAACAAAGTTACTGAAAACTCTCATTGAAGAATTCATTATTGTAAAGGGTGGACGTGTGACGCAAAGCACACGCCAAGCATTACTCAAAGTAGACACTTGTCGTGCTATCTCCGTACCCACGTTTAAACCCCGGGACACCGTATCCAGATTGTGTATCCACTTACGCTCACGTGGGCTTAATATGTTAACAGAATAGCCATCCCTGGGGTTGATTGTAACCTTTTCAACTACCAGCCATTATAACCTTCCCACTGGGTGATCAAAAGTGGTGAAAGGCTCCTCCAAAGGCGCTCCTTGTACCTTGCACCTAATCCTGCTGCAGTGGTGGAGAATACGGCCCTTGACCTCTGGTGGGTTTGACCCTCATAGCAAAAATCTCAGGGGCCCTTGATCCCCAAGATGACTTCAGTGCTATTGCAGTTAGTGTGGCCCTTCAGTGTATAGGCGCTGTCATTATGTCTGAAGATCTTAGTCTCGGTGGTCAGTGCGCATGCTTTGCAGTTTCTGCATGTGAAGTGCCCAATAATCTTGGGTGGCTTCCCCTTGGTGAGGAGGTTCAATTTAGTGGCTTCACCCAGGAGTGAGCTCACTGCCCTTCCTAAAAGCACGCATGGGTAATTCACTAGTGTCGACTGCATCTGCCACCAGGTTCCAGTGTTGGTAAATGATACAGAAGGTTGTTACACAGATCAATCTATCTTTAGAGCTATCAGAATGTTCTTTGGGTTCTGGAAAGACCTCCCTACGGCAGGACCAAGCTCTTTCCTGTTTCTGAACTACTCCCTCATGGTATCCCCGAGATATGAATCGTGCCAGTAGATCGTCTTTCTTAAATAGTCATTTATATCAACAGCTCCTACGTATTCTAAGAAATTGACCTTAAGGCAAATTGTCCTCGAGATTTCTTGAATATATCGTAAGAGCGTGTTCCTCTTATTTCACTTTCTATACAATGTGGTATAGAGTTGAACATCCCCAGCTGTTATGTTGATATCAAGGAAATGAACCACAGTTTTATTGTGTTCAAGGATAAATGTTATTACTTGGGATCTGTCATTGACCCAAGAAAGGACTCTACACAGTTCAACCTCGCTACCTGTCTAGATAGTGAGAGTGTCCTTCTGTCCTGATGAAGACCCACATAAATATTTTTGAATGACCTCTTCTGCTTGGGTCGAAACGACAACAACCTCACTAGCTTAACCTGAACTGAACTAGAAACCTCATAGAAGGAGTTGATTGATTCAAGCGCACACCTCTACTCTATGGATATCCATTAGGTTATTTATCATTACTGCAGACAGGCTACATGCAGTTGCCTGTGTGTACTGTAAATTGTATAAATATATGCCACCTGCCACCTACCACCTTTGCACAAGCACCTTTACCAAAACCCTTTATAAACATAATGGATTAACCGTTACTTTTTGTACTATCTGTATATATTATGAATCTTCAATACATTTTAAAGAGTTTGCATATCTCTTGGCTCTGTTGTTTTATCTTTTTTGTTTCTCTGTCCTTCCCCCCCTCCTTTATGATCACTTACAGGATCAACATACTAAGAGTAATACTTTAGATTTTGGGAAATTTGAACTTTTGCAAAGTTGGCATTTTCCTGTCCTAAATATTTAGGGCCTGCAGCCTGCTCCTGAGTCAATTGGCTAATGTGTAGCTGGCATTTGGTCTTTGTGTATTAGCTCCCAGACACTGAGAAAAAGGGAAGCAATGTCTTGGCAGAATGGAACTCTCTGAGTTCACCTACCACACTTGCACATAACAAAGGCTCTGCTTGAGCTTTCTCACAAAGGGGGTTGACACTAGTCTAGCGTGACCCCATACAATCTAGGGCCAGGGCAGAGAAGCAGGAAAATCCCGGTATCTCTGTGGGTGGGAATCTCTGGAAACTTCTCCCACTTCACATTGGGCATCAGGTATAAATATTGAACCCTTGGTACACATCTGGACCTGTGGATGACTCAGAGGGAAGACTGATATGCTGCTCTGCAAGAAGGACTGCCACTCTGCTGCCTGAGTCAAGGACTGGACATCCATCTTGAACCCAGGACTACTAGAGTGACTCCAAGGGCTAGTTGGCTGGCCACCTGACCATTGCCTCAGGGACAGAAAGCTCCAACCAGGTTGAGCCCAGCATCTAGACTGTGTCTGCTCTGAGTCCTATCCCCCCAAGTGGTGCTACCCCTATCCAGGACCCTTGAAAGTGGACCTTAAGGTGCTGAGCCAGCCCATCTGTGGTCCCCGCAAAACCAATGCATCGGAGCCACTGACCGGCACACCGCCTCACCAAACTCCACATCGAGACTGCTGCGTGAACCGTCCCTTGCGCAAATTTTCACATTGCCACCTTGAGCCTTCTCGAAATCACAGATGCATGACGCATTCTTCGTGCAGGTTTTCGCATTGCAAGCCCCTCGTCTATGGCAAACCCTGCAGCTTCTTCAGAGCCCACCGGTGCTTGATTCATCTTCGACGCAGAACTTTTCAATAGAAGTACCTTGGCAATGGCCTCTTCAACAATGATGCAGGACCTGGCAACTACGCAGATCCTCGGAAGTGACACTGCGCCGTGCAGCGCATCCCCATCCCGGGATCCGCATCGCCTCAGTTGTGCGACACATCCTCGGACCCAGACCTCACAACACTTTGCAATCAGGATTTTAAGTACTCTTGTTAAGCAGGCCCAACTGGTTCTTTCTAGCCGGCCTGTGCTCCATCGTGGTCGGCCTGAATTTGTGACATTGTCCCAGTACGGTGCGACCAGATAACCACGGTTAGCACTTTGTGGTTTTAGGCACTTTTTTCAATTAACTCATTAAAAACGCATATCTCTGGTTCTACTAGTTGGATTTTTGTTGTTTTGATCGCAAATTATTTATTTATTTGGAAGACTCCAGAGCTTTCTTCCACCTGAAAGTGGGAATTAGGTATAAAAATAGGGCCCTCAGACCCACTCTTCAGTTTGCTTCTGGACCTGTGGAAAGACTGTCAGAGCGCTGCCCTGCTGCCCGTGGCCTGCTGTGGACTTCAGAGGACTGCTTTGCTGCTCCAAGAGCAGTGCTTTGCTGCCTGAAGCCTGCCCTCTGCCCTCTAAAGGACTGCCCTGCTGTTTGAGACATGCACTTCTGATGGAACGCAGTCCTTCCAGAGTGACTTCCAGGGCTAGCTGGCTGACATCTTGATCAGAGCATCAGGGACAGAAAAGGCTCCATTCACCTTGATTACACGCCTGGACCCACCTTGAGTGAGTCCTGACCCTCCAAGTGGTTCTTCTGTGGTCCTGGAGCCTTGGAGGTGGTGCTGAAGGGAACCCGATGACCCAAATCTGAAACTTGGGACTTTGAACAATTCTTTGCTGAAAAGTGCCCTGAGAACCGAGAGGAAACCGGGACTTACCTGCTCACTGATCCGCTTAAGTGTATCATTGTTCAGGCTGACTTTGTGGTATCTCCTGCTCTGTTCTTCTCTGCAGCAGCAGATCCTGTTCAGTGCTCCTCTCTAGAAGTGTATCCAGCGTCCTTGAGCCCTCGTGGGAAACAACCTGCAGTTTCGTCCCACTGGACATTTTTAACTCCCAAAAAAAGGACTAAGTCTACAACTTTGTCCAGCCGCTGACCGATGCCTACACCCTCCTCCTCATACACCGCCGGGTGCCTTGCCCCCTCGAACTTTACCTTCACAGACATTTTTCTCCCAAAATTCTTCAAAGTACGGAGACAAGCCAAGACCAGGCCCAATGCACTCTGTGCATCCAAACCGCAATCCATTGCGGTCGACCTCAAGTTTCGACTTTACCCCAGTCTTACATGACCAGATGTCCACGTTGACACTTTGATCTTGTAGGTGCTATTTTTCACTTTAAATATTAAAAAACTCATCAAAGTGTAATCTGTGGTATTGCATGGAAATTTAACATATTGCATAGGACAATTCATGACTTTACCCCCCCTTTTGCTACTTGTTGGGAGCCGGGTTGAGGCGCTTTGCGTGACTTTAGTTCTTACTTTGCATAGAGTCCTGGGGGCACTTGTGCATTTTCTGTCCGCTCAAACCTGCTTTGCTCATTTCACTGGTGGCTTGGCGCTATGAAATTGTCTTTTCTTGTTCCATAGTGATGCAGACAAGGAAAGAAACTTCATAACAAACTGGAAACACAAGGGCAATGACATTCAGGGCTTTTAATATGGGAAAAAGTGACGCACCGGTGGCACAAGGGACTTGTAATTAGCCCCTGAATATTATTGAGCAGATAAGAGTAAAGATTCAAGTTTTTACATTAAAAAAAATGTAAATGTAATGTGTCTGCCTCTTGTAAACCCGTCCAGAGCTTTGAAAGTGAGCACAGCTTTTCCTGGAAGTGTTCTTGCCTCTGTCATTACCGCTTAATTTAATACTGGAAGGATTATATAATGAAAAATTGATCATATACCTCTTGAGTTTTGTCCCTTCTTTAAGGGGTAAGCAGTACATGGTTTCCAAAGTGGTTAATTAATGCCAGGTTCAGGTAACTAATATGGTCTTGAGTGTTTCTCTCACTGCTAATAAAAATGCCCACCTTATTTTGGGTATTGTGATTTTGCGTAACATTGGTTTAGTCTTTTACGGCGCTGAATGTTACGGTATAAAATATAGAATGTGAGCCATGTGAAGCCTGTGATTGCTTTAAAACATTTGTGAGGGCTGTGATGTTTCTTGTTCGTTTGATCATAAGTTGCAGGGCAGGAAACTGCTGCTGGCGAGTGACGTCATGAATTCTTTGTCCCAGGTCCTCCTTATAATTTGCATTTTTGGCTCTATATCTACAGAGATTCTCCCCTCACTGACACTACTCAGACTGGGAGATCCCCGAAGAGACAGCAGCAAGCAGTGAGACTCACCACCTGACATCAGACAGAAGGTAAGCGTCTGAGGTCACCTCTCTCTGGGGAGTAGTGTTAGGGGAGGTCCAGCCAATCAGCAGTTCTCATTCCTGAGGGTCATTGTTGGCTGCAGCCTTGAGGCCCATCATAGGCTCTCTATGGCTAGATTACTGGTCCTCGCCTTAGCACCGTGATTGGTCAATGGAATGGTTGTTAATGTCACCCTCCTCTCTGACCCT
This sequence comes from Lissotriton helveticus, assembly GCF_964261635.1. Lineage (NCBI taxonomy): Eukaryota > Metazoa > Chordata > Amphibia > Caudata > Salamandridae > Lissotriton > Lissotriton helveticus. The sequence goes on along the minus strand of NC_136060.1, from coordinate 510,407,760 downwards.
TGGACCCATGGCATGCATCGCCACGGCCAACACTTCATGTGTGTGGCGGGGTTTCCTCACGTCCTCCCCCTCAGTGGAAGGCCCTGGTACTTGAGCAGGGGTGTGGAATTTAATAAAACATCTACTTGTCCATGGGGCAGGTTGCTTCATAAATGTCCGTAACAAAATCCACTTGTCCCTTGGTGGCATGTAGTGCAGCAACGATTTACGGCAGCAATCTCATTATTTAAGAGCTCTGATACAGCCTCTTTGATTATGCCAGGGCTCATACCATAGCAGTGTTTGAATACTTACAATCCCCTTATGCTGCGACGTTTCGGCAGATCTACATACTGGGGCTGAGGGTAGTAGTAAACAATTGTTCCAGGATTAGAAGGCCCTTTTGAGTCTGTGAAAACAACTACCTTGCATGTTTTAAGGGGTTTCAACAACTCTTCTCTAAACTTTTCCATACTGAGAAATGTTGGATATTTACTCCTGACAATGGCAGATGTAAATCTTCTTCCAGGGTTGGGAAAAAAGTGGTTGGAGGGAAAGTGATCTTGCAAACAGCAACTCTACGAATCTACACATGCATATTTGCTCATGCTAACATGAAGTTTACAAATATTTTCTAGGCGTATTAATTCTTGTCCTACTTCTGAAAATTCTTGGGAATTCATGAAAGCAGTATAGCTGCAATTAATGCAAGGACATATACCATGGGTGCACTTTTGAGACTTTCTTTAATAATTGGGCCCCTAATTTGGTCTGGCGTTGACCTTGATCTTTTGTGTTTATTTAAATTCTGTCTCGCTCTCTGTTTCTTCTGGCTTCACTGTGAGTCACAGCATATTCTGCTCTTTCATAAAGAGTATATCTGCACACAAAGTAGTTTTGTTCTGTGCCAGTAACTACTGTAGAAGTGTGTGCTTTTGGAAACATTTTCTTTTTGCTTTTGCCAATGTTTGTTATAATGGTGAGGGCCCGGCAGCTTCAACACCAATAAGGTTTTACAAAAACCATGCCAAAACAAGTCACTCATTGACAAAACTGAAATGCTGACTACCAATTTCAGACATACTGGCTTTGCCAATGCTTGTTCGTTTTTGTTTCCCATAATCTTATTTAAACTGATTACACTGATTTTCTATTATGAATATTTTTGGGAAATACTAGTTCGCATCAGCAAGTGTTACTAAATGATGCTGCAAAGAAATAGAGTAGTTTATCGAAATGTGTTTTTTTTCTTGCTTTCATTTTTTTATGAACATTTTATTTTGAAAGCAAAGAATCATCAATCTTGTTTTTAAGCTTCTGCAAATATTTACATAAAATCAGAGAGCATTCTGGAAGCATTATACATAGCCTCATGTGGCTAAACTTTGAAAACGTGTGTCACATTTATACTGGAACCACCGTCAGCAGTGCAGGCCGAGCTATCAACATTTACTTAGAGCGTTCACCCTAATAATAAAGGCTTTGCAGTAATGAACCGTAAATGCAAGTTTGAACAGCATTAACAAATGGACACAAATATGACCTTAACTGCAGACAATGCCCTCCCCTGGTCCATAATGTGTTACTGCAAACTGGCAGTCAAACAATCCTACTCGCAGTGTGCCTGCGTTGGTGCTAGGCGGCACGTTTACTTTATATTATTAAAAACGGTGTATTAATACATATGAAAACATGTGTCGTGGGGTGTCCTCCCCCTCAGCGGAAGGCCCTGGCACTAGAGCCATTGGCTATCCCTACTCAGAACCCAAGCGTGACCACACACCTCTTCTGGCCCTTCCTGATGTGCATCATGGGCCCGTCTCATCCTGCTCTTCTCAGATGAGGCTGTGGCCAGGGTGTGTCCATCATTTCAAATGTTTATTTGTATTTATTCATTTTAATGAATAAATTAAGATACAGAAAAAAGAACACGTGGGACTGGGAGGGGAGCAGAGACAGCTGCTGTGAAAGAAAAAAGAATCCATTGATAAATGAAACCAAATTGTTTATCCACCAAGGTAGCAAACATCTGCCTCAACTTGAAACCTTCTTAGTAAACATTCTGGGCCAGGAGAGAAGTCTGTTAATTCCACTTGCAAGAGCGCTTAGAATCCCTCCCAGTTTCCTCCCCACAGCTCCATGAGGGGGCCAGAGGTGCCCAGCCTAGTGCAGGTGGAAAGGTGAAGAAGTGGAGGTTGAATGTTTGAGGGGTTGAGAAACTTTGCACTCTAGGGTGTCTTGTACCCCAACAATCTAACATCATCACCCTTCGATTCAGTCGTGTGCGATCAAAGGTAAGGACAGCGCCTTGAAGTGACTGATGCCTAATGCAGCAAAGGGATTTCACTCATTCAGTGCTTGGTCACCGCAGGGACTTCACCCTTCTAGGGGTGTGAGTCCTACACAGCTTAATACCCACACACTTTAAATGATCCACGTCCTCTGTACCCCTTCAACTTCCATCATTTACTGATTGGTGTCCCCCTGAGCCTCAGAACTTTACTCCTCAAGAGATCCATGCCCCTCCCACAGTGAGACTCCACCCTTTAAGGGAGCCGCAGCCCACGCACCCTAGAAACTCCAATCTTTGAGTGATCAGCTTTCCCCGATAGTTCGCGTTTCCAAAACTGGGGACTCCTTGGTCGCTGGCCTCCACGACCACCGCAGGTCCTCAATGTTCACTTCAGCTCTTCTCACACCCCTCTCTACTTCGTTCTACTGACTACCCCCGGAAACACCCGTGTAAACTCCACTAATCTAATCACAGCCCTACACGGCCATGCCAGTCTTGATGCTCCCCTACACATGGATTATACCATCTCCCTCCAGTGGATTCAAACCTTTGCAAAAAGGCAGCAGATTTTCTCTCTGTCCCCCCCCCCCCACCAATTCTCAAACCCACCATCCCTGGAACCACTGGAACCCCTGAAACCTTCCTAAGAAAGTTTTCTTCCATCCCTGAACCTGCTCTATCAGTCACCCCACCTCTGGTCTTCTGTGACCAGAAATGATCGATCCATACCATGAACCATCTCCCCGACCAGTCACTTTCCATCGAGCACAGACTAACTACTCACTGACGTTGAAAAGGTTTTTCACCCGAGTCTCAGAGTGAGATATCACCCCCACCAGAAAAACAGTTACCCTGGGGTGAGATATTTCCTGGGTGTAAATGCCTCCCATTCCAAACTTGGAAATGATGACTACCTTGGCATGGTCATTCAGCACCACATTTCATATGTTTTTCCTTTCTACTGGTCCTTTTCCTCTAATAAGTTTGAGAAGTTCGACCAGACCCCGTAAGTTCCTTCACAACATTCATGAGTGAAGAGCGCTGGCCCTCAAAGCAGGAGAACTTTCCACCGATTCAGCGAGACACAGATCACTTCGAAGGATCAGGAGTCTGTTCTCTACAAAACAATTAGGGCCATATTTGTCATGTCGTTGCATCACATTCGCACCACGCAACAGGGTGCATGTGCGACACAACTAATAAATGCGATTTATCCAGCCCCGCACGGCCACCTTGCGTGGCCCAGAGTGACTCAATACATCTGGAGTTACACAACAAAGCGCAAATCGCTGTATTGCGTTATTCCGCCCCAGGGAAGCGTTCCATGGGTGGGGCGTGGGTGCTCCCACACAACACTCATGGATTTTAACGCACTCCCATATTTACCAGAAGCAGTAGACCTGAGAAGGGGCCCAAACTGCCGCCCCTCCCAGGTGAGGCGTAGCGAGCAGAACTATGTTTGTTTCTCCTCAATTGTTCCTCTTTCTTTGAGTGCTGCAGTCTGTGGCACACATGCAAAGAGGAAAAGGCCTCAGGGATTATTGTTGTGCAGGAAGGTTCCCCTTCATTCAAAGAACACTTCCAAAGCAGGCACCGTGGCACCAAGGCGCATGGGTGCCTGTGTTGGTGCTACGCGGCACATTGTGAGCCGGTGCTGGGAAAAGAGGGAAATGCGCCATTTATTGTTAAATGTGGTGCATTCCTGCTCTTCCCTGTCACGCCGCGCACAGCACCATCCCTTTTTGATTAATGGGCGCCTAGAAGCCTAGTTGCTTTGATCACGCCCTCTTTTTAGGTCTGGTCTTTGAGACCCACCTGCAGCTTGCTTTATTGTGCAACGGGTCCGCGCACTTTACACTGGCTCCCTTCCCTTTGAGTGATTGCACTTGTTTACACCTCTCTAAAATAGTTCCTTTCTCTTCAGTGACAAAGCTGGTTCAAAGCAGTCTTTATTTTTAAATACAGGTTATTTATTTAGCCTGCACCTTGGGAGCCCAGTTAGGGGGTTATTTATTATCCTTTTCTTCTTAAAACTGCTGAACTAAAGAGTTTACCTGCTTGCAATCAGAGGGCCATATCTGGTGGTGTTGTACTCTTTTGTCCTTCACAAATCTATATCTATATATATAAAAACAAATGTATGTCTGTCTGTCTGTCTGTCTGTTTGTCCTTTATGCATTACTACACCATTCATCTGATCGCCATGAAACTTTAGGAAGTTGTTGAGTACACTCCCACGAAGGTTTCTGGCATAACATTTTTTTAAATATCGGCCCACCAGGGCCCTCATAATCTTTTGAATACTGATGTACGCACCAGACGGAAAGACAACAAATTGTGTATCCACAAGCACTTGAATAAGTAAATAGAATTAAAACACCATTCATCCGATCGCCATTAAACTTTGGGAAGCTGTTGAGTACACTCCCGGGAAGGTTTCTGCCATAAATTGTTTTAAAATATCAGCCCCCAGTGCCCTCATAATCTTTCAAATACTGATGTAAGCACCAGACGGAAAAACAACAAATCGTGTATCCACAAGCACTTTAATAAATAAATAGAATTAAAACACCATTCATCCGATCGCCATTAAACTTTGGGAAGTTGTTGAGTACACTTCCGCAAAGGTTTCTGCCATACATTTCTTTTAAATATCGGCCCCCCAGGGCCCTCATAATCTTTTGAATACTGATGTACGCACCAGACGGAAAAACAAAAAATCGTGTATCCACAAGCACTCGAATAAATAAAATAGAATTAAAACAACACTTTGAAATGTTTTCCATATTAAAATGAATAAGTTTCAATAAAAATGACACAATGTAAATTCAATGTTATCATAACGAGTTTCCTTGAATTTCCTTTCTTCGGAGATCGCAGCAACGCGCAATGGGTAAGCTAGTAATAGTAATAAAATGCTTGGCAAAACTGAAAGGATTGGTATTACTAAAATATGTCACTCCTAAAGTGGCCACGTCAGTTACCTGATTTGTAAATACACTTTATAAGCCTACAACAGTCACGTTAAAGTGGCCATAGCTTTTTTTCATTGTTTTATTTTGTTGAATAGACTTGAATTAAAAAAAAAACCAACACTGCAGCAGCAAAGGTCAGACCTCTTAGCTTTGCCAGGGCTTATTTTCTGATTGTTATTTTCTTCGATAACCATCGATTTTCTGTGCCTAGATTTGTTTTACTCCGTTTATTCTTCAGTACAAATGATAAATAAAGAAAGAAAATAAAAAGTGTTCTTTATAAATGGAATTATCCGCTCGACCATCTCAGAGCCCCTGCCAGCTTGTCGAGTGCGCCCCAAATGTGCGGCTTGTCGCTGCCGCAGAGGGCTGGTCTGCGCGTGCCGACACTATGACATGTAGGGGTGAAGCTGTGGTGTTCATCAGAACTCTCACCACAACCCCTGTTGGGTCAAGGATCAGAAATCTGAGCAGGGGAGTTTACTGTATCTGGTCATTACTGGGTGCATTAAATATCTCACCCTCTGTAAAACCTGCCAGAACCAAACAGGGAGAAGTGTATGATATTTGTCGCACCGTGAGGATTTTATGCATTAAACACCAAATATTATTCCCACAGGAAGAAGACGCGATAGCGGACATCCCAAGAGCATCATGGGGTTCAGGACACTCCTTCTCAACCTTGGCATCATGTTCACCATCTTGGAAAGCGCCAGTTCCGGCCCCAGTGACGTCAACAGTAAGTGACCCAGCACAAAGCCCAACATAGCATCCATAGCTTGTAATGTTATTTCTGGTGATCTGCAGCCCTGGTACCCATTTATAAGAAAGGGGACCTTCAACTGAGGCATATTTCCCTTTGGATGGGGCAGGCAAAATTCTCAGCAGCATTTTAACAAATCGACTCCAGGGCGGGGGGGACGAGGACAATATTCTAACCAAGGTTCAGGCTGGCTTCAGGTCAAGGGTCGGAAGAATCCATCAAACCATCTGGCTGTACATGAGATGATACAAATATGCTGTAATAAAAAAGCATCAGAGTATCTAACCTTCATTGATTTGAAGTCAGCATTTGACCGTGCTGAGGGTACAAGGCTGTGGCAGTCGCTGGCGACACAGGGGGGGGGGGGTAGGGTTTCTGTTAGGTAGGGTCGCGCCGAAGGTGCGCCAAAGGTAAGCCCGTCTACGCCCGTCCGCGCCAGTACCGCGCCTAGCGCCAGACCCCCTGGTCCAGGCAATGCCCAGCCCTCCCGCATTACATATGACGCCTCCACCCTCCTAGCCCTTAACCCTGGCCGACTCTCCAAGTGCGCCCAAGCCGCTCCTGGACACCTCCATGGACCCTTCTCCTGCTACTCCTGCAAGTTCGACGGCACCAAGAAAAACTCCTCATCCACGATCACACAACAGATATCTGACTCCAACCACCTTAAATGCATCCTGCTCAACACCCGCTCAGTCCACAGACACGCCATCGACCTCTGGAACCTACTAGACACCATTTCTCCCGACGTCGCCTTCCTAACAGAAACATGGATGAACGCCTCATCTGCCCCAGACATCACCATTGCCATCCCGGAAGGATACAAGATCATCCATAAGGACCGCACCGACCAAACAGGAGGAGGCATCGCTATCGTCCATAAGAACTCCATCCGCATCTCAACCAGCTTAGACGTCAACCTTACCAGCGCCGAACACCTTCACTTCCAGATCCACACCAACCCCAAGACCACACTCAGAGGCACACTCCTCTACCGACCTCCAGGACCCCGTGCACAATTCAGCGACGTTATCACTGACTTTATCACCCCACACGCCCTCCCCTCCGAGGAATACATTCTGCTGGGAGACCTCAACTTTCACCTGGAAAAGAGCAATGACAGCAACGCCACCTCCCTTCTGGACAATCTCGCCAACCTCGGACTCAAACAACTTGTCACTACGCCCACCCACATCGCAGGTCACACACTCGACCCTATCTTCACCTCCAGCAAACATGTCTCCTTCAGTCACACCACTACTCTCCACTGGACGGACCAGAGCTGCGTACACTTTATCTACAATAAGACCACAACTCACAACCATCCTCAACCTACTCTGCGAAGAAACTGGAACAAAATCACCATCGACCAGATCTCCTCATCGCTTCTTCAAAACGCCCCCGCCCACTCCTCAAACCCGGACCAAGCAGCCATTAACCTCACCCAATGGCTATCCAACAGCGCCGACATCCTAGCACCGCTGAAAAAACGTCAAATCAAACTAGGCAGCAAAAACTCCTCCTGGTTCAACGATGATCTTAAGAAATCGAAGAAACTCTGTCGCTCCCTCGAGAAGGCCTGGAAAAAAGACCCAAACACCAGCACCAGGGACGCCTTCAAAAACGCCACCCGCATACACCACCAACTAATCCGATCTGCCAAGAAAGCCGCATTCAAAGACCGACTAGACAACAACGTCCACAACAGCAAGGAATTATTCAACATCGTCAAAGAATTTACCAACCCCTCAGCCAACTCCAACGACATCACCCCTTTCAAGCCCTCTGCGACTCCCTAGCTTCGTTCTTCCACAACAAGATTTCAGACATCCACAACAGCTTCGACAACCGACCCGAAGACCAACCCACCCAACCTTCTGCAGGACCTTCACCCCCCTTGAACATCCTTAATGACTGGAACCCAATCTCCACTGAGGACACCATCCGCCTGATGAACTCCATCCACTCAGGATCCCCCACAGACCCCTGCCCTCACCACATCTTCAACAAAGCAGACTCCATCATAGCACCACACCTCCGAGACGTCATCAACTGCTCCCTCAACTCCGCCACCCTCCCGGAAAGCTGGAAACACGCAGAACTTAGCGCCCTTCTGAAAAAACCCACAGCGGACCCCACCGAACTCAAAAACTACCGCCCCATCTCGCTCCTTCCATTCCCGGCCAAAGTCATCGAAAAAGCCGTCAACAACCAGCTCGCCGCCTTCCTCGAAACCAACAAATCCCTCAACTCCTCACAGTCCGGCTTCCGAGCCAAACACAACACTGAGACCGCACTCATCGCAGCAACAGACGACATTCGAACCCTACTGGACAATGGAGACACAGTCGCCCTCATCCTCCTCGACCTCTCCGCAGCCTTCGACACAGTCTGCCATAGCACCCTTCTACAGCGCCTCAGAAACATCGGAATCCAAGGAAAAGCACTGGAATGGATCACCTCGTTCCTCACCGGAAGAACCCAGAGAGTCCGCCTCCCACCATTCAACTCAGAGGCCACTGAAGTCATCTGCGGCGTACCCCAAGGGTCCTCACTCAGTCCCACCCTCTTCAACGTATACATGAGCCCCCTCGCGGCCATCGCACGCCAACACAACCTCAACATCATCTCCTACGCGGATGACACTCAACTGATCCTATCACTCACCAAAGACCCTAACACCGCCAAAACCAACCTACATGAAGGAATGAAAGAAGTAGCCGAGTGGATGAAGCACAGCCGTCTGAAACTGAATTCAGACAAAACAGAAGTCCTTATCTTAGGTACCTCCCCCTCCGCATGGGATGACTCTTGGTGTCCAGAGGCCCTTGGAAAAGCACCCATCCCGACGGACCACGCACGGAACCTGGGCGTCATCCTGGACTCCTCACTCTCTATGAACAGACAAGTCAACGCCGTTTCATCATCTTGCTTCAACATTCTTCGCATGCTCAAAAAAACATTTCGCTGGATCCCCACCGAAACCAGAAAAACGGTCAACCATGCACTGGTTACAAGCCGACTGGACTACGGAAACACCCTATACGCCGGTATCACCGCAAAACTCCAGAAAAAACTACAACGCATCCAGAACGCATCAGCCAGACTCATACTAGACATCCCGCGTAAAGACCACATCTCTAGTCACCTGAAAAACCTCCACTGGCTCCCCGTCAATAAGAGGATTACTTTCCGCCTCCTAACCCACGCACACAAAGCACTTTACGAACTTGGACCCGAATGCCTCAACACACGACTTTCCTTCTACACCCCCTCCCGCCAGCTACGATCCTCCAACCAAGCCCTTGCTACCGTACCTCGCATCAATAAAACCACCATGGGAGGCAGATCCTTCTCCTACCTCGCAGCTAAAACCTGGAACTCACTCCCCACTCACCTTCGTCTCACTCACAACCATCTTGCATTCAGAAAGCAACTTAAAACTTGGATATTCGACAAGTAACTCCCCACCCTTCTTCAAGCGCCTTGAGACCCTTCGGGTATGTAGCGCGCTATATAAATCTTCTGACTTGACTTGACTTGACTTGTTTTATGATTAACAACGGCTCCTCACACCGGCGACACGGCCAACCTCAGGTATGGACCATTAGGTGAATGTAGGCAACCATTCCCTATAGATAAAGGTGTACGACAGGGATGTGTGCTCGCGCCTCTGCTTTTTAGCCTCTTAAATAATGCGGTTGACCGTCTATTGGGGGATCCTACTGATGTCTCCAAAACAGCTGGAGGAAAGTTCCTATTACTTTTTTTCCACTGAACAGAGAATCCAAGGCTTGGAAGGGTAAATAGTTTTGCTGACTAACGTAATAAGAAAGCCCTCACCATTAATTGTGGTAAGACTAAGGTTATGGCATTTGGAGCGTCACTGGAACTGGCGGAAGCTACTAATAGATGAATATCACATTGTAAAGTTCTCTGGTTACCTGGAGATACAAATACAGAACAACTTAGGGGCAGATTTACATCCCCTTGCAACACTTTTGCGCTGCTGTTGAGTCACTTTTGTGATGCAGAGGCGGTGTAAACAATGTGTTCTACGTTGTGACACATTTACAACTTGATGCATCTAGAGACATGCGTCACGTTGTAAAGCCCTGTGCCACATTATAGCTGCGTCAGGAATAATGTATGCAGGGTGTGAGTCCCGACGCAGGAAAGCCTCATAAAAGTGATGCAGTGAAATCTACAAGATTTCACTGTGCCACTTCTACGACAGCACTGCATCAAAACCTTACGCTTGCTTGCAGCAGGTGTAAGGGGAGACGCGGCACAATAGGTATAGGCCTTCCTGAGCATTGCTGGAGTTGCGTTGTGCAATGCAGGTCCTTTGTGCCAACAGATGCATGACACATCTGTCAATCCTTGCGCCATGGTGCGCTGCATTGTAAATGTGACGCATCCATGGTAGCTCAAGATGTTTTTGTGCGCCACAAGTGGACTGACATATCTCTGCTATGATGCAGAGATGGGTCAGTTGCTTGTAAATCTGCCCCTTAGTTGAAAAGTCCAGATATTGAAGGCCAGAACAGTCTTACTCCAGTCTGCTAAGGTGGTATTAAAGTGTAGGCAAAACACAGCTGCCCAAACTATTAGTACCATACTTGTTATTGTTATTGTTATTGTTATTGTTAAATTAGAGGTTACTCTAAACGTAGTGCTTCTTTAAACAGAAGAGTTTTAAGTGATTTCCGAAAGAAAAGCAGGTTGTATTCTTTGCAGAGGTGCTCCGGTAGTTTATTCCAGAGCTGTGGGACCAGTACTGAGAAAGATCTACCGCCTTTCGAGGAGAGTTTGTACCTAGGGCAGGACAGCAGTTGTGCCTCAGAAGACCTTAACGAGCGTCCAGGATTGTAGACCTCCAGGCATTATTTTATGTAGATCGGTGCTAGGCCGTGTATAGCTTTGTGGGCTATACAAAGGCTCTTGAATTTCACTCGCTGTTTTATGGGGAGCCAGTGCAGTTTACGCAACAATGGTGAGGCATGGGTCCGTCTTGGCAGCCTGAAAATCAGTCTAGCTGCATCGTTTAAGACCACCTGCAGTCTACTTGCCAATGCCTGGGGAAGGCCCAAGTAGAGAGCATTCCCATAGTCCAGCCTTGAGATTATAATCGCTGAGACTATCGTACGGAGTGTAAAAGTAGAAGGAAGGGGGACCAGTTTCCGTAGCTGTCTAATTAGTCCCGTACACGTCCCCACACCTGATGAAACTTGGCTAGCCATTGAAAGGTCATGGTCAAATTTTATGCCTAGGCTTTTTACGGTTGAGCATGGTTTGGGGGTGGAACCTAGGTCCTGGGGCCAGAACAGATCACTCCAAGGGGACTCTGCTGCAGGGATAACCAGGACCTCTGTTTTATCGGGGTTGATTTTTAGTGAGTTGGCAGTCATCCAACTCACTGTATAGCTGAGGATGTTTTGGGCTAGGAGCTGCGCGGAAGCAGCGTTGTCGATGCTAAGCAACAGCTGAGTGTCATCCGCATAGTTAAAAATTTTGCAGCCCATATTTAACAGAGTTGTTATTAGGGGCTGCAGATAAACATTGAAAAGGAGTGGGGACAATGCAGAACCCTAGGGAACTCCACAGTCAAGTGAGCCTAGGTCAGATGTAGCATCCCCCAGTTGAATCCTTTGTTTCCTGCCAGACAGAAAAGATTCAAGCCATTGGTAGGCTAGATCTTGTACACCTAACCTGGCCAATCTATCCAGTAAACGAGTGTGGCTGACAGTATCAAATTCCGCTGATAGATCTAATAGTATCAGGGCGCAGGGCGTGCCTCTTTAAAACTAGATGGCAGATATCCAGTGTCCAGCAAGTTGTTGAGTAAGGAGATGATGTGTCCTTCTAGGCCTGGAAGCGCCATCCGGAAGATTCTGGGAGGGCATGGATCCGATTTTATCCACACTATGTGTGGGAGGGTATACTCAGACGTGAGTCCCTTGCTCATTGCACCATCAGGATTCAAGCAAGCCGGGCCGACGAAGGCTGTGATGCCAGAAACCGGTCCCCGGAAGCTTGTTTCCTTCCCAGTATAACAATTGGCTTGGTAGTTTGGTTTGCCCTGTTCCCATCATGCACTGGGACAGGAACAGACTAATTTGCATATAGCCAGGTTCTGAGCTGGGATGGTGCAGTGAGCTAAAAAACAGGTGATGGATTAAAACCATGATCTCTTGACTTGGTAAGAGTATTCTGCATCATTCAGAAACTCTGTCCATCACCACCCCCTTTTCCAAAATCGATTTTATCCACACTATGTGTGGGAGGGTATACTCAGACGTGAGTCCCTTGCTCATTGCACCATCAGGATTCAAGCAAGCCGGGCCGACGAAGGCTGTGATGCCAGAAACCGGTCCCCGGAAGCTTGTTTCCTTCCCAGTATAAGAATTGGCTTGGTAGTTTGGTTTGCCCTGTTCCCTTCATGCACTGGGACAGGAACAGACTAATTTGCATATAGCCAGATTCTGAGCTGGGATGGTGCAGTGAGCTAAAAAACAGGTGATGGATTAAAACCATGATCTCTTGACTTGGTAAGAGTATTCTGTATCATTCAGAAACTCTGTCCATCACCACCCCCTTTTCCAAAATCGATTTTATCCACACTATGTGTGGGAGGGTATACTCAGACGTGAGTCCCTTGCTCATTGCACCATCAGGATTCAAGCAAGACGGGCCGACGAAGGCTGTGATGCCAGAAACCGGTCCCCGGAAGCTTGTTTCCTTCCCAGTATAAGAATTGGCTTGGTAGTGTGGTTTGCCCTGTTCCCATCATGCACTGGGACAGGAACAGACTAATTTGCATATAGCCAGGTTCTGAGCTGGGATGGTGCAGTGAGCTAAAAAACAGGTGATGGATTAAAACCATGATCTCTTGACTTGGTAAGAGTATTCTGCATCATTCAGAAACTCTGTCCATCACCACCCCCTTTTCCAAAATCGATTTTATCCACACTATGTGTGGGAGGGTATACTCAGACGTGAGTCCCTTGCTCATTGCACCATCAGGATTCAAGCAAGCCGGGCCGACGAAGGCTGTGATGCCAGAAACCGGTCCCCGGAAGCTTGTTTCCTTCCCAGTATAAGAATTGGCTTGGTAGTTTGGTTTGCCCTGTTCCCATCATGCACTGGGACAGGAACAGACTAATTTGCATATAGCCAGGTTCTGAGCTGGGATGGTGCAGTGAGCTAAAAAAACAGGTGATGGATTAAAACCATGATCTCTTGACTTGGTAAGAGTATTCTGCATCATTCAGAAACTCTGTCCATCACCACCCCCTTTTCCAAAATCGATTTTATCCACACTATGTGTGGGAGGGTATACTCAGACGTGAGTCCCTTGCTCATTGCACCATCAGGATTCAAGCAAGCCGGGCCGACGAAGGCTGTGATGCCAGAAACCGGTCCCCGGAAGCTTGTTTCCTTCCCAGTATAAGAATTGGCTTGGTAGTTTGGTTTGCCCTGTTCCCATCATGCACTGGGACAGGAACAGACTAATTTGCATATAGCCAGGTTCTGAGCTGGGATGGTGCAGTGAGCTAAAAAACAGGTGATGGATTAAAACCATGATCTCTTGACTTGGTAAGAGTATTCTGCATCATTCAGAAACTCTGTCCATCACCACCCCCTTTTCCAAAATCGATTTTATCCACACTATGTGTGGGAGGGTATACTCAGACGTGAGTCCCTTGCTCATTGCACCATCAGGATTCAAGCAAGCCGGGCCGACGAAGGCTGTGATGCCAGAAACCGGTCCCCGGAAGCTTGTTTCCTTCCCAGTATAACAATTGGCTTGGTAGTTTGGTTTGCCCTGTTCCCATCATGCACTGGGACAGGAACAGACTAATTTGCATATAGCCAGGTTCTGAGCTGGGATGGTGCAGTGAGCTAAAAAACAGGTGATGGATTAAAACCATGATCTCTTGACTTGGTAAGAGTATTCTGCATCATTCAGAAACTCTGTCCATCACCACCCCCTTTTCCAAAATCGATTTTATCCACACTATGTGTGGGAGGGTATACTCAGACGTGAGTCCCTTGCTCATTGCACCATCAGGATTCAAGCAAGCCAGGCCGACGAAGGCTGTGATGCCAGAAACCGGTCCCCTGAAGCGTGTTTCCTTCCCAGTATAAGAATTGGCTTGGTAGTTTGGTTTGCCCTGTTCCCATCATGCACTGGGACAGGAACAGATTAATTTGCATATAGCCAGGTTCTGAGCTGGGATGGTGCAGTGAGCTAAAACACAGGTGATGGATTAAAACCATGATCTCTTGACTTGGTAAGAGTATTCTGCATCATTCAGAAACTCTGTCCATCACCACCCCCTTTTCCAAAATGGATCCGATGGGGAGCCTGTTTTAGTTCGGTTCATAAGCTGCCTGTGGAAAACCAGAAAGAGTATGATTTATTTATTTATTTATTCGGAGTTTTATATAGCGCGAACAAGATCTTTGCAGATATCATAGCGCTTCACAGAAACAGGGGGTGAGGGCAACAGGAGGGAGACTAAACATAATTTTGGGTACAGTATAATAGTCAATAGCATGATCGGATAGCAGTCATGTGCTGATAAGATACCAACAAACAATCAGGTAAACGATAATATAAGACGGTGCAGAGTCTTTGATCCAACTACAATAGAGATCAGGAGAGCTTAGGCTATAGGATGGCTTATACCACTTTCTTAGAGTTACAGCGAAACAAGGGGTAGGGACATCAAGTTTCAGCAAACTAACGTGTACAATATAGTAATAGGTAGTGAGTGAGTAGCATAATAGGATCGCAATCAAGTAAGAATAAGATATCATTAGACATTAGACAGACAGGTAGCCAGTGATACAAAAGCGGTGCAAAGTCTCTGATCCAACAACAATAAAGTTCAGGTGAACTTGGCCATAAGGATGGCTTTCACCTCTTTCTTGAAGAAGGCAGTGGAGGAGATAAGCCTGGTTTCAGGAGGGAGTGCATTCCAGATCCTGGGTGCCATTCCTGAGAAGGAGCGTTTGTAAGTTTTTTCCTTCCGGAATCTGCGAGGTTTCAGGAGTAGATTTTTTGTACTTCTGTTGGATCTTGAACCTCCTGATATAGTCAACTTTTGAGTGAGGTAGTTGGGTGCCTTGTGGTGTACGGCCGAGTGTGTCATAACAGCAATTTTCAGCTGTATTCTGGCTTCAAAGGGCAGCCATTTCAGGGATTTCAAGTCAGGGGATATATGAGAGTGTTTTCTTGAGCCAGTAATGAGTCTCGCGGCAGCGTTCAAGGAGGCTCTTAGGGGTGCGGTTGTTGCTAGAGGGAGTCCGCTGAGGGCCACAATTCCATAGTCTATGCGGGGGATGACTAGGGCTTGTACAGCAGTTTGGAAGTCTTTGACTGGGAGGAAGGGTTTAAATTTCCTCAATGTGTTGATTTGGAAATTAGCTCCTTTCGTTGCTTTGCTAATGTGCTGTTGCATGTTGAGCTTTGCGTCAAGTGTGATGCCTAAGGATTTCGCAGAATCCACGATGGTGGGTCGGACATTGAGTGCTGTTAGGTGATTGAGCCAGATTTGGGTGGTGGTAATTTTCGCAGGGGGTGATATCAGAAGGAACTCGGGGGCATATTACCAAGCAATAGCGATAATTATCGCTATTGCTTGGTTAGCGGGGAAAAAATATCGCCGAGCACCGAGGATTTTTACCGCTGAGATACCTTGATATTATCAAGGTTTATCTCAAAAGCGGTAAAAATCCTGCGAAATGCATGAATAGCCACCTTCCATTGGATAACATGGCTAAGAACTGCTTTTAGCAGGCGTTAGCTTTTGGAGATATTCGCGATTAGCGCAAATATTTCCAAAAGTTGTTAATAGGAGTTAGAGATGTTAGCGACTGTTTTCAGTCGCTAACATCTTGGCACGCCCACTTTGCATGTCATTAGCGATAATTATCGCTTACATGCAAAGTGGGCCCCTAAATGCCCGCTATTGCCTACAAGCTGTCGCTAACTGGTGTTAGCGACAGCTTGTTCATAGGGCGATAAAATTATTGCCGCATTAGCGGGAAAAAGTCCCGCTAATGCGGCGATAATGCCCTTGGTAATATGCCCCTCGGTTTTCAGAGCATTTAGTTTGAGGTGATTATCGGCCAGCCACGATTGGGTGTTTCTAAGTGTGTAGTTCAGATGTTTGATATCTTCCGGGGATTGTACCTTTAGGTAAAGTTGAGTGTCATCGGCATACATGTGGAAGTGTACATTGGATGCTTGGAGCAGGGTGGCGAGTGGTTCCATGATGAGGTTGAACAGTGTGGGTGAAAGGGAGGATCCTTGTGGAACGCCTAAATCTACTGGCACAGGTGAGGACAGCACATTGTTGATCTTGAACTTCTGAGACCGGTTATGTAGGAAGGAAGTGAACCATTTAAGAACAGTCCCGGATAAACCCATTCTAGTGTTTAGCAGCTCCAGTAGGTTCTCATGTTTGACCGTGTCGAATGCTGAGGAGAGGTCAAGAAGGATGAGGAGGCAAGAATCATTGCGATCAAGAATTTGGAGGGCGTCATCAATTATGTGTGTCATGGCCGTTTCCGTGCTGTGTTTCGCTCGGAAGCCTGATTGATGAGGGTTGAGGAGGTCGAACTGGTCAATGTGTTTTGTTAGTTGGAGTTGTACACATTTTTCCAGCAGTTTGGCCAAGGTGGGGATATTGGTGATAGGGCGGTAATTGTTTAGGTCAGACGGGTCAGCTGTAGGTTTCTTGAGTATGGGCGTGACTTGCCCCACCTTGAGGGAGTCAGGGATGAGACCTTGTTGAAGGGAACTGTTAATGATTTTGGTCCAGAGTGGGAGGAGCATGGGGGTGAAGTCTTTTACAGCATTAGCAGGTAGGGGGTCTGTGAGGTGATTAGAGGGCTTCAAGGTGCCGAGCAGTTTATGTATTGCTTCGTCAGAGTAGGTGTCGAAGGACGTCCATGATCCGTTATTTTATTTTTAGGTTGAGTGTTAGACAATCTGATGTGGCTGGGGTAACGGCTTACATCATTGATGAGGTCAATTCTTATGTTGTCGGTCTTTAGCTGAAAGCAGAAAAGTCTTCACTGTGTGGGATATCGCGTGTTGTGTTGTTTGATTGTAAGGGTTGCGTCTTGGTTTGAGTTTTGACTAGGTCGAACAATTTTCTTGGTCGGTTTTTCGCTTGGTCCAGCTGGAGGCTAAAGAAGTCAGATTTCGCACGCTTGATTTTCCTAAAGTAGGCATTTCTCTTGTTCTTAAGCGTTTTGGGATGCAGTGATGAGGGGTCAGATCTCCAAGTGCGCTCTGCCAATCGCATAGCTCGCCTGTCTTCATTGAGTCTGCCGTCATACCAAGGGTTCGAGTTCTTGGTGGAGACTCTCTTTAGTTGCAGTGGGGCGGCTTCGTTGATTATTGAGTTCATAGAGTCGAGGTAGAGGTCGGTCAGTGATTGAACATCAGAGGCGCCCTGAGGGGGAAGGAGGAGACTGTAGGTGTGGGGAGGTAGGAAGTTGGGGTTAAGATTCTTCAAGTCCCTTTTCCAGATCTTGGATTTGGTGGGTTGAGCCGGGGTAGGTTTAACTTTTTCATTGATAAAGAAGGTGATAATGTGGTGGTCTGACCAATCACAAGGTTGTATTGCCCCCAGTTGGGTAGAGGCCTCTTTGGCGATGATGAGATCGAGTATCGAGCCTTTATCGTGTGTTGGGCTGTTGCATATTTGGGTGAGGTCAAGCGCATTAAGGAAAGTTTTGAGACTATTCACCACTGCGTCTTTGTGGTCGTTCCAGTGGAGATTAAAGTCACCCAGGTAGATTTGAGTGATCTGCCGACCAGCGTTGGATGTGATCGTGTCCATGAGTTGTTGGGTGAAGATGAGGTTGTCCCCAGGCGGGTGATAGATGAGATGTAAGGCACATACTGGTTTGCCCTCGCTGGAGATATCGAGGCTGAAGAGTTCACAGGAAGTGAGGGAGGGGGAGGTGACTTTAGTAACGGAGAGCTTGCTCCTAAAAATGCATGCGATTCCCCCGCCCGTCTTGCCGGTCCTGTCAAGTCTAATGATGTGGTATTTGGGGGGAACTAGTATGTCCATAAAAGGCGTAGAAGCTTCAGTTAGCCATGTTTCAGTCAAAATGGTTAGGTCAAGATCCATTGATGTGACGAGATCTGCAATGTCGGAGGAGTGTCTCTGGGCCGATCTGCAGTTGAGTAGGATGCATTTGAGTCTGGGGGTGAGAAGGGTGGTCGAGTGTTCTAGAGATAGGGGGACTTTTCTGAGGTTGTTGGGGACGGAGCTTCTGTTACTTAGAGTTGGGTGCCTAAAGGGATTTGTGAGAATTGTGGGTATGGGGAGGTGTGTGGAGGTTGTGTGTTTTACCGGACCTGGGCCAAAAGAGCAAAGGAGGGTGCATAAGTCGTGGTCCGACAGGGAGTTAAGGGCACGCCGGGGGCGGTGGGTGTTGTTGCGGGCGGGGATAGTGGGCCAACGCGGAGTGAGTTGAATGCGAGGGCCTATGGGGAGGGTGTGGCGTTTGTAGGATACGGAGGTGGTCGTTGTAGGTCGAGGTTGTCTGGGGTGTGTGTAAAGAAGTTCTTTGATGGTGTGGAGCTCGTCTTTGACTTGTAGGAGGGTGGATAAAATCAAGTCCAGAGGTGGATTGGGGCTAGTGTTTGTGATGAGGGCCGTGGGCGAGTGGTTGAGTAGGGAGCTGGGAAGCGAATTGGGGGCGGAGGGGTGGGATATGCTAGCGTTAGTGGAGGGCTCTGCGGTAAAAGTGGGTGGGGTGGCATTCGATGGGTGAGAGAATTTATGGGCGAGGGGTGTCGGTGAAGTAGGGGGAGTGTGGGAGGTAAAGGTGTGGTCGTCGGTGGGAGGCGGCGCCGGTGAGTTGAGGGATGAGTGAAGGCTGAAGACAATAGGGGTGGCAGGAAGGTAGTGGGGGCTGAGTATGGGGGGGGAGAGAAGGGGGGATGTTAAGGTATGGGAGGAGGCGTGTACTGAGGGTCTAGTTGGGAGGGTGGGGGAGTGGGGAGTGAGAGTGGGGGGGAGATAAAGTGGGAAAAAGATCTGCCGCGGGGGGGGGAGATATGCTCCGGGCGGTGGTGGGTTCAGCGAAACTCGTAGGAGGTGTGAGTTGGGGGGAAGGGAGGGTGGGGGTATGAGGGGTGTATGAGGGGGAATGATCTTCGTCAGTGAATGAGGGGTGTGGGGGGGTTACGTCGGGTGTGTGACTAACTATAGCACTGGGGGGATGGGAGTGAGAGAGGTGAGTGTCATTCCGCTGTTGCAATGGGCAAGGCAGGTTATATTGAGGATTGGAGTTGGGGGGTGTTGTGCAGCTTGATGTGTGTGGAGTGGAGGTCCGCCGTTTGGCGATGTGTTCTAAGAAGGTAGGGAATACGTTGTCGAGTCGGTCGAGATTCCTATCAGTGGCTTGGAATAGAATGGTCCCGTTGTTGTAGATGGTGATGGTGGCTCTGCCTGGGAAAACTTGGGATGGTGTGATAGAAAGCGTTAGGCCATGAGCAGATTTACTGGTGGTGGAGATAGTGAGGATGGAGAGGAACGCTTTCCTCCATTGTGCTCTACGTAGAGTGTAGATAATGATATCGGTGTTCGTGGCTCCATTGATCAGTGAAAAGTAGGTGTCCACACACGGGATTTCAGGGTGTGCCTTCAGGAAGTTGTGTTTGTAGCGTTTGGCGTTTTTTTTGGAGAGCTCAGGTGGGTAGATGATTTCGTAAGTGTGCTCGCCCATGCGTTCCATGGTGGAAGAGGCGTAGGTAGAAGAGGGGGGGGAGTACGTGGGTGAGTTTGTGCGGTTGCAGGGCCGTAAGCCTAAGTGGTCTTAAGTATGGGCAGTAGGTGAGGATGACTAGTCTAAGATGGCCCCCCCAGTGGAGGACTAGTCAAAGATGGCCACCAGGATAGCATGTAGGGAGACAGAAGTAGTAGTCCTTTCTCTATTGTTGATGTGCCTTAGAGAGATAGTTTCCCTTTCAGGGGCAGGTCGAGTTAGTCCATCCTCTGTGTTGTTAGGTGGGGAGGGGAGAGATTAGATTCTATGCTGCTTGGAGGCGAGGAGGGAGGCTTATCTCTGTTTTGGTGACCTGTGACCACGTTGGTATGTAGCTTCATGGTCATCTGGTGGGCAGTGGAGGCGATTTATGGCTCCGGTATATGGCCTCCGCCATTTTAGGTAAAGGAGAGTGAGAAGAGTAAAGGGATCGCCATGCCGCATGGATAGTTTGCAAGCAAATAGACTTTGTATGATTCAGGGCAGAGAATGCAGCGCCGACATGTTCGAGATAGAAATTAAAAAAGGGTGCATGTAAATACCTTCAGGACTGTCAGGCTGCACTGAGGCTGTTCAGATCAGGCGCAAAAAATCGCATTTGTGCTGAGGCAAATCCTCTTTTCCGGTTGACTGTTCATTAAAAAGTAGGAAGAACTCCAATGATGAATGAATGATAGCCGATGTTGGCGCTGTCAGCGTTGTTTTCTTTTATTTAGAGCATTTCCAGGGGGGGGGGGCGGGGCTAATAGATGCCTTTCTTCCGTGTACAGTCACAGCGCGATCCCTCCAAGGACCGCCAAGCCGTGAAACTAGCCAACCCGCCGCCCTACTCCTCCATCAAGCCCAGATCCAGGCCCGCTCAGACCCAGGCCTCCAGCGCAGGGGACAATCCTCCGCGACCTTTGCAGCGCTCACCGCCCTCAGCGCCGGGACTCTCGGATGGTCGGAGGCTCCCAATTGCTCCGCTCTGCTTCGCGGCGCCACAGGCAGCAGCAGGAAGCGCCTCTCAATGCCTCCAGGCTGCACGGCAGTGACTGCAGCCCCGGCAGGCAGTCTCCAGACGCCCACCCCGCGACCGGCGTTCTCAGGCAGTGGCAGGCACCGCTTCACCCCTGTCCCCGGGCTACACGGTAGCGGTTGGAGCCCCGGCAGGCAGTCTCCTGGCGATCGCGCTCACAGGCAGTCACGCACGGCGTGTAGTCACGCCAGCATCCACAGCAGGCTCTCCCCCACCGTCCAGGGCTCCGCCGAAGCTCCGGTGAGAGTTGCAGGGGTCCAGTCGCCAGAAATTGCAGGTACGTGAGAACATTCGATAAATCAGTCTCTTTTAGAATCCAGTTACTTGCGGTTCAACCAGTTACTTGTCATACTCCAGTTACTTGTTTTTCTCGATAGAGATGAGTGCCATCCGGGAAAATTCCATGAAAGGGATCCCCAGCACTAGGAGCTCCGGACTAGAGCTCCTACCAGGCGGCCATCTTGGCATTTGCTCTAGAGGGAAGGTTTGTGGACACGGCGGTAA
This sequence comes from Lissotriton helveticus, assembly GCF_964261635.1. NCBI lineage: Eukaryota > Metazoa > Chordata > Amphibia > Caudata > Salamandridae > Lissotriton > Lissotriton helveticus. Next base: position 510,386,422 of record NC_136060.1, on the reverse strand, counting down.
GAAATGGCTAATGGGAGTATTATTAATGTCTGAAAGAATGATCCTCACTTTTTCCAGGAAGAAGGATTGGAAGGTATTGCAGTCAATTTGAACCTCTGTTTTTCCTGTTTTTTTACTGAGCTCTGTCAGAATTCTAAAAGTTTCTTTCTGTTTATTTCCTGCATTGTTTATTCGGGCTTCAAAATAGTTCGCTTTAGTCGATACAATACATTTTTTATAAGAGTTGAGGGATAGCTTATATCTATCTCGATCTGCAGGATCATTGGTTTTATGCCACTGTCTTTCCACGAGGCAAAGCTTTCTTTTAAGTTCTCTCAATGAGGGATTGAACCAGGGGGCTCCTTTTCCTGCTTCTTTAATCTTATATTTCCGCTCTGGTGCTACCTGATCAATGGCCCAGCACAGATTTTGTGTCAGGTTCGCACATTCTTGATCCAAATCCCCTTGTGTATTGGCAGAAGGTGTATATGTCAGGAGGAGATCAGTCAAGGTTGGTGGATTAATTTTATTCCATTGACGTATCATTTTGAAAATTTGGGGTGACTGGGTTGAGTCGCCTTCTATTGGGATACAGCAATTTATTAAAAAATTATCTGACCGGAGGCAGGGTAAAACATCTATGACAGTGACCTCTGGGTGGGTAGTCCAGATGAGATCTAAAGTGTGGCCTTTATTATGTGTAGGGACTTTAACTAATTGTTGAAAGCCTAATGTGGTCATGAGAGTCTCCAGCTGTAAGGTTGCCGTGTCTTTGGCTTTTTTATCCCAATGTAAATTGAAGTCCCCCACTGCTAATACTCTCTGGTAGCGTGTACGGATATCAGAGGTGATGGTTGTGAGCAGGTCATTAAAGTGCGGGGTGGATTTTGGGGGGCGATATACCGTCAAAAGGGCAAGACGAATTATTAAAGGTGAATTTTACCCCGAGTATGTCTGCTGAGTCCGCAGACTCTGCTATTAATTTTGTGACCCACAGTTGTTTTTTAAACAAAATTGTCACTCCCCCCCTCTGATGTTATCACAACGATTGTGCCACATGGCATCATATTTGTTTGGCAGGGAGGCAATGATGTCTGGTAGAGAACTATCTCCCTTACTGTATACTCCAGATACATACGCTCAAAGCGGTAGCAGCTGTGATTTATGGGGCCCAGCTCTAGCGGTATGGTAACCGAAACCCACTTGTCAGAAAATAATTTAAATAATTTTTTGAGGGCACTGTTAAGGTTGGCACCATGTACCCCCTTGTTATCACTGTGTACAGAACTCAGCCTAATGCCTATCTGTGATCTGGCAGCAATGCCCCAGTGCTGTATTAGACCAGGCTGGTAAGTACCCAGAAGGCCACAGTGTATTTGCGTTCTCTGGAAGATGCCTATAGATGTGGCGGTCCAGGTCAAGGTCACTGGCTGGGGCACTTGAGGAACTTTCTCATCGAATTGCATTTGGGGGGCCTATAGATAAACCCAAGTACGGTAGAGTGTGACACTATAAAAACGTTTGAAGGAACACTACTACAATTGTAGGCTAGGAACAAAGTTTGCTGCAACAAGGCCAGGTAGTATGTTGAGCGACTACCTTGTTAGTAGAGCAGCTCCTGGCTGGAAGTCCGACCTGGACCAGATTCAGCCAGAAGTGAAACACGCACTGTATATATTCAGGGTCCCATCTTTCAATGTGTTGCGTTGCCCGTGTGCCACGTAAAGGCGAAGCAAAACTAAAGTAAGATTTATCCAGCCATGCAGGACCACGAAAGGTGACCGTGCGTAGCCTGATAAATCTGGAGTGACGCAACCCGGTGCAACTCGCTGCGTTGTGGCACTCTTCCCCATCAAGGGAGTGACATAACAAACTGTATACACTGAGACAAAGGCCATGCTTTAGGTGGTGCAGTCGGCCAAAGGAGGGCTTAGACTAATAGGCAAGCACATAGTAAGGATCCTGTGTTTCTCCACAGGACCTGTAAGAGGGAAAACCACATCAAGCTGATTAATTTTCTGAGCAATCCAAAACAGAAAGTCCTCAAGGTTGTGAGGATGTTTTCCCATCACTGAAATAATATTAACCGGGATAATAGGAAAACCCCCACAGTGCGCAGCCGGCACAGGAGGTGAGACCCATGTGGAGCCGCGAGACAAGCACAGGCAACAAATCTAATCAGGCGTCTAGAAAGGAGAACAACCCTGAGCATATACCAAATGTACCTATGCCAAATTAGCATTGAGATCATTAGGATACAGAGTGAAACCGTCCAGAACAGGACATGTGGCCCCATCAATACTTAAGGGGCCCATGTGAAAAGTTTCAATAGGATGGGGTAGGGTGCCATTAATCCAAATCTGCTGATACCAAACCGTAGAAAGAACTTCAACAAATGCATAAGGGTGATAAGCTGCCGGAACCGCAGCAACAATATAAGCATGAAAAGAATCATCATTCGCATTCACAGCGGGAAATGCAACCCAGGAGTAGAACACTTTGAAAGGGTACGCAGGATCTGCTTCAACCATAAAAACTAACGCAGACCCTGCATTGGGGACTCCATGCTGCAACAAATATTGAGTAACCGCTGTGCAGGCATGAGCAAGAATCGCGTCTGGTTGAGCCATTAATCAGAAAAATGGGATTCCGACGGTAGCATCAAAATTCATCAAAAACCTTTTAAAATTCAAGCTTGAAAAACCTACAGCAATAGGTGATCCCTGCAAACTGAGGAGGCAAAGCCCTCCCACCGCAGACATCCCCTGGAAATGGTGTGATGATATTGTGGACAAGCACAAGTGCTTGAGTTGTATTAGACATAAAAATGTGCTCTGTGCTTTTAGCCTTCCTAATAGCAGCATAACACTGTCTCTAAGTCTTCCTTAATGCTATTTTAGCGGGGAACAGCCTTTACGACGCAGCTGTAACACCGCGTGCCGTTACAACGCGGTTTTTTCAACGCAAGTCGTTACCACGACTTGCGCTGGAGGGCGCTGCAGGACAAGGAATTTTTTTAATTTACTATCCAACACCTTCCCTACTGTACGTAGGCTGGTGTTAGAATAGTAAATAAAAAAATTCCTAAGTCCGCACCCCTCCAACGCAAGTTGTGGTAATGACTTGCGTTAAAAAAACTGCGTTGTAACGGCACGCGGTGTAAAAGCACGCGTTGTAAAGCCGTACAACCTATTTTAGCCAATGGGCAATAGGCCTGTCTCCAACTGCCCTCCAGTTTTTTACAAATCTGCTTTAACTCCTTAAGCTCGCTAGAGTACCACGGTTTGGAAGGAGCGTTTCTAACTCGCTTATTGGCAAGAGATGGGGATATATATTCCACAGCCTGTGAAATCCAGTTGGTAAAGCTCACTAAAGCGCCACCCAAGTCCTTGGCAGCAGTAGGGCGAGTGTCGGACAGGACTCTACACAACGCAGAGGGATCTATTCTTTAGGATGTCCGGCCCTGGTGAGATCCCATAACGGAATAAGTCACCTGAATTGTCCATGAAAAATGGATTGAAAAGTGATCGGACCAAGAAACTGGAAGAGGTCCCTGAACACATGAAGGGAAATTAGAGCAGACTGGGTCTAAGATGTGCCCCCCACTATGAAACAGAGAGCTGATCCATTGGGTGAGTTGAGCCAGGCTCAGCGAATCACAGAATTCCTTAGTATCACCTCTACAAAATCAAAATGAATGTTAAAGTCCTAAAGCAATAAAAAGTTAAAAAAGTGCAAAGACCTGGGAACATTGACTTCATATAGAGATTTCAGAAAGGCTCCAGAGGGGCCAGGGGGCTGGTATACCAATGTGCCAACCAAGGTGAAGTGTGAGGATATGATGATGGAGAAGTCAAGTTCCTCACCAACCTCAATGCCCTGAGTCTCTCCACGCTTAAAAACCCATGTATCCCTAAACACCACCGCTATACCTCCCCCTCTTCCCCCTTTACGGTCAGCCCTAGCTATTTTATACCGCGCCGGCATGGCTAATTCAATTACTGTGGCAGAGGACTCGGTGAGCCACGTCTCGGTTATGAATAGTAAGTCAAGCGGATCCTCCAAGAGGAGCTCAAAAATATCCGGGGCATGTTTTACTAATGAGCGGTTATTGATTAGAGCAGCTCGTGTACAATGGCCTTTTTACGCGGCTTTAGGGGCAGGATTTGGAGGGGTGCTAGCTACCAATTGGGTGTAAAAACTAAAGTTGCACTGTTTGCAACTACTGTTAAGGTTATCAAGAACCATCCAATGTCTACCACACTTACCTCTATGTGAACCAATAGTCAACAGTACAGCACGACTGTAGGTCAGGCGACAGTCTGGCGCTCCAGCGGGAAATGGGCAGCGTGGCTGGCGCTGGCCGCTTCCGGGATGCTGATAGGTGCCGATGGGCTTGCCTTAGGCGCGCCTTCGGCACACCAGCCACAAGTCGGTGCAGCGTGCATTTTTATGTGAAAATGCCCCCAACAACTAGATTGCGTCCTGTCCAAAATGGCGGCCTAGATTGTCAAACCGGGATTGCGGGAATGCGGTCAAACATTCACTTTGTCAAGTTTAAAATCAGTAGAGCAGCACAGATTAGAAACAATTAAGAACACTCTAAAAGTGAAGTACGAGAGAGAAAAGAACATCGTATTTTGACTAGCAACTCCGCATGTGAGGTTAGACAGCTCTTTGTATTTCTCAACAGTACAGATAACACCATATACACTGGTTACCATCACAGGTCCACAACTGAATGGTCATTATGTGCCACATACATACATGCATACATGCATATATACATACATGCATACCAACATGCACACTTACATAAATGGATACATGCATGCACACTTACATACATGCACACATACATACTAGCAAACATACATACAATCAAGCATACACACATGCATACATACATACATACAAAGCTAAACAGTCCTTCTTAAGACGCTCCTCCGAAGCTGGTGCCCACGTGAAGTTGGGCAGATCTTTGTGTTTCTCATCACTACAGATAAAACCACATACACTCGTTACCATCACACTTTCACTGCAGAATGGTCATTATGCACCATACACATACATGCATACAAACATACATAACTACTTGGGGAAATGATGATTTCTAACCTCATTACAATGTTCTGCTCCAGATCCTAACCATATTCTGCATATGTATTTGGAGCTCACGGGGCTTATTTATGTAATAATCATGCAATGCATCAAGTCCCTTTGCTGCGCTGCGTGATAGGTAAAGGACAGGAATGTGCTGTATTTAACATGATAGAGCGCAGTCCTGTCTTTTCCCAGCGCTGGAGCACAATGTGCCGCCTCGCTCCAACGCAGGGTCCCTTGCAGCATGGTGCGAGGCAGCCTGCATTGTAAGCTGGATTGTTTTGGTGCAGGAAGGGGCACCTTCCTGATCAAAAACCATCCTGAGAGGCATTTTCCTCATTCTATACGTGCTGCAGTTAGATAGTTCTCGTGACACCTTACATGGAGACGTGGAGCCCTTTGATGCATTCACGGGTCTGCCAGTAATGGTAAACCTGGGAAAGTGACAAAATCCATGGGTAGGTGCGTGTGAACACCCACGCTCCACCCATGGAACGCCTCCCTGGGGCTGAATAACGCAACGCAGTGATATGCGCTGTGTTGCGTTTCTCCAGATACATCAAGTCATGCAGAGCCATGCAAGGGGGTCCTGCGTTGCTTGATAAATCAAACTTAAGAGTTGTGTCGCTCGTGCGCCCCATCACGTGTCGCAAGGGAGACACTTTTCTTTTATAAATATGCCCCCATGTTTCCTGCATTTGATCTATCTCAACGCTGCACTGTCACATCTGTGACCGCAATGCTGTCGCGAGTATACTGTGTCAACTTGTTATCCTTCTGAGAACAAATATCAGAAGCAAATAACTCTCTCTCTGTTGCTTTTCAGGTGTGACCTTGTTCACTGTGGACAATCAGGGCGTTATCAGGGAGGGCCCGCCCCCAGCTGCTTACAGCGATGATTTCACTTCCAGAGCCCGTGTTCTGGGGAAGCTGTGCGATGCAAGCCAAGTGCTCTTCAGCCCAGATGGTCTTCTGTATGTCGTGAAAGGTTCTGATATATATAGCGGTCCCAAGCCTTCAGACCCATCCAAGAACTGGCTCCAAGATATTGCAAAGCGCGTCGGGAAAACAGACTGGGGAAGATTCAAGCGTCTTTTCTTCCACCCCAAAGGAGCGCTTTATGCCGTCACTAATGAGGGTGAGCTCTACACAGGCCCCCCGCCGTCCAATGAAAACCAGAGTTGGTTGTCCACACAAGCTATCAAAGTTGGTAGTAGCGGATGGGAAGTATTTGACGCCCTCTTCTTTGACCCCCAGGGGATACTGCATGCAGTGACTGCAGAAAACCTTTACAAGAGAAGTCCTCCAACGAGTGCAGCCAACAGCTGGATTGTGGGAAGCGAGGCCATTGGCAGAGGGAGTGGATGGAGCGCTTTAAGCCACTTCATGTCTTTTACTCCTGATGGCAAACTTTGGTGTGTCGCCAAATCAGACGGGAAGATCTATACGGCCCCTCCGCCAACCAACATAGACGACAACTGGATTGGAAGAGCCCAAAATCTGGGTTACAGTTACTTCTTTAAATTCATGGCCTTCACAAGTGAAGTCAAGGTCTGTGGCACTGCAACTTAGTGTCGAGAAGAAGAGCCCAACACCCATGTCTACGTAAGTATGACATCATATCCTTGCCCATTTCTAACACACTTTCCACAAAAGCTTTTAGTTCAACTTTGCCGTTGAGTTATTTTTTTGCAATTCTTTTTATTAAACAAATGCTAGTCGACATGTCAGTTTACATGAAAAGGAAATGTACAAATTAAAAAGTCATACACTATTGTGCACAAAAGCCATACAGGGGTTACATGATAGAGTATAATGGTTACGGCGTAGACGGTTGTTCAGGTAAGGGAATAGCTGGAGGGACACATATATCTTACCTCGATTGACACACAAGACTAGGCGCAGAGACATAAATTCTGTGGAGGACTTTTAGTTGAACTAGGCGCAATCTAGAAGAGATCGCAACCTCTCGTGGGGAGGTCACCGCCTCCTGCCACTCTTCGTCATCCAGCTCCAGTCCATCTCCCTCCCAGCTCTGTCTCAAAAATCCCCAGGGATCCAAGGTATTATTAATCCGTTTTTTATAAATCAGGGATATCACTTTATTTGGACGGTATCCATCAAGCAGCCTATCCTCCAGCAGTGAGGAGTCCAGGGGAGAGGTGCACTTTGGTAAATTCGACATGAGTGCGTGTCTGACCTGCAAGTATCTAAAGAATTCCGTCTCTGCGAGCTCACAGTCCTGCTGCAGCAAAGAGAATGAAACCAGCTCTCCCGTCATCCATAGGTCCCCAATCTTCGAGATCTTGATTAGGTCCAATTTGTCGAACCCCTTCGTAGTCCTCAGGGTACCTAACTGTTCAGCGTCCCACAGGGGAGTGACCTGTGTGAGCTTCTCTTCCCACCCCAGGCTTCTGTTGGCAGCGTGCCAAACCTGCACTGATTTTTTGGTCGGTCCTGTCAAAGGGAACTTGTGGGGTCTAGCATATAGGGCTCTGTTGTATTTGCCACCCGGTAGCAACCATTTATCCATTCTGTAACCCCGGTTGTCCCAGCGGTGGTAAGTACAATGATTGATTGCTGCCAGGTGCGCAGCCCAGTAGTATCTTTTAATGTCTGACAGTCCAATCCCCCCTCGTACCAATTTAAGATTAGGTTTTGCAAGGCAATCCCGGGTCTCCCGTCCCAAAGCAGATCCCTCGGCAGGCCCTCTATCTCCTTAAAATACCTCGCCGGGACCAGTTCCGGGGAATTTTGCAATATATAAAGGAAGCGCAGCAACAACATCATTTTAAAAAGTGCTGCCCTACCGAGCAGCAAAAGCGGCTGCCTTCCGAGTTGCCACATCACGCCTCAGTCTCTGTAGGGGGGAAGCAGGTAATGCTCGTACCTGATTTTGGGATTTGTGGCAATAAAGTACTGGAAGCTTACTCTTGCCATATGTATAGGGCACCCTCTGGGTGGAGGAGGAGGATCTCCTCTAAGGACATACGTCAGGGACTTACTCCAATTAATTGTGTACCCCGAATATTTCCCAAAGTTCATGAAGATGTTAAACACTGTATGGAGGGACGCTTTCGGGGAAGCAAGATAAAGGAGGATGTTGTCCGCATACAGGGAGATGTGGTCCTCCCACTCTTCAGTCCATTTAAGCCCCGTATTGTTGGGGCCCCGCGGATCCATGCCGCCAATGGCTCCAGAGAGAGAGCAAAAGGCAGGGCAACAGCGGACATCCTTGGCAGGTGCCCGTCCCAGTGCGAACACTTTCGATTTCTTTTTATTGACCACGACCTGAGCCAGGGGCTTCACGTAGAGGAGTCACAACCACCCTATGAATCTGGGCTCCAACCCCAGCTTTGCCAAAACTACAAAGATATATGGCCACTCTATCGTATCAAACGCCATCGAGGCGTCCAAGGAGACCACCACTGCAACTTCTTGGATCATTTCCAACCTACCGAGAACCCCATGCAGTCTTTGCAGGTTTAGTGCTGTATTTCAATGGGGCATAAAACCCGAATGGTCAGGGTTCTGCGTTTAACAGGAAATGGGCCTGTAGGAGGGGCACTTGTACTTCTGCTTGCCCTCCTTACATATAGCAACCAGCGCGGCCATCCTCTGATGTAGTGGCAGTAGTCCCAACTCTTGGCTCTCCCCAAACATGGCCCGTAAATGTGGGGCTATTTTATCCGGCTTTAGCATGTATAATTTGATCGGTAGACCATTGGGACCCAAGGCTTTGCAGGAGTGAAGGTTTCTGATCACCTGTGCTATTTTATCATTCATAAAGTCGCTGTCCAGTGCGTCCCTTTCATCTGCCGACAGGGTGGGTAGCTGTATGTCCCTAAGCAAAGCTCTGGAATCGTCCTCTGATAAGTTTGAACTCGTTTGATATACAGAGCTGTAATGTTCAGAAAATTGGTTTACAATTGCCTGTGGATCCATTATTTTCCCACATGTGTCATCATTCAGCTCCGGTACCAGTCTACTTGCCAATTCTTTTCTATCGAGCCAGGCAAGTAACTTCCTGGCCTAGTCCCCAAGTCATACAATCTGCTGTCTTTGTCCCTCCCCCAGTGTCTTAGCCATGTCAGTGGCTATTGATTTATATTCGTCCTGTTTGAGCTTCAGGGCATGGAGTTTCTCCAGCATGATCTCCTCCCCTGTCTCCTCCTCCAGACAGAGAACGTCATTCTCTATGTGAACTAGGTCTTTCAGTTTGGCGGGCGGTGCTTAGAGCACCACCCGCCACAATGTCAGGAATGCAGGATGCACCCGCCACTGTGGCAGGCACATCCTAATGGCCCCCAAGGGACCCCCGCCCTTATGGCGGGTGGTCTCATTTCATGCTAGGATGGCGGGCGGTCCGCCCGCCATCCTAATGACCCCCCAAGTGTGTTGTTACCTATTCTGTATGTAGCTATATGACAAAGTATGTGTTCCCAAAAAACAGCTGCATTTGTGTATTTCATCTATGTGCTGAGGCCTGACCAGAACAAAATAACAAGGGGCATTGTTGTTCGACCGTGTCTATTGTGTGCAGACTAAATCCCAGGAAAGTACAGAACGCAAAAACAGTGGCAGGTTCAGTGCGAAAGTACAGTGTGTACGAAGCAAAATATGTTTGTAAAGTAGCGTGTGCAAAGCAAGGGACAGTCTGTGACTTGCTCATGCCAACATAGGGAAAACAATGATGGGCCTGCACGTGACACATGACAACATAAAGCACACTCCACTAGAGGTAAAGCGGCTACTGCTGCTTTATTGAGGAATATTCCTCTTCCGGATACTTGCAAAGCATCCACGTGGAGATCAATTCCTACATTTAGCAAACATTACTGCCTAGAGTCGGATGCTAGAGCAGATGCTCCAGTAGAACAGGCCTGTCTCAGAATTTTTTTCATTAAATGTCTACCTTCGTTCACTCTGTCTTCTCCACCGCGCTCTGTGGGGATGAGCTTGCTACTCTATTCAGTGCTTATGACTATAAAAGGAAATCCCCTACGAGGTAAGGAATAATTTCTTACCTGTAACTGGTTCACAGACACAACATCGATGTAAAATATATTGATGTTAAAAATATAGAGTAAAAAATATAGACAACAAAAATATCGACTCCTATAATAAAACGGGTAAGTACATAAATATCAAGTAAAAATATCGATGTAAAAAATATAGATGTATAAAATATCGACTTTTATATAAATATAAAATAAAATAATATACATTAAATATGTTAAATAATAAATATAATTTTAACAAAATAAAATACATTCAATATACATTTTAATAAAATATAACACCAAACTTAATAAAAATAAATCCACAAACAATTATTTATACATATATATTTACTTCAAAACAATTATTAAACAATTATTTCTAATTTATGATAAAAGTTTAAAATAATTTAAAAATAAATATATATGTATTAATGATTTAAAATATAAAAACACAAACATCTATATTAAATGAAAACATGAAACTATTAAAAAATATTTAAACTTACATTTCGCAATACAATCAGTGCAACAGTGGGGAAAGTGTTGGATAGCAAATGGGTAAAAAATTACTTTTTCAACTCAAGTGAATGCAACTGTATGGTAAGTGTTGAATAGTGAAGAAGTTAAATTTACTATTCCCACTCCAGTGAGAGCAACAGTAGGGAAAGGGTTGGATTGCAGAGGGGCAAAAATTACTATTCCCACTTCAAAGAGTGCAACAGTAGGGAAAGTTTTGGATAGCAACGGGGGTAAAATTACTATTCCCACTCCAGTGAGTGCAACAGTAGGGAAAGGGTTGGGTAGCGGAGGGGTAGAATTTACTATTCCCACTCCAGTGAATGCAACAGTAGGGAAAGTGATTGATAGCGCAGGGGTAAAAATTACTATTCCCACTCCAGTGAATGCAACAGTAGGGAAAGCGTTGGATAGCGGAGGGGTAAAAATTACTATTCCCACTCCAGTGAGTGCAAATGTAGGGAAAGTGTTGGATAGCGGAGGGGTAAAAATTACTATTCCAACTCCAGTGAGTGCAAATGTAGGGAAAGTGTTGGATAGCGGAGGGGTAAAAATTACTATTCCCACTCCAGTGAGAGCAACAGTAGGGAAAGTGCAAGCGATAATAAACACTTAGGGCCCCATTACAATGGTGAGTGGACTTTGTCCAACCCCCATAGGTGTGGCGGTCCCTTGGGGCAAATTTGGATGCAATCACCACCCTGGCGGTCGCATCCCGCATCTTTTACATTGCGTCGAGAGGTGCTGTAAGCAGTACCCGCCGCAATGTAAAAGTTGCATGTTATGCATTGGCAATTGCAACCTGAGAGGCACCGCACAGAGCCTGCCACCTTGTGCATGCCAATGACAGGGAGTACCATAGGTACCCCCCAAGTGCAGCCACCCACCACCTGTGGGCCCGCAACGGGCCTCCAAAGCTATTTACTGTATGCCTTTCCATGGCGGAGTCTCCGCCATGGAAAGGCATACGCACCGCATACATCATAATATGGATGGCGGTGCCTGCAAGGCACCGCCACCATATTGTGTGCCTTTTCCGCCCGGCCGGCAATCCTATCAGCGGAAAAGCGGCGGACGGACTCGCCGTCTGCAGCGGTACCCATCGCCATGCTAATTTGGTGGTGGGTAAATGGGCTTGTGATGGCGGGAGGTTAGCCACTGCCTTGGGCAGTTTGTAACCGCCTGGCCAGCGGTGGTAATCCGCCCACCATCGCAATGACCCCCTTATTTTTAACATTGATATTACTTACCTTACGTCGATATTGTTGACCACAATATTCTTGCTGTCGTTATTTCTGACCCACGATATTTATTACTCAATATTTTTTACTTGAAATCGTAAATCTGGAGATGCGTCTGAATGCAAAACCGCCCTACATGTGGCGTAGTGAAGCACAACAAGGAGAAATGGTTTCATTTCTCCTCATGTTTCCTCTTTTAATGTGTGCTGCATTCTACAGCACACATTGAAAGAGGAAAATGCCTATAGTGATTGTTTTTGTGCAGGAAGGTGCCCCTTCCTGCACAAAAACAATCTCCCCATGACACAGGCTTCCTTGCACCATGGTGCAAGCGTGCCTGCACCGGCGCATGGCTGAAGCTTGTGCGCCAGCGCACGGGAAGGACAGAGATGCAACATATTCTTGTAAATATGTTGCATCCCTGTGCTTCGGAAATGCTGCAGCGCGGCGCAGCCAAAGGGCGTGCGGTGCCACGCTGCGGCACTTCCTTGTAGATCTGTCCCGAAGCCTCTCATTGTAACTAAAGTAATGAAAGCTCATGGCTCTACTCTGTCCTGCTTCCCTTCATCTCTATGATCTATCCAAAAAGGGTTTGTGAAAGAGATTTATGCTGTTATATTAAAACATCATGAAATTATACACAGATATAACAGTCTTGACCCCTTTTTTAAGTACAAGATGAAGACCTGGGCTATTGTAACCTAGTCCTACAGGCTGTATAATATTTGTGTTTTTTAAGTGACACTGCAGGCCTTCCTGAAAAACGTGAACATCTAAACTTAGAAGTATATATTGTGAAAAAGTGCTCCAGCTTCCCCGGAAGTGGGCGGGACTATTCAGTGCTTATGACTATAATGGAAATTGGCCCAGGAGAGAACTGGAGTTGCAGGGAAGAAACTATTCCTTCAGACTGTCCCTTTGTAGGATGATGTCAGCTGGTTTTGAGGTGCATTGGGCCATCATTCTCTGGGTCACCCCTTTATTTATTTAGGCGTCTCAGGATTTGCAATGCGGCTTAAACATGGTTCAATGTTAGAGCTTGCATTGTTTGAAAGGGTCTATCCTACAGGTCAACACAAAATCCCAGGTGACGTCATCAAACAAACATTCATTCATGCCTCTCCTTGGTGATTGTTAGAGTTGAGAGACTCAGCAAAGAGACCTCTTTTCTTCCTCCTCACTAGATGACCCGAGACATCGGGTATCGGAGCGCTTTACATAGCACCAGTTTCGTTACAGATGCACACGTTCATTTTTGTTAGGCCCGGGGAGATTAAGTGATTTGCCCAGAATCACAGGATGTTGAGCATCGTTGCCGAGACTCGAACCTGGTTCCCCAGCTTCGTGGTCAACAGCTCTAACCGCAAGGCTACCTCCTCTCCCCTTTTTAATAACAACAAAATTACTTTATATTATGTTTTTATAACCAGAGAGCTCTGCTCAGGGGGAGCAGCTGAGTAGTTTATATATGTTGCATGTTTCACTCTGGGAAGGTCATTGAAATATATAAACGTCTTTTTGTGTTTTAGTTTGTTGTATCTGCTGACTTACTGGGAGAGGTTAATGTTAATTTGCTGCTTACACATGTTTCTTTTATTCATTTTACTAGAATGCCACAACAGTAAGACAGATGTTTAAAGGGTCTGGATGGAAGCCAAGCCTCAGGAATGTCAACGCGGGACACCACTCTATCCTGGAAGGTTACTGACCATCTAAGACATCCAGTCCCTGATTGGATGACGGATTTTTACAAACTGGCTGAGACCCTCTGGGGGAAAGATCATCTCATTCTGTTGCTTGCTGTCTGCGCATGAATACTCTGCAGTTGTTCAATATCTGCATAATCTTTTTATTGTTTTCTCACATTTTCAAATAAAGGGTGATTGAAGGGTCAACATTTGTCCTCCCAGATTCTTTCTTTTTAGTGTTCTGTCTTAAAAGTGCAGCTGTCACCAGATAATTATGTGAGCATCACTAGAGAGGGGCTTTGGCTCCGCCCACATGTTTTCATTGGACAGAAGTTGTGTGCTTCCACCAAAAAAGTGCTTGCCGCCAAGCATCTGTGTTCATTTTGTTCATGTATCCAGCTGCCTAAGCATGAACTTTAAAGCATACACACATGACACTGGAATGATGTTAAAGTGACTTAAATAACTATATAATATATGTTGGTTTTCTCTGGCAGCAGCACAGATGGAAGGGGGATGGTAATTAAACTTGTGGATTTTGAGGTCTGGCTTGACACCACAACTGACTCCTGACCTTTAAACTTGCACCAATACTATTCTGCAGTTCTTTGCTTCCACAGAAATACAGATCTATTTCCATGATATTTACAAGTAATGCTTCACATAACCCAACCACATTCCTTTAAAGCCAGACCTACTGGAGTTACCCCTGCTTGTTCACATTTTACCCCTGTGCTTACCATGTCTGGTGAGAGTTATATAGCAATGGGGTAACCCGAAAGGCAACTAGACCCGGGAAAATTATGGCACAAAAAATGAATGTCACAGTGGAAAGCTGTTGCATATTATACAAAACAAAAGAAAACCATTGTTACTGTGATCAAAATTAGACACCATCATTCGAATCATTAACCGTCAATGGATTGTGATTATATTTCATCACAATGTTGGATAGTATCCAGATTATAAGCAACAAAGTGTTTCAAGTTTAAACGTTTTAAACAAAGTGCAACAAGGGAGGGGTGGTGAGTGCACTAAAAGGATGGTGAAGGTGATGTGCAGAAGGAAGGTAGTGTGCCGATATACATCACAATCAATATTTACAGCCTATGCAGCCAGATGTCTGGAATGTACAAAAATGATAAAACATAACACGATATATCAGATGCAGATAATACATCTCTGTTATCAGTGTCTAAGCAAAAGGAAAAAACAGTGTCGACGTTTCGACCCCTAAGCAGAACAGCAGATTTGGTGCCTTGTGAGTGGGGTCTTCATCAGGACCGGGGGGAAGGAGGTTAAAATGCACCAGGATGTTCAGCGAGAAAGCTTCAGGCTGACAATTCGCCCGATGAGCCTTGTGGGCTCCCAGGTTTGATCACGATTCTTCAAAGGGTATGAAGGTACGAAGAGGTTGACCAGTAACCTCTAACTTTTGGTTGCTTGGAAGGATTCAGAAAGATAACGATTGATGAAAACCCCAATCAAGGCACCAAATCCGCTGTTCTGCCTAGGAGTCGAAACGTCGACACTGTTTTTTCCTTTTGCTTAGACACTGATGATAGAGATTTATTATCTAGATCTGATATATTGTGTTATATATATATTGCTTTATATATATATATATATATTGCTTTTGCTATTTCTATGTGTGCGGCAGCAAATCGTCATGAATGATTATTTAGGTGCGGGAAGGTGTCCTTACCTGCACATGAACAATCATTCCCCCCAACGCAGGCACCCTTGCAATAAGGTGCAAGGATGTCTGCGTTGTCACTAGGCTCCCGGCCCGGATTGACGGAATCCAATTGGTGCTCCTTGTTGTTGAGATCCTTCTGCACCGAGTCAATGATTGGGAGCTCCAGGCTTGTATCCACGTCCCCTATTTCTGTGCTCTTCCAAATGGCCCCTGCTTTTCCAAGCGTGTTTTCCGCACAATGACCAGATCCTCTTCCTTGCTGCACAAAGACTTTCGAGTGCAGCCCGACCGATATTCCGGTAGAGCACTGGTCCTTGACCCTCTACGAGGCCAAGACCAAAGTAGGTCCACCAAGAACGCAAATCAAATATAAGAATTCTATGTTGTCATTTTTCTCCCTTAGGATAACATTGTGCACAAGTGCGAACTGTGTTTCTAACCTGCAAAACATACTTAAAAGAGACTCAATGTGAAAGTACTTACATGTACCGAGTTCTTGAGTTCGAAAACATAATTTCAAAAATAACTACATATTTTTAAAAATTGCAGTGTATCTCCTTTTTGAGTGTGTGTCTCTCTTATTGACTTGGTGTATGCAGTGAATGTCCTAACACCCTTCTCTGATAAGCCTATGGCTGCTTGACCACAGCTACCCCTAGAAAGAGCATCTTGGGTTTGCTAGAGTAACCTCTGTCCACTCAAAAGGGATACCTGGACTCTGCACACTATACCTCGCTTTGGTATAGTATGTACATTGGTGGTGCAGTGGTGAGATAAAAGACTTTGATATTTGCTCTACTACTTGGTTAATAAGTGATTCCATTAGGGGGTCCTTAAATTGTTTTTAGTTAAAGAGCATTTTATTTCTCTAAATCAATATTTTTCTAAATTGCTTCAAATAACTGCTGGGGCCTTGTGTTAAGTCCCCCAGTCTAACTGTTTAGAAATTTAAAAAGGCCTACTTATAGTGAGACCTAAAAAACATTTAGAGTTTCCTTGTCACTTTTCTAAAAATGTCCCAACTCTTAATATCAATGCCTCCCTCAGAGGACCTGATTCAGGAGCTCAACCTGACCCCTAACCTGCAGCTCTCTTTTTGGCAGGTAAGGCCTGTCTGTAAGGAAAATAAAATAAAAACTAACTTAACCGAATCCCAGCTCCAGGAGCTTTTGGCAGAATATGAAAGTGAACATACACAGGATGACACTGATCACCTTGGGGTTCAAGTGGGAGAAAGTGACAGTGATGGGGAGCTTGACTCTGCACCCCAGATGACAATGATGCGGTGCCAGCGTGCATCAATAGATGGGCCCGAGTACCTTACGCTAGTGAAGATGAATCAGGTGGCTCTGGGGCTCGCGAAGACCTCATAGAGAAGGAGGCTCTTTTAGAAAGACTAACCCGAAAAATAGCCCCAGAGGACAGGATTCTGGCCATAGAAAGGGAATGAGCTGACATGGGTTTATCACTAACCCTGGGCGTAGTTCGAGTAGTAGCGCTTTGTCCATCACTGCTATGTCCTGCACATCTAACCTGTGCTTCTACTGGAATTCTTAAAGGCATATTAGCAAACCCATTATCGCCGTTTTAGTGGCAGTTTCCTGTCGCTAAAATGGCGATTATTTTAACGAGTTTCTTGCTAATATGCCCCTCCTTTCCTAAGGCTACAAGCTGTCTTCTAATTCTCAGCGGGTCTTCCTCATACTTCATCTGTCTCTCCCTCTTCTCCTGGGAGGATATCCTCCTATGAGAAGAGACAGAGGTCCCTATAGAGGTGTCAGAATGGTTAGATTCCTGTGAAGGAGATCTTGACCTTCTAGGCACACCTCCAACTCTTCCTGGGGGGACAAAGAGAGACCTTGGCCTTCCTCCTCCTCTCCAGTAGGAGCTGCATTTCCCAGGTCAAGGTCATTGTCACCTTCCTGGTCAGCTTCAGGGGTTGGAACCCGGGTATGTTCACTCCTGGGCCCTTCCTCATCTTCTGCCCCATCCCCACTGGCTCCCCCATCAGGCCCTGAAGCCTTTCTAAGATCATCCAGCAGGAGTACCTCTATGAGGCGTTGGGTGTTGGCACTTAAGTCTGTCTTCAATTTCCTAGTAGTACACAATGCTCTCAATTCTAAGAATGTGAATGTGTCATACTTGAATGCCTGTAACATACTGACATCTGGAAGGTACTCACTGGTTTCTGGCCCTGAAGACATTACTAGTGTGGTGTGGTGTATGCACCTACCTACTCTAGTGTGGCCTACTAAACTCTCTTGAGTTGTAGAAAGGGTGTGCTAAGCCCTTGACACACAACTCTAGGTTTAGTAGAACTTACTGTAGTTTACACTTGTATTATATGTTCCTTGGGTACCTTTAGAGGTTTTCAGTTAGTCAATCACTTGAGATGATCTGGTAATACAAAGGCAAGCTGGAATCCCAACCGCTGCACACCAATGTGAGAAGTTGGCCTGGCATATGCTGTTCACTAGTTATAGTGGGCACCTTGTACCAGTCCAGATAGCCCCTTAGAGGTGATAGGTTAAAGACAACCTTTATTGAAAGATATCCTAGTGGTAGCTATGGAGAGCAGCCTTCAGGCTAAGTCTTGAAAGAATGTAAAGCAGTTTGTTTTACCAGTCTATAGTCTCGTGAATGACCAAAGGAAAGGAGAACCACACCAGATATAAATATATAAAATATATGTATGTATTCTAAACACACCCTACTAGTCTCTTTAGGAGGCAAGAGGTCAAAACACATAGGTTACACTTAATAACACACAGTAAATTAGCACAATATACGTTGAGCCCTGTACCAAACCATATAGTAAGAAAGTGGTATAAAAACCACGACTTGACTAGACACAAGGCTTAGAGCCTGTAGAATCGCTGGGCCCACAGGGAACCACCAAGGTAGTGACACAGGGGACCTACGGAGGACTCGTGCAGTGTGTGAACACAGCCCCGAGACGCCGTTGGCTTCTATGGGGAAAGTCGCGGTGGGAAATTTAAAGATTAGGGACACTTCGGAGTGGACTTTGAGCAAACCCCTGTAGACTTAAGGGGTTCTAGCGCCAACACCCACAGGAGCGCCGGAGAACTCAAGTTACCTCACCCAGGGAAGCCGGGTGCATTGATGTCTTTTGGTGTTGGGAATCGTCGTTGTTTTCAATGGCGATCTGCTGCAAAGTGCTGCTGCCCTCAAAGAGGAAAGTGTCCGGTGTGATCCAAGCCTGGATCGAAGATGAGAAGGACCTGAAAGCAGAAGGGACAGAGTTTGGGACACTAGCCAGTGACCAGGAGCACGATAGGCGGATGACCACAGATGTCGGGTGATTTCAGGTGAAGGTGGCGAAGCTTGACTCTTCAGCCACGAGTACCAGGAGGTGTCGACGATGACCAGGATATGGAATCGACTCGAGCTGTCCCATGAAGGATGTCGAGTGCTGCGGTGTCGGTGCCCGGATTGGACCCAACAAGCCTTGACAACAGCAAAAGGGTACCCCAGTAACCAAAATGGAATGTTCCTGTAGTACATAAAATCAATTTAGAGAGAAGCAGCTAGGCTGGGGTCCTGGTTAACAGGGCCACAGCCAGACTAAAGTCGAAAAACATCGAAACATCAGCAAAAAGTGAGGGTAACCATAGGAAGCAGATCCTACTCTCCTACACAAGGCAAGTTCTATAACGTCATGAAAGAAACCTTGATTGAAGGCTTTGGACTCACTACTGAGGAATACAGAATCCTCACTAAACCTGGAGTCAGATCTGGGGAGTATAAGTTGATTTAGTGAACGGGGCAGGAACAGTGAACCTGCAGGATCAGGGAACAGGGCAGAAGCAGTGAACCGGGCAGGAGAAGTCACAGGGCATGAGCGCTTATCGTACATGAGCAGGAGTGCTGACCGGACAGGAGCGGTGAACGGGAAGTAGCAGTGAACGTGCTGGAGCGGTGACGGGGCAGGAGCATTGATTGGGCAGGAGCGCTGACGGGGCAGGAGTGGTAAACAGGCAGGAGCGGTGACTTGGCATGAGTGGTGATGGGCAGGAGAAGTGACAGGGCAGGAGCATTGATTGGGCAGGAGCGCTGACGGGGCAGGAGCAGTGACGGGGCAGGAGCGGTGACTGGGCAGGAGCGGTGACAGCGAAGGAGAACTGACGGGTAGGAGAAGTGACGGGGCAGTAGAAGTGACGGGGAGGAGAAGTGACGGGGCAGATGTGATTAGGCATGAGCAGGAGCAGTGAACGGGCAGGAGCAGTGAACAGGGCAGGAGCAGTGACGGGGCAGGAGCAGTGAATGGGCAGGAGCAGTGACGGGGCAGGAGCGGTGACAGGGCAGGAGAAGTGAACAGGCAGGAGTAGTGACGGGGCAGGAGCAGTGACTGGGCAGGAGCACTGAACAGGGCAGGAGAATTGATGGGAAAAAGTGACTGGGCAGGAGTTGTGACCGGGCGGGAGTAGTAACGGGGCAGGAGAAGTGATGGGGCAGGTACTGTGATTAGGCATGAACAGGAGCAGTGAATGGTCAGGAGCAGTAAATGGGAAGGACCGGTGATGGGGCAGGAGCAGTGACGGGCATGAGCAGTGAACAGGGCAGGAGCAGTGAACAGGGCAGGAGCAGTGAACGGGGCAGGAACAGTGAATGGGGCAGGGCAAGTGACAGGGCAGTAGCAGTGAACAGGGCAAGAGCAGTGAACGGGGCATGAGCAGTGAACAGGGCAGGAGCAGTGAACAGGGCAGGAGCAGTGACGGGGCAGGAGCAGTGACGGGTCAGGAGCAGTGAACAGGGCAGGAGCAGTGACGGGGCAGGAGCGGTGAACGGGGCAGGAGCGGTGAACGGGGCAGGAGCAGTGACGGGGCAGGAGCAGTGACGGGGCAGGAGCAGTGACGGGGCAGGAGCAGTGAACAGGGCAGGAGCAGTGAACGGGGCAGGAGCAGTGAACAGGGCAGGAGCAGTGAACGGGGCAGGAGCAGTGACGGGGCAGGAGCAGTGAACAGGGCAGGAGCAGTGAACAGAGCAGGAGCAGTGAACGGGGCAGGAGCAGTGAACGGGGCAGGAGCAGTGACGGGGCAGGAGCAGTGACGGCAGGAGCAGTGAACAGGGCAGGAACAGTGACAGGGCAGGAGCAGCGATGGGGCAGGAGCAGTGACGGGGCAGGAGCAGTGAACAGGGCAGGAGCAGTGAACGGGGCAGGAGAGGTGATCGTGCATGAGCAGGAGACTGGAGTGCTGACCGGAGAGGAGGGGTGAACGGGCTGGAGCAGTGACAGGGCAGGAGAAGTGACTTGGAGGCGAAGTGATGGGGCAGGAGCAGTGAATCGGCAGGCGCAGTGAACAGGGCAAGAGCAGTGACGGGGCAGGAGCACTGAACAGGGCAGGAGCAGTGATGGGGCACGGGAAATGACATGGAAGGAGTGGTGGCGGGGAAGGAGAAGTGACAGGGAAGGAGCGGTGACCGGGCAGGAGTAGTGATGGGGCAGGAGAGGCGACAGGGCAGGAGTAGTAACGGGGCAGGAGAAGTGACAGGGCAGGTACTGTGATTAGGCAGGAGCGGTGACGGGACAGGAGCAGTGACGGGGCAGGAGAAGTGACGGGCAGAAGAAGTGATGGCCAGGAGAAGTGACAGGCAGGAGAAGTGACGGGCAGGAGAAGTGACAGGCAGGAGAAGTGACGGGCAGAAGAAGTGATGGCCAGGAGAAGTGACAGGCAGGAGAAGTGACGGGCAGGAGAAGTGACAGGCAGGAGAAGTGATGGGGCAGGTGCTGTGATTAGGTCGAGCAGGAGCAGTGAACGGGCAGGAGCAGTGAACGGGCAGGAGCAGTGACGGGGCAGGAGAAGTGACCGGGCAGGACTGGTGATGGGCAGGAGAAGTGACGGGGCAGCAGAAGCGGCCGGGCAGGACTGGTGACGGGGCGGGAGTAGTAACGGGGCAGGAGCAGTGATTGGGCAGGAGCTCTGAATGGGGCAGGAGCAGTGACGGGGCAGGAGCAGTGAATGGGCAGGAGCAGTGACGGGGCAGTGAATGGGCAAGACCAGTGAATCGGCAGGTGCAGTGAACAGGCAGGAGCAGTGATGGGGCAGGAGCACTGAATGGGACAGGAGCAGTGACGGGGCAGGAGCACTGAACGGGGCAGGAGGAGTGATGGGGTACAGGAAATGACAGGGAAGGAGTGGTGACGGGGCAGGAGAAGTGACCGGACAGGTGCTGTGATTAGGCATGAACAGGAGCAGTGAATGAGCAGGACCGGTGATGGGGCAGGAGCGGTGACGGGGCAGGACCGGTGATGGGGCAGGAGCGGTGACGGGGCACTAGAAGTGATGGGGCAGGTGCTGTGAACGGGCAGGAGCAGTGAATGGGCAGGAGCAGTGAACGGGCAGGAGCAGTGAACGGACAGGAGCAGTGAAAGGGCAGGAGCAGTGCGGGGCAGGAGCAGTGACGGGGCAGGAGCAGTGACGGGGCAGGTGCTGTGATTAGGAATGACCAGGAGCATTGACGGGGCAGGAGAAATGGCAGGAAAGGAGCGGTGACAGGGTAGGAGAAGTGACTTGGCAAGAGAAAGGGACCGGGCAGGAGAAGTGACTTGTACGTATGTTCTTTACCTATTTATGTATACACTATTGCATGACCGCCACTGATGTGTCTGTAATGCATACCTTTTGTCCCGAATTTTTGTCCTGAATTTTGACCTTTTGTCCCGAATTTTTGTCCTGAATTTTGACCCTTTGTCCTGAATTTTTACACTCACCATCCTGAATTTGCACCCATGCCAGTTGGCCACCCTATGCTGACTCCGACCGTGATCCCTTGAGGGTCAAACAAGCGCGAGTGACACTGTCTCACACCGTCTCATGCCGTCTCACACCAGGGTGAAGCACTCTCTGAGCAGCAACACTTGACTTTGTAAACACCTCCCTCGCCTGAGTTGCCCCATCTCTGCTTCTGTGCTGAATAATTCAGCTGAAGGTCCATCTGCCACTTCCGGTGCACTGCACACCCAGCACGAGCCGTTGCTTGATGTGTTTCCTTCCTCCTCTGTGACACATGGGCTGCAGCCAGGACCTCAGGGCATTGCACTTGGTAGATGGAGAAATCCTGGTGTTGTGAAACAGCCGCAGAGGTGTGTGCGTTGTGCGCGTTGTCTCGTCTGGAGCAAGTTCCTACAGTGGCTTATGACTGACGCAGCTTCTTGCTAGCAAAGTCTCTCAAAGTTGCCAAGTCTCACGCCACTACTTTATATTTACATATATTTTCTGTACACCTGCATGCAACCGTACAGTTTTTTACACAGCACAACTGCTAAGCCAAGTTCCCCCTGGGCCCCCCCATCGCGCAATAAGTCACATACAACTCTGAATTTATTTAGCAAAAAAGGCCACTTTATTAAGACAGGTATGTAGCGATAAATACAAATATTGAAAATAATTGAAGAAACACTAATACATAGAAATCTAAAAAACTCCCCCCAATAAAACACCACGTTCTACCACCTTTGCCACCCCTCCTCCATTCACTGCCTTTTCCTTGCGCGCCCCAATCGCACGATCTCCCCCCGTCAAGAATCCCCAAGCGATCTGCTCTAGTGTTGATCCAAACCAGTTCACTTACTCTTCAGCCCCCCTCAGTTCTGTCTTCCCCCCGAGGGATAGATAAGCCGATCCAGACTGTCCACCCCCCCAATAAACTGCCACCCAGGAAAACCAAATAGTTTTCCTGACTCACTCAAGAGTGTTGATTACAGATTTTTTTATGTACTTCTTTAAGAGCACCAAAGAGTTTCATTCCACAATTTTGCCAGTAATTCCCTCATTTCCAGCAAATAGTAAGATTGACCCATCTGAGATAAGTGCGCCCCACCCGAACGAAAATTTGCTGCGTCGACTTTCATTAGAACCTTATGAGATAGAACTGAAATACCCACGTTCTCGCAAAAAGCTTTCATTGCTCTATTTAATTTTCTTCTAGCTTTATCTATTGCCACATGGCTTTTCCCTCCTCTCCAATTTTTGGGGGGTTAAAAATTCTGTCCAAATTAAACATGTGCTTCACCAATTATGCTTGATGACTGACAAGTCCAGTTTCATTAGTTTTATTAATGACAAACCAGATAAAGTGACTGAGGCCCAGATGTAGGTAATCCAAATTTACCGATTCTAAAATACCAAATTTTACCGAATCGGTATTTTAGAATCGGTAAATGCTATGTAGGTAAAAATCGGGTAAGTATTACCGAATCGGTACGATTCGGTATTTACAGAATCGGTATTTACCGATTTGGTAATTCCCATTCATTCCTAAGGGCCTGGAGGCCCATAGGAATGAATGGGAATTACCAAATCGGTAAATACCGGTTCGGTAAAAGGGGGAACACATTCAAGGGTGCCAGGGTGTCACTTTGACACCTTGTTGCACCCCTGAATAGTGCATGGGTGCACATGCGGCACGCATACATGCCCTAAGGGCATGTATGTCTGCCATATGGCACTGTTATAAATTGCAAAAAATTGCTTTTTTTAGAGTTTTCGATATTTACCACCAACTTGTAGTTGGTGGTAAATAACGAATCCTGAAATGGGAAAAGCACTCATTTGACTGCTCCCTACATTAAGGATTCGGTAATTTACCGAACCTGTATTTTAAGAATTCGGTAAATTACTGAATGCTTAAATTAGGCCCCTACATCTCAGATGCCTAATACCGGTCGGTAACGGCCGAAATAATACCGGTCGGTAACGGACGAAATTCGGTAATTTCGGCCGTTACCGACCGGTATTGGGCTACCTACATCTGGCCCTAAATCATTTTCCCCTAAATGGATTACCAAAACATCAGGGCATCCTCTGGATGAGAAAAGGTCTGTTAATATGGGCAACAAACTCCCCCAATGCATACCGCTTTTACCCTCTAAACCACTTCATGCCTGGTACTTGGAAGTCCAAGAGAACAGCCATATATGTGTTGCTCAGCATACGATGAAGGAGTGTCCTACAATCTATGTGGTCATTTTAACAAACATTGGCCCATTGGCGATTAAAAGCAAAAGAAATTAGCAAAATGTATCTCAAACAAAAATGTCTACTTTCTTATATATTTCTCAGAACAATTTGATTTCCATCTCCCTATTCTTTTTATCTCAGACCATGACCACCGCAATCTTGCGGCTTCAGTTGCCGCCCCAATACGAAAAGAATGTGTGCCATATTTCAAAGGATTTTTCCCAGATTGCTCAAAGTTTTTCGTAAAACAGATAATAAATTTGAAACAGTCAATTTGTTACCGTCCTTGTTGCAAAATATTTCACTTCTCTTTACTTCTCTAAGCATTTAGAAATTTTTCCATTCTTCAACTGGGCAGCAACCATTAACCCCGCTCCTATTGAGGGAAACCCATTGGCCCCCTCCCCCCCCTCCCCCCTAATTGATCTGTTTTGGATGCTCTCAGCCAAGTTCTCAACTGATCAAATTCCAGAAATATCTCATCGCTTGTGATTCCACATTGTCCGCTTAAACCTAGTAATTCGGATGCGCTAAATGCCCCCAAAAAACAACCATAACATGCATAATCTAAACAGAAGCTCCTCAAACTTATTATAACAGCAAAAAGGCAGCAGCAGCAACAATTGCTGCAATGATTTGAAAGTTTCTGGTTCTCTGAGTGGTCTTTTATATTGTTGCTCTCACCTCAAACCTTTTAAAATGTTCTTAACTAAAAAACTTTGAGCCAGGTCATAACCCAAAATAAGTGACCGTAAAAAGAAGTTCCTGCAGGTTTACCAGCAATAGTTGTATGCGATAAACCTTTTTGAATTAAAGGTAAAACAAAACCTATGATACATTGTTCCCTTTTAGACTCTAAATGTTCTCTAGTGTGACCATAATTTAATAGCTCAGTCCATGCTTTCTGTTAACTTCGGTGAGTGGTTGGGGCTAAAGAGTTTTCTACCAGTTCCACTGGTCTCTCTCCCCCAGGATCAGGAGTCCTGTGGAATCAAAGTCTTGTTGCTGTCTGCACCAGGTGGCAGGCTGTGAAATTTCTGCCAATGAAATCGAGACAAAGCGTCTGCAATGTTATTTTTTGAACCTGGTACTTGCCTTGCTTTAAATAGAATATTAAGTTGCAAACATTTCAAGATAAAAGCTCTCAATAAATTAGGCACCTTTAAATCCTTGGCTTTCTGTTTGTTGACTTATTCTACAAACGTCATATTATCTACATTGAACATAACTGATCAGTTCTGAAGTTCGCTGCCCCAAATATGTAGAGCAACTACTAAAGGGAATAGTTCTAAGAAGGTGATACTACGGCCTTGTTGCAACCATGAATGTGGCCAACTCTTGGCGCACCAACCTTTAGAGCTAGAAGAATCGGAAAAAATTGGAACTTGCCAAGTAGTGTCCTCATCCATAAAAAAAAACACCATTAAAGTCACCCAGAAACTTTAACCAGATCAACAAATCCCCTCTGCTAGCTCTGGTGATCCTTGTTCTACGGGGAGGTTAGTATGCCCCAGACATCGCCAAGCCCAGACGTCTACAAAATGTTCTACCCGCTCTGACTACTCTGCGCGCAAAATGTAAGTAGCCTAAAAGATTTTTCACTGACCTTAATTCCAATTTCTGCTTGTCCAAAACTGATATTAAGAAAAGCCGTATCTCTTGAACCTTTGACGCTGCGAGCCTAACCACCATTTCTGTTGTGTCAATCTCGATACCAAGAAATGCTAATCTTGCACTTGGTCCATCCGTCTTGTCAGGTGCCAAAGGCAAACGAAAATCATCAGCCAAACACTGAAAAAAATGCAAAGCTCTCGTACAATCACCCAAATCTTAATAAAAAGTCATCTAAGTAATGGCAAACCAAACTGTGACCACTCCTTTCCATAAAAAAACATTGTAGAAACGTGCTAAAAAGTTTGAATAGTGCACAAGAAATAGAACAACCCATAGGGAGTACTTTGTCAACATAGAAGAAACCACCAAAATGCATACCAAGGAGTTCAAAATCAGCCAGATGTATCGGCATTAAACAAAATAATGATTGTATGTCGCTTTTAGCACGCGATGCTGCCCTACCTGCAGTTTCCACCATTTTCAAAGCATCGCCTACTGATGCGTAGGACACCTTTGAGTCCGCCTATGAAATGAAATCATTAACAGATTGACCCTCAGGCCGAGAGAGATGATGGATCAATCTATATTCACCTGGAGCTTTCTTGGGTACTAAATATAAAGGCGAGACGATCAAATCTGAAAATGGACAATGTATAAAGGACCAGCCATCCTACCTACTCATAACTCTGCATTTAATTTGTTTTGAACAATGTCAGGCAGTTCTTTTACTGACTTTAAACTATCTGCCCATTTATTTTGTCTTGGCCCTTGGTAACCAATTCCGAACCCATATCTAAAATCCCAAGATGAAACTGGAGGTTGCTTCAATATTGGTATATTGCTTTAACCGCAAACATAAAATCGCAAATCTAATAGGAGAATGAGCCTTTTGTGTTATGTTGAAATTGCTGACCCCTACTTCTTGCAAATCTGCTCTGTTCCCAGAGTTTAGATGCTGAAAAACATTGCATGAAAGGATGTTTTCCTCCACAGTGGGAGCGTTTGAGCTTGTAACGGCAAAGTTGGCTGACACTAACCCCTTTGTTAGAGTCCCAACAGGCAAGTGATCCAGAAGCTTGGCCGCTCCCATACCATCCCGCCCCCACTTGGGTGGGACGATACTGAAAAAACCAATACATAATAGGCAAACCGCATGCCGTATGGGTAGCAGCAGGAGGTTGAGTAGACGTCATTCATTGGAGCCAAAGCTCCGAATCGATATCACATGGCCTATCATTAATGAAACTAACTCTGGCCCTGAACTCTTCATCGTAATTTAACCATGCATAACCACCGACATGCATTTGGGCCTTACGTATGATGTCAATATATTTAAAAATTGCCACAGCCTTGCTTGATGTTTCTCACAATAAAAGCTTGAAAAAATTAAAATAGCAGCGTTGGTCACCTAGCTAACTCCCCGTCCTCTTCCTTAGAACCTTCTTTTGCTTGAATGTCTCTACGTAATAGTTTAAAAACCTCAACAAATGCATGATTCCGGATTTTATTTTTGTTCTTTCCGATAAATGTGAACCCAAAGGCATAGCAATACCCATATAAGGTAATCTATTATGCACATTCTTTTCTTTCTCTTTTTCTTCTTTGTTGTCAACCTGGCTAGCGTTGCTGTCAGCTTTTTCACTTTGAATCTGTTTATCACACATTCATTTTTTAGAATTCACATTTTCCTCATTTTGTGGTTGATCCAAACCCAAATTGATAATTCTTTGTAAATCAGTAGCAGAATTAACAACTGAAACCTGTTGAATTAAAGATGTATCCCTCTACTTGCCCAGGCTGACCACCACGATGGCTTACCTTTGGGCAATTGCGATGCTTTCTTTTGCACTTCTTCAGCGTTTCGTAGCTTCAATTTTCTTTTGCTTCCATCATGATTCATATGGCGGTCCGCTCCAGACTTTTGCAATATACTAAAAAGACTCATTTGGTCTGTTATAACCCCTCCCCCCCTTCTTTCCCATGACATCAGGCGTCACGCCCGCCACACTATCATGCTCTCTCAACTCACCTTCTTCCAACTCTTTACTTTCCTCGTCATAGTCATGAATTTCCTCGCCCTCAATCAAACTCACAGCACCACTTAAACCTGGCTTCTCCCCATCCCTTACCCCACCATCATACAACCTCCATTGTGATGCAGACAATTGTTTGTGATGCGCTCTCTATGGAGTAAAATCCACCAATGATTTTCCTTGTTCTTCTGGCCAATGCGAAAGAGCCGCCACCTACTCCGCTCGCATGTGAGCTGGATTGCTGTATCCAACCACCTGATCCGTTTTCTGGTGCTTCTTGGTACGGTGCTGAAAAACCGTTTCATCAGCGCCAACTGATTTGTTCGCTAACTTAGCACTAACAGAATTCTCCACCCACACCCACTGACCTGACCTGACACCTTTGACATCCTTCGCCTTAAAGCCTGAAACTTATTCTGCCTGTCCCCGTTCCATGATGGTGTTTGCTGTAAGATCCACCCCTTCATGACCCCACTCAGCTTGATTGCCTACTTTCAACTTGCTGAAATGTTGACCACAATTATGTAAATGATCTGAAAATTAACTCTGATTAGTCATAGAGCTAGTGGCTTGATGCACCTCGTTTGTTTTGACAACCGCAGAAATGTGCGCTTTTTGATTCATTTTCACAGTGTTAGTAAATGCATCTGTGTGAGAACCAGCTTTATTTTTTTATTTTTTTATTTTTTTGTACTTGTATAGCGCACAGCTACCCGCAGTGGGTTTCCCGGCGCTTGTACGAATAGCGCAAGGGAACCCTTCCTGGCTTTCCCTGTGAAGTGTCCACTCCTGGGCACCCCCATGGTGCAGACCAGGCATCCCTCGCGTTGTGGGGGCCGTTGTGGAGACTAAGCAAGCTATTGCCCAGAGTTGCAGCGTGGGACCCATGATCAGAATAGGCACTGAGGCGAGAATTGCCCATAGAAAAATTGTCAATATGGTTCAATGGGCCAGACACCATGTTATCAATTAAAGGGGTTGACACGTCGTGCTCCGTGCGCTTGAGGGGCTCGCCATCCATAAACAATTTGCAAGCGGGCGCTTCTTCAATGCATGTGTCCTCTCCTGACGAGAAAGCATTGACTGCGTCTTCACATAAAGACGCGGCCTCCTCTACAAGTGACGCACTTTTAACAATAGGCGGCCCGCCCAACGCCGGGATTGTCTGCCTATCAGCGGTCTGTTTAAACGACTCCGCCCCACGGGCTCCACCCTGCCGTTTTGGCATTCTTCCCGCAGAAAGCCTGCTGGGCCGCAGTGGCAGAGTTTGAGCTCTACGCAATCAATCAATCAATCATATCATTTGTAAAGCGCCCTACCCACCCGTGAGTGCTGGGGTGGAGAATGCTACTGCTCGAAAAGCCAGGTCTTGAGTCTTCTGAAGGTCAGCAGGTCTTGGGTCTGCTGTAGGTGGATGGGGATGGTGTTCCAGGTCTTGGCGGTGAGGTGGGAGAACGATCTGCCGCCATAGGTCGGCAGATCGTATCGCACTCACCAGTGCATTGTCCTTCTCCGCAGCAGCGTTAAAGCTTCCTGACGCGATCCTGAAACGCTTGCATCACGCTTTTGTTGAGGTACTTTACGTTTCTTGCCAGGACTCTCATTATTGAATTTATTATTCTTTGGTGCAACCAGCAAAGAAGCTGCCACAGCAGCTGCCACGCCTTTAGCAGCCCTACGCTTCGGCCTCTCTAAACCTACCCATGCCTCACCTGGAAGACCGGGCTTTAGAAGGTCTGCCCGCCCTGCTTCATGTAAAAATGTTATTGCCTTTCGCACCTCCTCATTGTCACCCATTATATTAAATAATTTAGGCAACTTAGATTATGACGCACCTTACCTGACTTTACTCACAAAATGGCTGCGCCCCCCAGACTACCCATTTGCAAGCGCTGCCTCACGAGTGCCTTACAGCTCAAAATGGCTTCCTAAAATAGAATACTTAAGGCTGTCCCTAAACTGCCTTGCCTACCTATCCTCTGCCGCAGCCTGCTCCATTGCGCGAAATCTCCCAGGGGGAGACCGGCTAAGGCAAGCTCCCCCTGGGGCCCCCCATTGTCCCAGGACTTTGTCTAGATTTCAAGCTTCTCCACATTGTGGTGAAATGCAAACATGGAGAAGGAAATGGAACTACTGGGAGACGGATGTCGGCTTGGACTCAATCAGTCAATCAATCAATTAATCAATCAAGACACTTATAGCATGCACTACATACCTGTGAGGGTCTCAAGGCCTGTAAATAATTGTCTGCTGGCATTCAGAACGTATGCATCATTTAGGTCCAACATAGGAAAGCTCCTTCCGTGTTGTGTGGCGAGCTGAATGTAGAATTGGGGTTCCGCTAGGACATAGAAATTGCAATCAGCAACAGGTAACTCATTCCTTATACTCAATTTTCTGAATTACGCAAGGAGGCGTGGTTAGGACACCTAAGAAAAGAGGCATGCTGTGGGGTGATTTGGCCTGCACATTTGGGTGTTGCCATTCCAGGGAAGGAGGTATGTTTGTGGTGCTGTAATGTTGTGGGCAACTGGGACAGGGAATTGAAGTAGTATAACAAAGACAGGGGAAGGAAAGGCTGTGAAAAGGCTCTTCCTCTGATTAGAATGAATAGTCAAACTAGCTCACTGCAAATCTGTGAAGATCTAATATCACAATGTTGGTCTTCTGAAGTCACAGCACTTTCACCCGAATGAAGTCTGTTAATGTATGATATAGTCTAACATTATTTGATTTAATTTGGCAATCCTAGATATTTCAGGTAAGCTAATTTACTGATTAACCATAGGGGGGAGAAAGTGGATTAATAGTTGGAGTGGATGCTAGTCCACCACAAGTAATAATGTAACTTTCCTTGTTAGCTCCAGTAAAGGTTTCAGTAATTTAAACCTGAACTCAACGCCTGGCAGCTATGGTAGGTCGGGTTTAACTTAAGAAAATGTGTAAAGCATTTAGTAGAACCAAAACAGTTAAAAAGTAAAAAATGCAATAGAATAAAAATTCTGCTCCAACTTGTGAATATAGAGAATATTTTTATTGAACAAAATGGCACCTGTTAGAAATGATGTTACTGGTTGCATGGGTGTGAGCCCTGGTCAAGCAGCAACAACAATCCTAGCCAGGGTAAGGCACCAGCAACTCACAAATTAATATCTGCTCACCCTGTGGTAGCTTGGCACCGAGCAGTCAGGCTAAACTTAGAGGCAATATGTAAAGTGTTTGTGCAGCACTTCAAACAGTATAAACAGAGAAAATGGCACACAAAAAGATCCCACACAGGTTTGGGGACTAGAGCAGATTTTAATCAATAAAATAGGACCAAAATAACAAAAATCCAATCAGGGAAACTGGAGATATTGAATTTTAAAGGTTTAGGGTAAAATGTCACCAAAAAGCCCAATGTGGCAACAAGAGATATCTGCTCGCGCCAGACCGGGACTAAGTCACAAGTTTAGGCTTACTGCGATAGAGTGTGGGCTGGCCACAGGGGCAGTTAGGCCCGCAGAATAAAATATCTTAAATCCTGGTTGCGGAGCATTGTATGGATCCAAAGCAAACAAGAGTTTTGCAGTTGAAGTTGAATGAGTACCTTTGTGTTGGGTAACAATAAACATCTGTTATTGAACGCCAAGATGCCCCGTTGGGGGTGAAAGTGCGCTTTACAAATACACATGTTATGTTATGAAGCAATGTGTTGGTTCCGAGATGCGGCGAGGCTGAGATGCGAGGTCCTGTTATCTCGTTGTGGCGGATCCCATCGATGTGACTCGCAATTCGAAGTCCGGGTATCGAGGATGCAATGCGCAGCCAAAGCGATACATCAGTTCTGATGAGCTGCGAGGCTGCAATGTGGATGCCGGCGTGTCGTTGAGCTGTTATCAACGGGAAAAGCGAGGACCTGGATCGCAGTTGTGCCACGCATTTGGAGATGTGTCAGTTCCGATGGCTGCAAGGGCTACGTAGGCCTTCTGCACAAACCTTGCAACAGCAGCAATGCGTTGGTTCTGCTTGAGGATGTGCCGCTAAGCCAAGGAGATGCGTCATTTCGGCTGGAGGATGTGCCGCTCACTAGAGAAGATGCACCGGTTCTTCTGGTAAGCACCTCAGACCCACTTCTATGAGTCTCCAGGGCTGGAGTGGCACCACATGGCAGGGTAGACTCACAGATGGCAGAGTCCAGGTGCAGATGCAAGGTTGCTGGAAGCCTGTAATGCCCCTGAGGTTTCAGATCAGGAGGCCAGTAAAATTAGCCTGTGGAGTCACTCTAGGTTCTGGGTTCAAGTGATGCAGGTCAATCCTTCTCACCCAGTGTTATATTTTACAATAATGGTAGTGTAATTTATGTGGGAATATGGTGGGAAAACCTTTTTTATTATTAGTTAATATTTTGTTAATTAATTTTAAATATTTTGTTTGAGTGGGAATAGTTAATTATTCTCTCTGCTATCCAACCTTTTCCCTACTGTTGCACTCTCTGGAGTGGGAATAGTAATTGTTACCCTTCCGCTATCCAACGCTTTCCCTACTGTTGCACTCTCTGGAGTGGAAATAGTCATTGTTACCCTTCCGCTATCCAACACTTTCCCTACTGTTGCACTCTTTGGAGTGGAATTAGTCATTTTAACCTCTACGCTATCCAACACTTTCACTACTGTTGCACTCTATGCAGTGGAAATAGTAATATTTACACCTACGCTATCTTTCTTTAATGTTGCACTCCCTGAAGTGGGAGTAGTAAATTATTCCCCTACGCTATCCAACACATTCCCTACTGTTTTACTTGCTGGAGTGGGAATAGTAAATTATTTCCCTCAGCTATCTAACACTTTCCTTACTGTTGCACTCCCTGGTGTAGGAATAGTACATGCTTCCCTCTACTATCCAACACTTTCACTACTGTTGCACTCCCTGGATTGGGAATAGTATTTTTTATCCCTTTGCTATCCAACATTTTCCCCACTGTTGCACTCCCAGAAATGAAAATAGTAATTTTTACCCCTACACTATCCAACATTTTCCCTACCGTTGCACTCCCTAGAGTGGCAATAGTAATTTCTCCCCATACGCTATCCAACACTTTCCCTACTGTCGCACTGTACTGAGTGGTAATAGTAATTTCTACACCTACGCTATCCAACACTTTCTTTAATGTTGCACTCCCTAAAGTGGGAATAGTAAATTATTCTTATCCAACACTTTCCCTACTGTTTTATTTGCTAGAGTGAGAATAGTAAATTATTCCCCTATGCTATCCAATACTTTCTCTACTGTTGCACTAATCCTCTCCGCTATCCAACTTTTAGTTTACTGTTGCTGTTAATGTAGTGTGAAATGTAATTGTAAAATATTAAAAATATTTAAAGTTTTTCTAATTATTATATATATAGTTTATTTTTCTTTTCATTTTACTGGTATATGTGTATATATATATGTATTTATAATTTTAAATATTCTAATATTTTATAATTCTAATATTTATTTTTTCAATATTATAACTTACAAGTATATATATTATATTTTTATATATGTTTCATTTTTATTAACATTATATTTATTATACATTTGAACATTTTCTAATAATTCTAAATATATATTTTTAAATATATGTATTATTTACTTTATTTTACATTATTTTTTAGACATTTAAAAAAAACAATATTTTAAACAACGATATTTTTAACAACAATATTTTTTTCCCGACAATTTTGTACTTGCCATTATGTAGATAGGACTTCGATATTCTGGACATCAATATTTCGGGTCCGATATTTTTATCTTCGATATTCTGGTTGTCGATATTCTGTCAGTGATTCATTAAAAAGGAAGGTTTGGGCCTAGGAAGTGGTTTAACTTGCCGGGTCAACATAGTTCAAAACTGCACACCCACAGTTTAGGCCCTGGGCACATGTAGTGCAATCTACTATGGACTTACATGTAAATAAAACATGGCAATTCGGGGTATGCCAATCAAACTATGGGGCCTATTATGATGGCGGCCATCGCCCCAGAAAATGGGACTGCCCTCTAAGGGTGTGGCGGTACCGCATGGGCAATTAGGATGCGCCTGCCACACTGGCGGGCGTATCCCGCATTTTTTGCATTGCAGCGGGCGGTGCTGTCAGCCTGGATACAAAAAAGGCAGGTGCACATTTGCACCGCGCGTGCCTGCCTCGTCATCCATGCAAATTCAGGGGGCACCATAGGTACCCCCACGTGCCCCTCCACCCCCCCAACATCCTGGGGGCCCACAATGGGCCTAGCAGACACCGCTAACATATCAGGATCCTTATCCGCCAGGTCACCTGTGTGACCAGCGGATAACCGGCAGACGGTCTTTCGTCTGTCGGGGTCCCCCATGCAATACTAAAATGGCGGGGGGAAATGGCATGCGGACAGAGGAGAATGTCGGGCGGATCGCCACTGCCATGCGGGCAGTGGCGAGCCTCCCAACATTCTAATAGACCCCAAAGTTTAGGGGCGAGAGCATATTCACTTTAGCACGGGTTGCCAGTGGTGAAATGTACAGAGTCTAAGGTCAACACAAGCAAAAATCCAGGAAAATTGGAGGCAAGCAGACAAAACGTTTGGTGAAGATCACCCTAAGATGGTCAGGTCTAACAACACCAACCAACGAATATCCCATAAGAGGAACAGGAGATATGAATTTTTAGTTTTGGCTAAAAATAGCGCTAAAAAGCTCAATGCGCCACCAATGGGCAACGAGTTGCACTAGACCGTGACAAAGGTAAGCTTTAAGGCTGACTGCGAAGGAGAGCCGGTCGAATATAGGAGCCAGGCTGGTTTCAAAGACTTACGTTCAGATTTCGATTTTTTTGGGAGAAAACATTGATAAGCTGATTCCGAAGCAGGCCTCTACAAAGACGGTTTGCTGAAGCGCGGGGTCCTAGTGTGATCATCAACGAAGATTGGAAAGCTCCAAGCAGGTGTAGTCCATGCCCAGGTAGGCAAGGACAACAGTCTGATGCTGATCCGCATCGGTCCCAGTGAAGCCCTCTTCATTTGATTTAGACAATTCTTGGCTGTCTTTCAGCTGGACAAACCAGCGAGCTGAGGCCAACCGGCGATTTGACATCGATGGCTGTGACTTTGGTGGTGACCCTGGTCTCCGTCAGGCAGAAAGTTGGCGATACATTTCTAAGTTCCAGTGTTTGCAGTTTGGGTATGAGGAGTACTGTAATTCTCACCTGTCCTTTCCGCAGGGGCACGATGCAAGGTCTGAAGCAAGGTCCCAACTTCCCACACCCACCCGTGCAAGCGCAACTATGTCCAAGCCAACACAGTGGAAATGGGGGAGGAGGGGAAACAAAACAAAGAGACACGTCACTGACACGCTTCAGATATGAATATTCTCATTGAGTGGTCTTTATGTGGTTCCTAAAGTAGAGATAAAGTTATAAGTATTACCATGTGCATATATTCTGTGAGTAATAATTCTTTATTTATATATATAAAAACATATCTTTAAAAGATTCTTCCAACACATTAAGTACAATTTTGCAGATTAAAAGAGTAAAAAAAGGAAAATAAAATTTGGCCTTTCTTATCAGTGCTTACTGCGACATATAAATTTAAAAATTAACACTCCCGGACAATGCCGATAAAGTTAAAATACATATCATTCTACACAGTTATCAACAGAGCCATAGCCGTTTCCAATTTTTCTAAAATACTGTAAACTTGCTGAACGAATTTGGCCAATTTTATATTTAAAACAGTATTCTCTAAAGACAGAGCAGCAATAAGGGCGTGCCTACAAGTCCGGACTCCCAGCCTGTTCCATTCTGGCCTGAGTAGGCGTCTGCGTTGAAGAATAAAGAAAGGGCATATACAAAGCACGTGCAGAATAGTCACATTTGCTGCCCCACACCCTCTGCACATTAGATCGTCCCTTTTTCGGCGCCATCTGGGAGATTTTGAAGGAAACGCCAGTCTCCCAGTCTAAGGGCGATCAGACATCGCTTTAGATGATGAGAAAATGTTACCGAAAGGTAATTGGCCGGGGATAGTCGTTTATAAGAGTTGGCTACTGCCCAAGCATGACTACGTTTCGCAAGAAGAGCTTTGTCGATAATCAGGGATTTCAATCTTATGCATTTTTAAATTGTGTTTTTAAAGACAGTCTGGCTTGGATTAAGAGCCCAGAGATCCGCAGCAGACATTTGTTGGATGTGGTCATTTAGGAGGCAGCCAAATGATCCCCCTGGGTTGTTCACACTGATTTCCTTCCAGACTAGGAATTCCAGGGTACCTGCTTCTGCCTGTCTTAATTTGTGGATCAGCTTTAGATATGAGCCAACGTTGGAGGCTTCATAATTAATTAAGCCCAGCTCTAGTCTGACCTGTGCTGGCGAAGAAGAACTCGGCAAGTGAAGCAGTTTCTTATAGAGTTTGGTTGTAAGTTTATTTAAGGTGTTATTCATTTTACCCTTAAAAATCTCTATGCCATACGAAAGTATGGGCCCGATCTTTGCTCTAAGCACTTCCAGTAGGAGCAAGACAGTGGGGCCTGAGAGTCTCCTCGATAACTTAGCTAAGGATACCAATAGAGCTGTAGCCTTGGCTGCAATCACAGTGTTCTGTTTGGTGAAACTGCCCCTGGAGTCAAGATGGACCCCTAAGTATTTGTAACATTGGCAGATTGAGAGGCTTTCTTTATCTATCGACCAGCCTCCACCGCTGTAGCGTTTTTTGCCAAACGGGACAATCATGTTTTTTTTCATGTTAATTTCTAACTGGTTGTTGGCCGTGTATTGCATTAAGGCATCAAGGAGTCTTTGTAGCCCCACTCTGGTGAGACTGAACAGTGCCAGGTCGTCGGCATATAAGAGATTACATAATGCCGTACCTCCTACTTTGGGTCGATGGCTGATTACCTTCTCTAGAGTGCTTGACAGGTCAGCAATGAATAGGTTGAAGAGGAGGGGGGCCAGCACGCATCCCTGTTTGACACCACGAAAGGTCGAGATTTTCCGGGAGAGATGCAAGCCAGACCCTAACTTCACTCGAACCCATGTATTGGAATACAGCAGGATAATTGGATTCAGAATGTTGTCTGGGATTCCCCACTGCCTCAGTTTTTGCCAGAGTGCTGCCCTGGGCACCCTGTCAAATGCTGCTTTGAAATCAACAAAGCAGCAACAAATCGACCTGGAGCTTGAAAGAGCTTTGTCAATGATGGTAGAGATTGTCAGTAGATTTGTCATTGTACCTGAGTTGGGAACAAACCCTGTATTCTGGTGTTAATGCTGTACAAACGATTTAGATGGTCCTACTAGATATATCTAGCTGTGTAAGGTCCCTCTTCCGCTAAGGTGTATATGGGATCAGAGAGCAGAACGAGTTGTATCATCTATATGAGGAAGATTAAATCATTAGGTGTTTTCATAAGTGGGATAGTGGGATAATATAGTTAAGGAAGTATATCATATAATTGACCTAAAGAGATGTTCATCTTGGAATCCAATTAAAGCCCAATTTATTCATATGTATTTAAAATCAGGAAAAACAAACAAACTCTTCCGAAATGTATAAGGTTAAAGACAAAAAAGAGAATAGGCAAAAATGTGCAGGGCTAAGGTACAATGAAAAAAATCTGCCCTTAAAATAGTCAGGTTACTAATTCATATGGTAAACAGCCATTACTAAGCGACTGTTTCTTCGCATTCTTTTACAACGCATTTGTTACAACGCATGCGGTGTAATAACGCGTAGACTTTTCTACGCATGTTATTACTTCACATGCGCTGTAATAACGCATAGACTTTTCTACCATGTTATTACTTCGCATGCGCTGTTACTACACATGCGTTGTATTCGACACAGGGGAGAGGCGCTGATCAGGACCCGAGCACAAGATGACGAGAGGCGCTGGTGAGGTCCCGGGCACAAGATGGCGAGAGGCGCTGGTGAGGTCCCGGGAGCAAGATGGCGAGAGGCGCTGGTGAGGTCCCAGGAGCAAGATGGCGAGAGGAGCTGGTGAGGTCCCGGGCGCAAGATGGCGAGAGGCGCTGGTGAGGTCCCGGGTGCAAGATGGGGAGAGGCGCTGGTGAGGTCCCGGGCGCAAGATGGCGAGAGGCGCTGGTGAGGACCCGGGCGCAAGATGACGAGAGGCGCTGGTGAGGTCCCGGGCGCAAGATGGCGAGAGGCGCTGGTGAGGACCCGGGCGCAAGATGACGAGAGGCGCTGGTGAGGTCCCGGGCGCAAGATGGCGAGAGGCGCTGGTGAGGTCCCGGGCGCAAGATGGCGAGAGGCGCTGGTAAGGTCCCGGGTGCAAGGTGGCGAGAGGCGCTGGTGAGGTCCTGGGCGCAAGATGGCGAGAGGCGCTGGTAAGGTGACGGGCGCAAGATGGCGAGAGGCACTGGTGAGGTCCCGGGCGCAAGATGGGGAGAGGCGCTGGTGAGGTCCCGGGCGCAAGATGGCGAGAGGCGCTGGTGAGGTCCCGGGCGCAAGATTACGAGAGGCGCTGGTGAGGGCCCGGGCGCAAGATAGCGAGAGGCGCTGGTGAGGTCCCGGGCGCAAGATGACGAGAGGCGCTGGTGAGGTCCCGGGCGAAAGATGGCGAGAGGCGCTGGTGAGGTCCCGGGCGCAAGATGGCGAGAGGCGCTGGTGAGGTCCCGGGCGCAAGATGGCAGGGAGATGGCTGCTCACGGATTTTGAGGCAGGAATGGGTGATTGCAGCGATGACGGGCGAGGAGGCAGCGGTGACAGTGCGGAGTGGAGAACAGCAGCCGAGGACAAGGGACGTGCACTGAGGAGAGAGAGGTAAGAGAGGCTATGATTTGTGTTTGGGGAGTAGTGTGGGCCGTGCAGTGTAGTGTTTGTGTTTAGGGACAGGAGTGGGGAATGGGGAGGGTCGTGCAGGGGGTAGTGTTACAGGGTTTAGGGAAGTGCTGTAGTGTATGTGTAGTGTAGGGGTAGTGTTTTAGGGTTTAGGGTAGTGTTGTAGTGTATGTGTAGTGTAGGGGGTAGTTTTTTAGGGTTTAGGGTAGTGCTGTGGTGTATGTGTAGTGTAGGGGGTAGTGTTGTAGGGTTTGGGGTAGTGTTGTAGTGTATGTGTAGTGTAGGGGGTAGTATTTTAGGGTTTAGGGAAGTGTAGGGGGCATGGAGGGTACTGTTGGCGTGTAGGGTAAAAAAAGAAAAAATAGTCTGTATGCGTAGTGAAAACCTGCGAAGTAATGCACTGCTAAGTAATGCCACTTTAATGGTTTTCTATGATTGTGCGAAGTAATGGCATGCGTTTTAAAATACTGCTAATTAAAGGCATTTGCGAAGTAAAAACTTCGTAGTAAAGGCATGCTGAGTAATGGCATGCTAAGTAACATCCTACATCCATTTATATTAATATTGTCCTTACAGCCATCAAGCATTGTTAGCAGGGAAGCAGAATCTCTATTCACTGTGGAGACTTACATCAGAAAAGTACATTAAATGAATATTCAGATCAAAGCAAATGTTACCGCCTTTAAGAGCCTAGATTCTTTAGAACATTTAGGTCCATATGTATGAAACTTTGGTTTTGCGATTCTCAAATAGCGATTTTTTGAGAATCGATATTTGTGAATCGCAAAATGCTATGTATGTAGGATTTGCAAATAATTTTGCGAATCCTACATATTCCTTAATTGTGAATCGCAAATTGCAATTTGCAATTATGGAATACCTCCCCATTCATTGCTATGGGCCTAGAGGACTATAGGAATGAATGGGAAGACATTCTCAATTTGTGATTCTCAATTAAAGAATCGCAAATTGAGAATGCAATTTCAAGGGCGCCAGGGTGTCAAAAGGAAAGCCTGTTGCACCCCTGAAATGTACATGTGTGCACATGTGGCGCACATACATGCCCTGAGGGCATGCATGTGCGCCACATGGCACTTTGAAAAATGCAAAAGTTGGTGGTAATTTGCGATTCCTTAAGGCCAAATTGCACTTTTTCTGTGCTTCTTACATTGCATTTAAGGAATAGCAATTTGCGATTCCTTAAATGCAATTGCAAAATAAGGAATCACACATTTTGCGATTCCTTATTTTGCGAGGCAGTTTTGATTTCATACATACCACTGAGCCAAATTGCGATTGCAAACACCAAAATGCTGCGAATCTCAGCGTTTTGCGATCGCAATTTGGTATGATACATATGGCCCTATGTTTTTTATTCTATCTTTTCAGGAGCAATTTGAAGGTCCCAGCGGCGCCGGGAGAGAAGAAGAGATGCAGGAAGTGAACCCGCAATCACCAAAGCAGATGTATGATGAGGGAACGCTGGCCAACGTCCAAACAACCAGGAATCAGGTAAGTGCCAGAAGGGGAGGGCGAAAGACCTGCACACTTCAACTAGAATGCGAATCGCTCTTCTGCCCTGCTGGGCGTCCTTTATTCTTGCTTTGCTCTGACCCACGCACACACGCGATCGGGAACTGAGGAGGCCCAAAGGTACACCCCCCCAGGACACCACCCA
Organism: Lissotriton helveticus; assembly: GCF_964261635.1. Lineage (NCBI taxonomy): Eukaryota > Metazoa > Chordata > Amphibia > Caudata > Salamandridae > Lissotriton > Lissotriton helveticus. Next base: position 510,346,087 of record NC_136060.1, on the reverse strand, counting down.
CCATTTTGGGCTTACCAGGATAGCATCTATGGACCAAAACAATAGTCGAGGAGCATAGTCATGCCCAGCAGGTTCCCACATACGATCCTCTGGACCATACCCTTTCCACTAAACCAGGGGGCATATTATCAACACAGGCGATACAATATCGCTTGCTTTATCGGCAGAAAACTGCCGCTAAAGCGGCTTTTGCGGCAGTTTTCTGCCGATAAAGCAAGCGATAATTGTATCGCCTGTGTTGATAATATGCCCCCAGATACTGCAATCTGCGTCTCACTCTACATGAACCCACAATAGCCTCCACTTCATATTCAGGTACATTATCAACCACTGGCGTAACGAAAATTGAGGGGCCTCACTGCAGGGTATGTGGAGGGGCCCCCTCCGGGCTCAATTAGGAGCCCTCCGGACAGAGTGCAGTGCCGAGGGGGCCCCCGGGAGCTTTGGGCCCCCCCGCACCGCATTGGTTGCGGGGGCCTGTGTTACGCCCCTGTTATCAACCAAAACTGGGGCAGCGGGTGGACAGGTAGTCTTGTTCCTGGCACCACTGGTTTCAATAATCAAACCTCAAAAACCGGGTGAATCTTTAGAGGGGAAGTTAGGTCCAACTTCATGGCTGCAGGGTTAGCGACCTTTATGATGGTATAAGGACCAGTGAAACGAGGCTTGAACTTTCGTGACCTTGCACCCCGATGTTATGTGTGGACAACCACATCCTGTACCCAATTACAAAGTCAGGGAACGGCCAGCGATGGAGAGCGCACTTTCCTTGTACATGCTCTTAGCTTTGTTTAGGTTCAGTTGGGCTGTCTTTTGTGTCTCATGAAGGCGATTTTCAAATTCTACTGCAGCAGGAGCAGATGTGGAAACAGAAGGGGACAAAAGTAAAAAATGAGGATTGAATCCACATTTATAGAAACAAGCATTTGCAGTGCAACAGGTCTCGTATTTACGCGAGTTTGAGCTATTGGCATTGTGAATGGCAATGTCTTTTATTAATATTTTAAAAACCAAGACATAAATAAAAGGCATTGCCATTCACAATGCCAATAGCTGTAACTCGCATACATGCGAGACCTCTGGCATTGCAAATGCTTGTTTCTGACCAGTGGGGTCTGTTGGACCATGGGTCCATACAATGTGGCTCTACTCTAATTATCTTGTCTACCATCACTGACAACTCATTGTGAATTTAGGCATTTTCTTCTGTGACATGGTGTGTGATGTGCAAATAAGTGACAAGTGTAGGTAGGAAGGTGGTGGTGGAGATGTGTGAGGTGTGTGTGGTTGTGATGGTGTGTTGTGTGATAATTTGCCTCTCCTTTTAGCTGTGGTGTATGGCCCTTCACTGCTGGAGATGTGCAAAGGATGATGGTCAGGCAAGGGGTTGGGTTTATACTCAACTATGTGGGTGTGTCAAAATGAGGAATGCATGTCAGGTGTTTTTTCCATGTTGACCAAGAAGTTCATTGGTTTTCAGTACCTTGGCGGTGTATCATTGGGGCGTGTCAGATGTGTTTGTGGGCTGCAGAGAGATCAGGCACAATTGGAGACCTTGTTGCGTAGTTGCAGCCGCCCTCCATTCTTCTTTTCGTGCGACCACAGCGGTCGTAACTCAATGATTGTTGCGCCAGCTCCGCCATCTCTACTAATACCAAAAAAGGTAATGGCTCTGATCAGTAAGGCTGAGCCCTATAAACTAGACAACAAGAAAAAATGCCAATACTGATTCCTTATTCAAAACTATTTGACAAAAAATGCATAAGACCACAAGACAATGCATCTAACAGCTCATTAGTAGCTTTTTATTCCAATATACTATTTTTTTCAATCACAAAAAATTCAATAAATTTAAAACCAAGCCACATATAATGGGATTGAATGTGGACACAGGGGCTAGTGGCATTTTTTCTTGTTGTCTAGTTCCGCCATCTCATCATAATTTCACTTGCGGTCATTCCGCGTGAGGATTTGCCTTTTTAATGCATTCCGCAGCTTTTCCGTCTGCAGCGCAGTCGGAATTTATGTTTTTCCAGAGGTAGCGGATGGTTTATTGTGAAATCCAACCGCAGCCGTCGGATTTTGCAGAAACAGAAACACAGCAGTTGGAGGGCTCTTTCGTCCACCGTCGTAATGACCCCCCATGCTCCTTTCTGTACATCTTATTACTATAAGATCAATTATCAATCAATAAATAATCAATTTACTCATTACTAAACTCATGTTTTTACTCTCAGAAATTGCATTCATACTGAATATATCCTGATCTCTTATATGACATATGTCATCCCAGGCCGAAGGGTAGGATCCGAGGATGAGGACCTCCGTCTTGTCCGAGTTCAGCTTCAGTCGGTTGTTCCTCATCCATTCAGCAACAGCCTTCATTCCTTCGTGAAGGTTGGTTTTGGCGGTGTGGGGGTCCTTGGTGAGGGAGAGCATCAGCTGGGTGTCATCGTCGTAGGAGGGGATGTTGAGGTCATGCCGATGGGCGACGTGGGCGAGCGGTGCCATGTAGATGTTAAACAGAGTTGGGCTGAGGGATGAGCCCTGGAGTAAGCCGCAGATGATCTCGGTGGCTTCGGAGCGGAAGGGGGGAAGGCGGATGCTCTGTGTTCTGCCGGAGAGGAAGGAGGTGGTCCAGTCCAGGGCCTTCTCTTGGATCCCAGAGTTGTGGAGGCATGTTCGTAGTGTGTGGTGACAGACCGTGTCGAAGGCGGCTGACAGGTTCAGGAGGATGAGGGCCACCATTTCTCCGTTGTCCAGCAGGGACTTGATTTCATCGGTGGCGGCGATGAGAGCAGTCTCGGTGCTGTGGTTGCTGCGGAACCCAGACTGGGAAGGGTCCAGGATGTTGTTCTCCTCAAGGTAGTGGGTCAGTTGTCTGTTGACGGTCTTCTCGATGACCTTTGCCGGGAACAGGAGCAGGGAGATGGGCCGGAAGTTCATGAGGTCCTTGGGGTCCGCCTTGGGTTTCTTGAGTGAGGAGTTGATCTCGGCGTGCTTCCAGCTCTTCGGTAAGGTTCCTGTCTCAAAGGAGATGTTGATGACTTTCCGGAGATGGGGTGTGATGGATGTGCTGGCTTTGTTGAAGATGTGGTGTCGGCATGGATCTGACGGAGATCCAGAGTGGATGGTGTTCATGATCTTGAGGGTGTCATCGTCGTTGATGTTGGTCCAGTAGAGTAGGTGGTTGGTGCGGATGGTGGTCGTGGGGGCGGAGGTCTCAGTGGTTGTTGGGCGGTCGTGGCGTTAAAAACTGTTGTGGATGTCTGTGATCTTGCGGTGGAAGAAGGTGGCCAGCGAGTCGCACAGGTCTTGCGAGGGTGGGACGTCGTTGGTGTTGGAGCTCGGGTTGGAGAGTTCCTTCACAATGTTGAAGAGCTCTTTGCTGTTGTGCGCGTTGTTGTCTAGGCGATGTTTGAAGGAGGCCCTTTTGGCGGATTTGATGAGGTGATGGTGTCTGCGGGTGGCATTCTTATGGGCGACGTGGCTGTCCGGTGTTCGTTCACGGAGCCAGATCTTCTCCAGCTTTCGGCAGGTTTGCTTGGAGGCCCGGAGGTCTTCAGTGAACCAGCTGGCTTTCTTGTTGGTATGATTTATTTATTTATTTGAAAGTTTTTATAGAGCGCGGGTATCAGAGCGCTTTACAGTAAATGTGTATAGGCATAACAAACAATAAAAATAAGCAGGACCTTAGGAATAACATTAAAAAGCTTAGTAAACTAGCAAAAGGACAGATCAGACGTTCAAGGGTAAACATGGCCATAGAGAATGGTAGCAGAGAACAATCACAGATAAAAGGGCACATCAGATAAGGTGCAAAAACTGGCCAAAACAAAACAAAAATGATTGTTGGAGGGTTTTTTGATCGGGGCGAGGGTGTTGGCGCAGTCGTTGATCCACTGTCTGAGGTTGCAGGCGGCGGTGTCGGGGTCGGTATGGTCGGCGGGTGGGCTCTGGGCGAGGGTGGTGGTTAGCTGGTCTTCGGTGACTTTGCTCCAGCAGCGGTGAGGCATCTGTTGGGTGCGCTGGTGCGTGGTGGGTTTCTTGAAGGCGAAGTGGATGCAGCGGTGGTCGGTCCAGTGGAGTTCGGTGGTATGGTTGAAGGAGATGTGGGGGGTCAAGCGTGTGACCGGCGGAGTGGGTGGGTGTTGTGATGAGTTGTCTGAGTCCGAGGTTGGCGATCAGGGTGGTGGAGTTGGTGTTGTCATTGTTATCGAGGTGGAAGTTCAGGTCCCCGAGGAGGATGTAATCCGTGGAGGCGAGGGCGTGTGTGCTGACGAAGTCGGAGATGGAGTCGCTGAACTGTGGACGGGGTCCGGGCGGCCTGTAGATGAGGGTTCCTCTGAGGGTGGGGTTGGGATCGGTGTGGATCTGGAAGTGCAGGTGTTCGGCGGTGCTGAGGGTGCCGTGGATGTTGGTCGAGACTCTGAGAGTGTTCCTGTGGACGATGGCGATTCCCCCTCCCGCTCTGTTGGTGCGGTCCTTGCGGGTAAAAGTAACAAGCATTTACAATTCAATAGGTCTCGCAATTGCGAGTTTTTGAGCTATTGGCATTGTAAATGGCAGCGCCTTTTATACAAAATGTAAAAGGCATTGTCATTTACAATACAAAAAGCAATACCTATTGTATTGCAGAGGCGGTGTCCGTGAAGTGGGCGCCTCGCTCATTACTAACTTTTTTTTAAAATAATTAAATCGAGTGCGGTGTCCCTGAAGCGGGCGCAGAGCTCGTAACTAAATTTTTTTTAAAAATAATAAAATCCCTGAAGCGGGCGTAGCGCTCAGTATGAAACAAAAAAATTAAAAGCGAAACCGAGTGCAGTGTCCCTAAAGCTGGCGCCACGCTGGGTATTAAATAAAAAATAATAATAATATAAACAGAGTGTGGTGTACCTGAAGCGGGCGTCGCGCTCAACATCAAAGTTTAAAAAAATAGAAAACATTTAAACTGAGCGTAGTGACCCTAAAGCGGGTGCAACTCTCTGCAGGCAAGTGCAAAAACAAAAAAAACGGCCACCAATGTCCCCATCGGTGTCCTAAAACAAAATAGTGCTCTCCCACTAGGTACAGCCCACCGTGTAACACGCCAAGTAAAAGGTCTAGTCGTTATGGGCAGTAACAAATGCAGACAAGGCGGTACCAAGGCGGGACTAACAAGGTGATTTATGAATCAGAAGCCACTATTTAAGAAGGAGAATAACACAAAGCCAATGACAAATGTGGGCGGAGGTGCTGGTGCATAACTTAATACAGCATGTCTCGCAGAGAAAGTGCTAGCGGCGCCGCTAGGCTCGACCTAAAAAGGTTCATTCTCCGAGGCAGCTTACTTCATCTTTTTATGTTGAGACTAGCGTTGCAGTGCGCATGCGCTGTTTGCTCAGCGAGGCATGCTGTAGTAGGGTATGTTGTGGAAGTGCTGTGGAAACCGCGCCCACTTTCCTCCCATATTTGTAATTGGCTGGTGTCAATGTCCTTGGTAAACGCTGGCTTCTGGTTCATTATGAGGCTTGTTAGTCCCGCCTCAGTAGCGCCCTGTCTCCATTTGTTGTCACCCATAAGGACTGGACCTTTTACTTCGCTCCTAACGCGGCATGCTTTATCTAGTAAGTGGTACAGAAGAGAATGGGTCCGAGTTATGATTATTCTAATGTCAAATAACACTTAAATACTTGTTTAGACAGACAATCACCATTAACTTTGAATCAATTGAAAAAGAATTCTTTAGCGAAATTTTGCAATATTCAAAACCTCAAGTGGCATTTATTTATGCAAGGTTATTATTTCATCATTTTGCAACAAATTATTCATCATGTGCAACCAAGTTACTTCAATGTAATTGTAGAATCATTACATTTAAAGTGCTCTCTGTGAGGAGGGGAAAGGGTGTGCATAAGATGTGAGGGACAGGGTAAAGGTGCTATGACATATTGAAAACATCATGTTAAAATCCGAAAACGCCTTTACAATCAAATTTATGAGAAAAGGTTCCCAGATTGCATCACACATAGGTATGAATCAATTTCTTATTTGAGTCCTATGGTGTGTCGAATTGGCGTAGTTCTACGTTTCGACCCCCATGTACGCTCAAGGGTTGATTCAGGCCTCATGTTGGGGTCTTCATCAGGAAGGTAGGTAAGAGAGCCTATAAAACAATGCAAAGGCTGAGTTCAGTTACTGTGGTGATTGTTCAATAAAGTTTAAAGGGTGAAAGGAAGGGTTTTGCATACATCAATGGACGGTTGCCATCTGTACCGTCTGAAAATGGGCCTTGATGAGCTCCTATGGTTTCTGTAATAAATTAAGGAAAAGTCTCAGAGGGCTAAAACAGGCTGTGGGCCCGGATTAGGTCGAGTATGAGATAGGGGACTTACTTGGGCGATGTTCTTCTTATCAGGTAAAGAAGCGCCTTGTCAGATGCGCTCAAACGGATTGCTCCTCGCGTCAAATAATGTAGATTAAGTCTTTCTGAAAGTTATAAGCAAAAAACGCCATTAGAGACTGTACGGGCGTGGGGATGTGATTTATAACTCTGTCGGAGGTTCAACAGATCGGTAAGGGCGTGCGCATTATGTTCATGTTGAACAAACCGCCAATAGGTCTTAAGGTTGCCATGCAACTCTGTGAGTGGTTCTAGCGATAAACTAGGAGTTTTTACCTCTTCGTGGGGACGCTGCTGCCGGTAGTCCGCTTGGCTGTCTCGCTGCATCTGTCTGTACTCGCGGTGCAGCCGCTCAGTGCTAATGGGCAGAGGGGCTCGTTACGCGCTGGCCAATCAGGATGAATTGTCCTGAAATGGTGTGACGTATGGACGAGGTCGACTCAGGGGGCGGGTAAAAAGTCTGTAGGGTGTTCCTTTAGGAGAAATGACCTAGCAGTGGCGAGGGCCTGAGATACATTTGTTATAAACCCTACCTACATAGTTCTGTTGTGCCGTATGTTGCAGGGGAACTCATACACAGTAAACATATACATAAGCAATAACGTATTCATGTGTCAGAGATAACAATATACAAAAAAAGGATTTCAATTGTTAAAAATCGAACCACACGATGTTGGTCTGCTGGTCTGCTGGGAAATGTGTTGAACCTCATACACAATAAACATATACATTAACAATGCCGTATTCATGTGGTAAAAATAGCAGTTTGTAAGAAAACGGGGTTTCAAAGAATTGTCTATGTAGTCATAACATGTATTGAGAAACTTGAGTGGGAGAAAGTTAAAGATATACATTGTCTATTCCGGATTCAAACCAGTCATTTGGGCAAAATTAGCATCTAGTTCATTGAGCCCTCCACTTATGGTCTGAAATTTGTGCATCCATTTACATTCCCTGATGTCGAGAATTGAATTCAAATTACCCCCACGTGGTCCCAGAGAGATTTTTTCGAGTACCAGCCATCTGATCGACTCAGGGGCATGGTTTTTGTCTTTGAAATGGTCCACTAATGGTGCCCCCACTGTGGAGCAGCGGATCCTGCTGCAATGTTGGAATATTCGATTTTTTACTTTTTGTTGAGTTTGTCCAACATACATCAGGTCACATGGACATAGAATCGCATAGATCACGCCACTAGTACTACAATTTGCGAAGGACTTCAGATCTATCGTGAGGTTGTTGTAACATATTTGCTTGGTTTCCCAACAGGTAGGGCATGCTTTACATGAGGTACATCTGTAGTGACCCACTACTTCCGGTAGTTTCCATAAGCTTTGAATCGTTGGTGCCTGTGGGGTATCTAATAGTGATCGTACCACGTAATCCCATAAGTTTCTCGCCTTTCTGAAGGCATGCATCGGAGGTTCGGGGCTCTCAAGAGTATCCGCAACCAGGCCCCAATGTTTGTTAACAATTCTTCGTATGTCGTTGCTTTTTGTGCAGAACGTAGTTACACATATCATACGTTCATGAGATGTGGTCCGTGTCTTGGGTGTGAGTAAAGTAGACCTATCTTGAAACCATGCTCTTTTGCGAGATCTCTTGACGAGGTGCTTGGGATAGCCTCTGTCTATCAGGCGATTGATAAGGTCTTCGGATTCTTTGAAAAAATCTTCTTTGAGGGAACAGTTTCTCCGGAGGCGGAGAAATTGCCCAAAGGGTAAGTTGTCCCTCAATCCTCTTGTGTGGTGACTTGTATATCGTAGGAGGGAATTTCTTTCAGATGGTTTCCTGAAAAGGGTGGTGTACAGATATCCTTTCCTCTCCTTAATGCTGATGTCTAAAAAATCGATAGACTCTCTGTTCATGTGCATCGTGAACTTAATGTCATCTGATTGGTTGTTCAACCATTCCAAAAAGGCATAAAGATCATCCATTTCTCCTGTCCATATCATAAGATCATCATCTATATATCGATGCCATGTTGTAATCATACCTCGATATGGGTTGTTTTGAGATAGAATACAGTGCTGTTCGTATTCTGACATGTAAAGAATCGCCAGGTCTGGGGCCAAGGCAGCGCCCATGGCTACTCCTTTGCTTTGAATGAAGAATTTGTTCTGAAAAATGAAGACATTTTTGGTCATCGCAATTTCCAACAACTCAATAAGGAATTCGGTTGGTACCGCCACCGGTTGTTCCCGTCTGTTCAGTACTCTTCTCATACACTCTAAAGCTGGTCTCTGGGGGATGCTGGTGTATAGGGAAACAATGTCCATTGTTACCAGAATCTGGCTGTGTTTGTTGAATGGTTTCTGATCAATAAGGTTAATGACTTGCATAGTATCCCTAAGGTACGTTGGTGTGGCTTCAGCTATCGGTTTCAAGAATACATCAATGTATTTGCAAAGTGGTTCTAAGAGTGATCCGCATCCGGATATGATCGGTCGTCCCGGTGGCTTGCCTGGATTCTTATGTACTTTGGGTAGTACATATATAGTGGGTGTTCTACGTTGTTCCACGTTGAGGTACTGAAATTCCTTCTTGGTCAGGAATCCCGTCTCAAGGGCTCTGGTGGTAATGGCTATGATATCTGTCCGTGTTTCCTTTGTGGGGTCTCGCGCTGTTGGTCTATAGCTGACACCATCCATTAGTAGGGAGTGGATTTCTGTCTTGTAATCTTCCACATCCAGCATGACTATTGATCCCCCTTTATCAGCTGGTTTGATCACCACTGACTTGTTGTTTTTCAAAGATTCCAGCGCTGTTCTCTCTCCCATGCTGATGTTATGTCTCACATACTGTTTTTTGTCAATAGCTTTTAGGACGTCCCTCATAACCACACTTTCATATGTCAGTATTTTGTGGGATACTGATGCCATGGTGGGCATGAAGGTAGACGGGGGTCGTAGGTTCGTGAAAGCAGTCATGGCTGTAGATGGTTTGTTCCTAAAAAAGTGCTTCAATCTCAGTTTTCTAAAGAATCTGGTAAGTTCAGTTTTTATATTGAATCTGTTGGGATGGGAGGTAGGTACAAATGAAAGACCTTTGCAAAGTATACTTGTCTCATCTGGGGTGAGTGTGTGTTTGGACAGATTAATTATGGGGCTGGAGCTGGGGTTGGTCCTGCTGGGTACACTAGTTACCATCTGTAAGTCTTCCTCCTGTTGCGCCCTCTCCCCGTGGTCTTCCGGTTGGAAACGGACCTGTTTGGTGGTGTTGCCTTGTTGTCTCCCGCTGTCCCAGTTCTGTTGGTTGCGACCTCGATTGGGGCAGTTGTTCCAGGATCCTCCTCTGACTCTCCCTCTCGGTGGTCTCCACTGGCTGTCCCCTAAAAAAGGCGGCTGAGGTTCGTGCATGGGTTGATGTGGTGGTTGGTACCATTGGTCCTGTTGTTGATAGTTTCCGCTTGAGGTGGCCTGGTCGTTCTCACTATCTCCACTATATGAGGAATCCGAAAAATTTGTGTACCTTCTTGTACCTCTGTAGCCTCCTCTACCTCTGTTGAAGAAATGACCTTGGTTATCTTGCCTGTAGTAGTCCGGCTGTAGGTAGGGGTAGGTCTTTTTTTTATCGTAATATTGAATGTCTTTTGCTAATTTGTCCAGTTTCTTAGTTTGTGTTTCCACATCAAAGTCTTTCAAGGTTTTCTTCAGTCTATCCAAAGTCTCCTTAGCGTCTGCAAAGGCAGAATGGCTGGCAATTTCCGCCTTGAGGTCTTCGATTTCTTTCGTGAGTTGTTCCACCTAGTCCCTGGCTGTCTCCACCCCCAGCACCATCCAGTGCCGGGAGCAGTTGTTAGCCACAAAGCTGAAACCTTCTTTGAATTTTGGATAATCAACGAATATGGCGGGTTCGTTGCGGACTTGGAGTCCAGTTGGGATGATGTTGGATCTTAGATACCCAGTTAGTAAATGTCCATGAAGTTTGGTTCTTACCAATTTTTTCTCTAGACGTTCAAGTCTGTTAATTTTCTCATTAAGAGAGTGGTCTACACTGGCGCTGTTGGTGGTCAGGAAAGCAGTCCCCGTCTCACCCCCAATCAAATTCTTTATATAATCTTCCGTATATGACAGGGTCTCAAATTCCATATTGATGAAGCCCTCTCTATACACGCATAGAATCAAGCAAAAATATTCTTATATAGTTAATTTTCAAGGTAAGAGAAACCCTCGCAAGAAGCCTCTTGCTCTGAGAGTATGAGTAATAAAGGGGTGGGCCCTAAAAAAACTCGGGGACCTGGGTCCATAAAGCAGTACAGAAGAGAATGGGTCCGAGTTATGATTATTCTAATGTCAAATAACACTTAAATACTTGTTTAGACAGACAATCACCATTAACTTTGAATCAATTGAAAAAGAATTCTTTAGCGAAATTTTGCAATATTCAAAACCTCAAGTGGCATTTATTTATGCAAGGTTATTATTTCATCATTTTGCAACAAATTATTCCTCATGTGCAACCAAGTTACTTCAATGTAATTGTAGAATCATTACATTTAGAGTGCTCTCTGTGAGGAGGGGAAAGGGTGTGCATAAGATGTGAGGGACAGGGTAAAGGTGCTATGACATATTGAAAACATCATGTTAAAATCCGAAAACGCTTTTACAATCAAATTTATGAGAAAAGGTTCCCAGATTGCATCACACATAGGTATGAATCAATTTCTTATTTGAGTCCTATGGTGTGTCGAATTGGCGTAGTTCTACGTTTCGACCCCCATGTACGCTCAAGGGTTGATTCAGGCCTCATGTTGGGGTCTTCATCAGGAAGGTAGGTAAGAGAGCCTATAAAACAATGCACAGGCTGAGTTCAGTTACTGTGGTGATTGTTCAATAAAGTTTAAAGGGTGAAAGGAAGGGTTTTGCATACATCAATGGACGGTTGCCATCTGTACCGTCTGAAAATGGGCCTTGATGAGCTCCTATGGTTTCTGTAATAAATTAAGGAAAAGTCTCAGAGGGCTAAAACAGGCTGTGGGCCCGGATTAGGTCGAGTATGAGATAGGGGACTTACTTGGGCGATGTTCTTCTTATCAGGTAAAGAAGCGCCTTGTCAGATGCGCTCAAACGGATCGCTCCTCGCGTCAAATAATGTAGATTAAGTCTTTCTGAAAGTTATAAGCAAAAAACGCCATTAGAGGCTGTACGGGCGTGGGGATGTGATTTATAACTCTGTCGGAGGTTCAACAGATCGGTAAGGGCGTGCGCATTATGTTCATGTTGAACAAACCACCAATAGGTCTTAAGGTTGCCATGCAACTCTGTGAGTGGTTCTAGCGATAAACTAGGAGTTTTTACCTCTTCGTGGGGACGACGCTGCCGCCAGTCCGCTTGGCTGTCTCGCTGCATCTGTCTGTACTCGCGGTGCAGCCGCTCAGTGCTAATGGGCAGAGGGGCTCGTCACGCGCGGGTCAATCAGGATGAATTGTCCTGAAATGGTGTGACCTATGGACGAGGTCGACTCAGGGGGCGGTTAAAAGGCTGTATTTTTACCACATGAATACGCCATTGTTAATGTATATGTTTATTGTGTATGAGGTTCAGCACATTTCCCAGCAGACCAGCAGACCAGCATCGTGTGGTTCGATTTTTAACAATTGAAATCCTTTTTTTGTATATTGTTATCTCTGACACATGAATACGTTATTGCTTATGTATATGTTTACTGTGTATGAGTTCCCCTGCAACATACGGCACAACAGAACTATGTAGGTAGGGTTTATAACAAATGTATCTCAGGCCCTCGCCACTGCTAGGCCATTTCTCCTAAAGGAACCCCCTACAGACTTTTTACCCGCCCCCTGAGTCGACCTCGTCCATACGTCACACCATTTCAGGACAATTCATCCTGATTGACCCGCGCGTGACGAGCCCCTCTGCCCATTAGCACTGAGCGGCTGCACCGCGAGTACAGACAGATGCAGCGAGACAGCCAAGCGGACTACCGGCAGCAGCGTCCCCACGAAGAGGTAAAAACTCCTAGTTTATCGCTAGAACCACTCACAGAGTTGCATGGCAACCTTAAGACCCATTGGCGGTTTGTTCAACATGAACATAATGCGCACGCCCTTACCGATCTGTTGAACCTCCGACAGAGTTATAAATCACATCCCCACGCCCGTACAGCCTCTAATGGCGTTTTTTGCTTATAACTTTCAGAAAGACTTAATCTACATTATTTGACGCGAGGAGCAATCCGTTTGAGCGCATCTGACAAGGCGCTTCTTTACCTGATAAGAAGAACATCGCCCAAGTAAGTCCCCTATCTCATACTCGACCTAATCCGGGCCCACAGCCTGTTTTAGCCCTCTGAGACTTTTCCTTAATTTATTACAGAAACCATAGGAGCTCATCAAGGCCCATTTTCAGACGGTACAGATGGCAACCGTCCATTGATGTATGCAAAACCCTTCCTTTCACCCTTTAAACTTTATTGAACAATCACCACAGTAACTGAACTCAGCCTGTGCATTGTTTTATAGGCTCTCTTACCTACCTTCCTGATGAAGACCCCAACATGAGGCCTGAATCAACCCTTGAGCGTACATGGGGGTCGAAACGTAGAACTACGCCAATTCGACACACCATAGGACTCAAATAAGAAATTGATTCATACCTATGTGTGATGCAATCTGGGAACCTTTTCTCATAAATTTGATTGTAAAGGCGTTTTCGGATTTTAACATGATGTTTTCAATATGTCATAGCACCTTTACCCTGTCCCTCACATCTTATGCACACCCTTTCCCCTCCTCACAGAGAGGACTCTAAATGTAATGATTCTACAATTACATTGAAGTAACTTGGTTGCACATGATGAATAATTTGTTGCAAAATGATGAAATAATAACCTTGCATAAATAAATGCCACTTGAGGTTTTGAATATTGCAAAATTTCGCTAAAGAATTCTTTTTCAATTGATTCAAAGTTAATGGTGATTGTCTGTCTAAACAAGTATTTAAGTGTTATTTGACATTAGAATAATCATAACTCGGACCCATTCTCTTCTGTACTGCTTTATGGACCCAGGTCCCCGAGTTTTTTTAGGGCCCACCCCTTTATTACTCATTATCTAGTAAGTGAGCACTATTTACTTTATTGACACCCATCAGCTTCAAACACGCCAATGTTTGGGCTGAGCTACTCCTTTTTCACCTTGAAAACAGATTTACTTCTTCTCTGGACAGGGCTCAAATAAATGACTGTTTTGGGGGTTTGAAGCTGCCTGCCAAAGGTGGGTGAAAAGCAGCCGCGGACTGCCACACCGCTGATACATGCAGCGGCCGCGGCTGGTGAAAAGCCATAACTTTTCAACTTTGTAGGTATTAACAATCGTTCGACGGTGTACACATCGTAGAATGCCCCAATTAAATGGCACGATCATAAGATTGAAAAGAGAACCGCGCTGTTTTTCTGTACAGCAAAATGTATGCGGCGCAAAGGTGACATGGGTAAAACGCAATTATTTGGGAACTTTCTGATCTTCCTTCTTTTAATATATCAGTTGTATAAGAAAACCAGCACTCCCCGTGAGCAAACACTCTTGGTCAGTGAGCAATGGCTGCGGCTCATACAGAGCAAACCAAAACAAAAAGTGTGTTAGCGATAACATAATGCACTAATGTAAATTCGCAGTTCTCACTCTGCTGTCGCGTTCTCTCCCTGTAGGATTTCAGTGAATTCTTCTGAGCGAAGTGAAGTAAGCGAGGCGGCGGGGGCGATGCTGCGGTGCTGTGGAACGGTGTGGAGCGGTGCGGTGCCAGGGGCGGCCTTAGGCATGTGCAAGCTGTGCACCTGCACAGGGCTGCCAAACCCCAGGGGCCACCACACCAATATATATCCTTAATATAATGATCCTCTGAGGATGGATACATATTTGCGTGGCAGACACTGGCAGGGATTTGGTGGCCTCCGGCCACTTCCACTTCCAAACACCCTGACCCCCGCCTCTTCAGAGGCCTCCACGCTCTGCCCTGCCCAGACCCCCTCTTCCGGGACCCCCTACCTACGCTCCCTGCCCGGGGCGCCATGAGCCTAGAGCCGCCCCTGGCGGAGCGGTGGATGGGGATTGACACTGTGGGTTTGTCTCACTGGAGCCGTAACTCCTCCGCATTTCCTCAAAGGCCGTACAGGACGTGCCCGCCGCTAGTGCTACTGCCTGAGGAACATGAGGAACCGGGCGCGGTGCACCTCTGATGCTTGTAAACACACTGAACCTGTTTGCGGCTGCGGATGTGGCTGACCCACGAGGAACACAAAGCATTGATGCCGACTGGACTGAAGGTGAGGAGAAGGGAGAGCGGAAAGGGGAAAGCTGAGCTGAGCTGAGGGGAGTGCTGTGGTCAAGCATTCATTTCTGCTGGACTTCGGCCACCACATGACCTCTGCTCAGTTCCCTTCTGATCTCCCTTTTGGCTCTACTAAATCTACCCATCTCCTCTGCAGCCCCCGTTGGCCTTAAGGCCCTACTGCATCGTTTTGCCCTGCGGACCAACCCCTCATTGATTCCTGCCTGGGGGTCTGTGAAGAAGAGATAATGGCGGTCATGAGTGCCTTGAAAGCCTGAGACTCAGCAGGCTCAGAAGACTCAGCAGCGGCAGCAGCAGTACAGCGGTCATTAGGCAACTTACAAGGGTCTGGTAACCAGCATTTTGAGAATCCAACCACAAGCGCAACCACCATTAGCAGGTGGCTGCCAAGCGAGCGACCCGGCAGCCAGCGGAAGCGGCCCGACCAGGATCGGGTGCAGCTTTCAGGTGTGCTGCGTCCTTCTCACCTGTTGGTCTTGTTTGTTTCCCGCTTCTCCTCCTGCACTCAGGAGTAGTGTTGAAGAATCTGAAAGAGAGTAGAGTAAGAGCAGAGAACTTGGGGGCATATTATCGCTGGCCGTGCTTAGCGATAATTTTATTATCGCAGGCTATCTCTGGAATGTATCGCCCTGGTAGCGCGTAATTAACAACGTGTTACTCCAGGGCGATAAAAGTTCCAGAGATAGCGAGGTTATCTGCCTTTTGCAGGGAACATCGCTGGTTTTCCAGCGATGTTCCCTGCAAAACTGCAATGACCTTGCTGATAAGACCCACAGGGTCGTATCAGCATAATCCACCCCCTATGTTAGGGATGGCTAAGTCAGGATTTTAGTAGACGTTAGATTTTGGCGAAAACTCACGTTTTCTCCAAAAACTAACGTTTGCTAAAATGCTGGGGCAGTCTTGTAAATATTGCGATGTAAACATCAGCGATATTTGCAAGGTAGTCCATCCGGGGTACGCCCATTAACACCCACTTTGAATCTCATTGGAGATGCAAAAGGAAGCGTTGAGAAAAAGAGTACTAACATGCGATTATGCATGTTAGCACCCTCTTGTAAATAGGGCGCTGGTTTTATCTCCACTTTTTAGGCTTTGTAAGCAAAAAAAGCAGGGATAAAGTGCTTGTAAATATGCCCCTAAAACGGAGTGAAACAGCGAACTAAGGACATCATGGACAGCAAGATATAGTAGTAGCTCACTGCTGGGGGGTCGAGGGGTTCAGGCCCCTTGCTTTTTACTGAGCCCACCATACTGCACGTAGCCCAGAAGGGGCCACAGTAGGTGTTTCTCAGGGCACTTAGTCACGGCTGACCATACGCTCTCTGCTCCTAGCATCTATTTCTTCTCACTGGTGAGACTGCCTCGTACACAAAGATCCGACTAGCGACAGTACGCATCAAGAGGACCCGCAAGAAGTAAAACAAGTACACATTACTTGATTAAGGCAATACACGGCACATATATGGCAAATACAAGGCAAATACGAAAATTCAACAGGAACCCAAGGAGGGTAACAACTTTAAATAAATATGCGATCTGGCAAGGTCAGGAAGACAACAGGCGACACATCAGGAGCCCCTAACAAAGGATCTAAAGCAAAACAAATCACTAGGGAAGAGGCCAATACAAGTGGTGTAAGTACTACATTAAGGAATCCACTAATCTCACCAATAGCCACAATGTTTGGAAGATCAACTAAGAGCATCCCGGGGATTCAAAATCTCAACTTCCAATTGCCTAAGGACCCAGGTTTGGTTATCTTTGCAGCAACAGGAGATACACCATGTTTGATGACTCTCTTGGCTCCCACTAAGGTTGTACAACGGCTGGAAATCCAAGCAGCACAGAATCCGGCTAATACCCCAATAGCATCAACAACATCCCTACAAACAGGATTTCAGTGAGCTAAGTCCCCAAGCGGACAGTCAGATCAATGACACTGCCTTGCAACACATCCCTACAACAACAGCAATTGTACATACCGACTCTACACAAAACAACCAAACGGGAAGCCAAGTGCTGCCACTCAGCCCAATTATAACAGACGGAGTTGATGTTTCAAAAATAATAGCTCTGGAACACTCAGATCCCAATGAAAACAAAAACAAGGGGAACCTATGTGCAGCTATCTAGCATGATAAAAAATGAAGGAGAAAAAATCCTGGACAAAATCCTGAAAAGTCAAGTTAATAAACAAGAGAACAAAGTACAAAACAAGCCAGCCGGGGCACCCTCTAGAGCCCATGACCAAGGACAAACATCTATCTACCAAACTTCTCAGCTACGTAACGAGGACCTAGATTACTCATGGTTAAACTTGCATATACCACAAATGGACAAGGATTACTCGCACATTAATAACCTGAAACGAAACTTGCAAGAAGGCTTGCCAGAGGTCTCGAGAAATGAGGACATCGAAGAACTCTCACCTAGCCACAACAAAGGCTTAGTTCAACAAATAATGTTGACTCAAAAATGAACGATCAAATCCTGCCAGCCACCAGAGCCCATTGTAAATGTCAACTTAGGATCAAACACTCCACTTGAATCAAGGGAAAACGCCAGACAAACTCCTTTACTAGACAGCGGGACAAGGGTCACGACACAGATGCAGATGGAACTCCTATCCCCGCTGCTGCAAGCACTGCAAAACACACAAGATGATGGACGGAATATTGCACAATGGCAAAACATTCACCCCCAGTCACAGAACTGGGTGTAATCCATCGTTATTTTGCTCACCTAGCCACCCCAGTTCAGACATGGCTATATGCAAATCAGTCTGACCCTGTGCCTCATGGGAACAGTCCAGCCCGAACTGCCAAGCCATGTCCTCCCTGGACCGGAATCAAGCATCCTAGGACCGGTTTCTGGCTATCAGCCATCTTCAGCCAGGATAGCTTGACTCCAGTGGCCTAGTGAGCAAGGGATCCACGTCTGGGCATACCCTGCAAACTTAGGGTGAACAGAAAAACACACAAGATGATGGACGGAATGTTGCACAATGGCAAAACATTCACCCCCAGTCACGGTGATGGATTAAACCCAGATCTTTTGACTGGGTGTGAGTGTTTGATTGGTTCAGATGCTCCGTCCATCACCACCCCCTTTTGTACCGCAAGCACTGCAAGCATCAGCTGACACTCTGATTATGCAGTCAGACAAGCTTGACATCCAAATAGACTGAATGAACATTATTGCATCTTACATTGCAGGTATCAACTATCAAGTGAAAACTGGATAATTCAACTAATCTAATAACGAGAGTACAATCCATCGTCTCCCCGCAGCCCTCTTCATGTACACGCGGTCCAATTCTAGGTAGGCTAAGTTTTCTACCAACTTTATTAGAACAGATTCTTTGTCTTAACAAACCCATGGTTCCCTTAAACTCCTTACGGGAAAATATCAACACAGATCATACCGACTCAAATACAAACAAGCAGCCCCTATTAATAGTGCCAGTCTCTGCACTTGGAGTTATTAGCATAACTCAGTCTACTATTACGGAAACGGCTGAACACGCAAACGCTGAGCAAAGAACGAAACCGACGGTTTCTCCAGGTCAACCAACTACACTGGTGCAATGCAGATGGAAAAAAAGAGAGAAAGGAAAGCAAGACATAGGATAAAGGATCACCCTGCTGACAGCTTTACCAAACTATACACGATCAGGGGCGGCTCTAGGCTCATGGCGGCCCTGGGCAGGGAGCGTAAGTAGTAGGCCCCGGAAGAGGGGGGCCGGGCGGGGCGGAGGCCAGTGAAGAGGAGGGGGGGTCAGGGTGTTTTGAAGTGGAACAGAGCCGGAGGCCGCCAAACCCCTGCCAGGGGCCTCCACGCAAATATGTATCCATCCTCAGAGGATTACTATATTAAGGATATATATTGGCGTGGCGGCCCTGTGCAGGTGCACAGCTTGCACATGCCTAAGGCCGCCCCTGACACGATCTTCACTACATCATGTAAAACTACAAAATTAGAAGGAAATCCATCACCATCAACACCTGCAAATCCACCGCTAATCCAAAACAATCCAACTAAAGGGTCTGCTGGAACAAATACAGAACCCCCAGGGTCTCTTGAAAACAAAACCACTGACACCATTGTCTTGGTTCATGCTCACTCCCAGGAGGAAAAGGAGACACACAAGTCTGCTGAGAGAGTTGGCTTGCACGCGCAGGAACCCAAGAAGCAAACAGACAGAGAAGGACCAAAAAAAAGGGAAAACCAAGCTCCTTTAAACTTGCATCTCTTATCAACAGCACACTCACTGCCTCCAGCTCAGACGCTTTTATCCAGAACCACAGTAGGTCCTAGACCTGTCAACCAATCAAACACTCCCTTAAGTATAATACAACACAAATTCAATTCTGAAGACACACTGGGTTTCCAGCAGTTGGAAAGAAAAAAGATTAATAGTACAGACCCACCAGAGTTTTCTAGAATCATTGCTGTGAGCCAGGAAACGATAAAGGGAAACAAGTCATCACAAGTACAACTACAATATCATATTACCAACCAGATAAACTTAGAATCAAAGGACAGTTTACTTAAGGAAAGTCTAAGAGACTCACCTAAGCTTAACTGCATAACTCAGCAGATACTATGGACCCCGGAATACGACTCATGGCGGGGATCCCGGACTTAAAGCGGATACACACAACCATCCTCCTGGCTGTCCAGGTCCTCAAAGCAGACCGAAAAGACTCCAAGGAACAAACATTACCCACATGGCAATCAGCAGAAATTGCTCAGCTAATATTAAACAGCTCCCAAGAATTTGAGGACTGGGGAATAACACTATCTATAGCCACAAGCCCTCGCTACACCTCTCCCTTGATTGATAATTATTTACACCAAACAAAACGAGATTGCAACAATTCTCTGGATTGCTACACAAGTTTACTCCATACTACAGTGCGCTAAAGGAAGCAGCATTTCACAACTGACCTCGGAAAGCAAAGTCGCAGTTCGACATCCAGCAAACAACTTAAGCATAAATGACTGGCACTGGCTTCTGGGTACACTAGCCACCGGTAACAGAGAATGATAAAGAACAAATCAAACTAGGAATCCTTACGAGGACGAGATTCACATGCTATCATGGAACATGGCTGGAGCTAAGAAACTTCTTGAAGAAGGTCTCCCACTGGAAGATTGGGCCTTCTGTGACATCATTGCCTTACAGGAGACGTGGGCATTGGAAGACCTTCCTATAGGTGGATTCGCTCACTACACGGTGGTGGCAGAAAAACACTAACAACATGGCCGGGCAATGGGCAGCCTGGCAGTCTACATTGCATTAGCTCTAAACATGATCTCAGAACAGTTGAATTCTACAGATCCAAGTATTCAACTTATCAAACTGACATACCTCCGCTCAGGTAAAAGGACATCAGTAATATTAATCAACTTCTACACGCAGCCGAATGTCCCAAAAAAAAGGACAACAACGCACTATTACTTATAACCATCTCGGAATTACGTTGGGCTGAACCAGAATGGGATATAGTGCTAACTGGAGATTTCAATACCAACTTGTTCCACATACCTGAAGAAGACGAGATTTTGGAAGCTGACAATATGTTTTGGAGTGTACGGCAACAGTTCTCAAATAAACCGACTAGACAGGATAAAATCGGCCAACAGCTGGTAACAGCTCTAGAATACCAGGGAATGCGTATGACCAATGGAAGATCGGAAGAAGATACTCCACCCAAATATACGTATCATGGACCAAGGTCTCAGTCGACACTCGATTACAAGATCATAACGCTGCCATTAACGCCACTCCATGCTCATTATTACACTACACTGAGCGACCACTTAATACAGCATATTGTTTTCAATCTGAATTTGACACGTTTTCAAGCCTCTACATCTCAGAAAGGCAACTTGAACACAATAAATTTAAAACGCCCCACCTGGTCTAACGGAAGCAATCAGCAGCAATATACAACAACAAAAGTGCAACTCGCTGAGTCTATTCAAGTAAACACCAATATGGTACAAGCGTGGTCACAATTTCTGATCGACTTATCAACAGCAAGAGTTAAGCCTCGTACAAGACACCATGCTTCAACCCACACAAAGGATTAACAAGTGAAGTACAAAAATTAAGAACGGACAAAAAAACCACTAAGGAAATTACAAACAAAAAACAGTAATGACACTGCATGGGTGACCGTCCTGACTTGCTCAGAAGCGGTCGCTCCTCACGCTGCTCCCTGCTCACTAATTGGTATCGTAGCGCTTACTGCCAGACTGCTCATTGCCATTGAATTCATTTGCGCACTGCTTACTGCAATTATTTGTGCCTGATCATATCGATATCGTAGCGCTTTCTGCTAGACTGCTCTTCAATTATTATTCATCTGTGCATTGCTCGCTTTGCCTGCTTTATTTATTTGTGCCCGATTGTGCCGCTGCCACTGCCCATTTAATAGCAATAAATAAGGTTGTGCTTCAATCTCGTCCTGTTTCGCTTTTGGTTCTGCTGCCATTTTGTTGTTTGTTGTTGTGCCTCCCAGCCCGGCTCTCCACTTCGCTCCCGCCTCCCAGCTGCTCCTCCCTCGCCCCGCCCCCCCCACTATCCACTTATGTCAGAGCAACATACGCGCAGCGTTCACGCGCAGCGGGCGTGCCCCATGCGCGTCGAAGGTGCGCCAAAGGTAAGCCCGTCTACGCCCGTCCGCGCCTGGACCGCGCCCAGCGCCAAACCCCCTGGCCCCCGCATAATCCACCCCACCCGCATAACGTACGACGCCGCTACCCTCTCAGCTCTAAACCCCGGCCGTCTCCCACACTGCTACCAAGCCGCCCCAGGACACACCCATGGACCCTTCACCTGCCACTCCTGCAAGTTCGACAGCATCAGGATCCACACCAAATCCACAAACTACAAACAGAACCCCGTAACTAACCACCTGAAATGTATCCTGCTCAATACCCGATCAGTTCACAAACACGCTACTGAACTTTGGAACCTACTAGACACCACATCGCCGGACGTAGCCTTTCTTACAGAAACCTGGATGAACACCTCATCAGCGCCCGACATCGCCATAGCCATCCCGGACGACTACAAAATCTTACGAAAGGATCGCCTCAACCAAACAGGTGGAGGCATCGCCATCGTCCATAAGAACACCATCCGCATCACGACCAGCTCTGACGACACCCTCGCAACTGCCGAACAGCATCACTTCCAGATTCACATCAACCCCAAGACCACACTCAGAGGTACCCTCATATACAGACCACCTGGCCCCCGCACACATTTCAGCGAAGACATCGCTGAATTCATCAGCCCACACGCCCTCCCCTCCGAGGACTACATTCTACTGGGAGACCTCAACTTCCACCTGGAAAAGAACAACGACAGCAACACCACCACCCTTCTGGACAACCTCGCCAATCTCGGACTCAAACAACTTGTAGACAACCCCACCCACTATGCCGGACACACGCTCGACCCAATCTTCTCCTCTAGCAAGCACATCTCCTTCGACCACGCCACAGGACTCCATTGTACAGACCACAGCTGCGTTCACTTCAACTACAAAAAGACCACGACCCACAACCACCCACAACCATTCCCCCGCAGAAACTGGAATAAAATTACCACCGATCAGCTCTTCACATCGCTCCACCAAAACCCTCACACCAAATCATTGGACCTTAACCAAGCAGCCATCAGCCTCACACAATGGATCACCCACAGCGCTGACGAATTAGCACCCTTGAAAAACCATCACATATTACAAGGTAGCAAAAAAGCCCCCTGGATCAATGACGACCTTAAGAAATCCAAAAAGATCTGTCGCACCCTCGAGAAAGCATGGCGAAAAAACCCAACCTCTGACAACTTGACCACCTTCAAGAACGCCACCCGCAAACACCACCAACTGATCAGAACCACCAAGAAATCAGCATTCAAGGATCGACTCGACAACAACGCCCACAACAGCAAGGAATTATTCAACATCGTCAAAGAGTTTACCAACCCCACTGCCGGCACCAACGACATCACTCCCTCTCAAGACCTCTGCGACTCTCTAGCCTCGTTCTTCCACAACAAGATCGCTGACATACATAACAGCTTTGGCGACCAATCCACCCCACCCACCTCCGGACAAAAAACCCCCACTGTTAGAAACGGGACCCTGGCCGGCCAAGACTCGCGTCGAGGTCAGTCAGGGATCACCATTTCTAAGGTCAGGGCTAGGGAGTCACACACCAAGATAACCCCCGCTCACCCTCTAGGTAACGTGGCGCGAGCAGCAAGGCTAATCTCAGAGGCGATGTGTAAAGCGTTTGCGCGCGCACCCCAGCGACAACAACCAAAGGCCCACCACAAAGGAAACTCCACACAAGGTTATATCAAAAATAGCCTTTGTATTATAATAATAAGAACACAGTAGATAACACACACACTTTACAATGTGCCAACAGGCACGGGCAAGATTTACAAGGGATTATGTACAGGACAGGGCCACTTGGACCACTGTCAGGGGTATGCACTTGTTAGGAATAATACTTGTAGGTATAACACTTTAGCACATCAACATATAATGACTGTAACACAGAAATAGTAAATGTAGCATACAACCAGTAACTACTGGTAAAGGGAAAATACCTCCTACGCCACCCTAGTCTCTGTAGGGAAATCACGCAGGGAGCTAGGACCTTATCATCAGGACCTATGGAAGGAAAACCTATCACCTCCTACACCACCCTAGTCTCTGTAGGGAAATCACGCAGGGAGCTAGGACCTATGGAAGGAAAACCTATCACCTCCTACGCCACCCTAGTCTCTGTAGGGAAATCACGCAGGGAGCTAGGACCTATGGAAGGAAAACCTATCACCTCCTACGCCACCCTAGTCTCTGTAGGGAAATCACGCAGGGAGCTAGGACCTATGGAAGGAAAACCTATCACCTCCTACGCCACCCTAGTCTCTGTAGGGAAATCACGCAGGGGGAAGGAAACCTAAAATAATCACCTAGGCAAGTAACATTTAGCAAAGGCAATCAAACACAAACAATCCTCTAAGCAGGTCACTTTTAGCAAAGGGGATAAACACATAAAGAATTACCTAAGCAGGTCACTTTTAGCAAAGGTAAAAACAAACATTCCTCTAAGCAGGTCACTTTTAGCAAAGGGGAATAAAAGAACAAAGAATCACCTAAGCAGGTCACTTTTAGCAAAGGTAATAATAAACAAGAATTGCACATGTAACATTAAAACACATTCAGAGGTGCAGGTTAGAACTTTTGCGCAAGAATCATATAGCAAAGAAATCACAATGCGCAGGGTGCATGTAGCACAACACTCAAAATGTCCCTCAGGCCAACTGGCCTCGAAAGGGGCGGAATGCCCTGAGTCTCAGTGTCAGGGAGGTCTGCGCAGGCAGCACAGACACAAAAGCCTAAACGTAGCAACTGTCCACTAAGTGCTGGACAGTTGTAAATAGCAAGTAGGCAACGTTGGAGCCAGGTGGGCTCAAGAACAATGGTGGGGAGACACAGCGTGGGAGCCTCGGGGCTGCAACCAACTCACTGCCTGTGTCCCCCTAGAGCCTCTGTGGCTCGCAAAGCAAATGTGCACTAGTGTAGAGCTTCAGCGCTCTCAAACAATTAAAATGGCCCCAGAGCCTCTCGGGGCTCAAAGATCAATAACATGCCCCCTCGAGCCTCGGGGCTCGTAACATAGGAGTAGGGCGGGAGCCTCTCGGGCTCTAAATAAACCAATTGCCCCCAGGAGCCTCGGGGCTCCAAGCACCAAAAATGCGGCCACGTGGGAGTCCCTCACGGGGGACTCAGGAATCAATAATGCCCCCGGAGCCTATCGAGGCTCCACACAACAGTGCGCGCGAGATCGCGCTACGGGGGAGGGGCGGACACCGGCAATGTGTCCCGCGGCCCCTCTCCCTCCTCGGCACTCACCGGGTGTCTTGTGGCGGGCGGAGCTCCTCTTCACACGGGGAGCCTCCTAGCAGCGCGGGGCTCCTCTCCACACGGGGAGCCTCGGCGAGACGCGCCAAGCTGCTTCCTGGTTCCGCTCTCCTCCCCCGATGACGCGGCGGGAGGCTCGACCGCCTGGGCCAATCCCAGCGCGGCCGGGCTATGACGCTGGCGGCTGCTTCTGCTCGGCCCGGGACTGCGGCGGTGATCACGGGGCAATGCGGCGTGGGCAGCCGCTCTTCAAAATAAATATAACGGGGCAATGCCGGGTGGCACCGGCTCTCCGAAAATAAAGGTAAAGCGAGGTAGGCACTCGCTCGGTCCTGGCAAAGCGCTCCAAAGCGCTAGAATCAAAATAAAGCGCACCCAGCGCTTAGGGGGGAAATAAAGCGCTCTTCAGCGCTAAAAGCAAAACGAAGCGCTCCCAGCGCTGGGGACAAGGGAGAGCGCTCCCCCAGCACAGCAAAGCTCCAGCAAGGTCTGGAGGCAGACAGGGGGGCAAGGCAGGGCCAGAGCCAGCACACTGGGTCTCCAGGCAGGGAGACAAGCCAAGTGGCGGTCCTCCTGGCCCCAGCAGCAGCAACAGCCCCCTCTGGCAAGGATCCACAAGTAGAACAATTTCTGTGGGGACACAGCCCCATATTTATACAGAGAAATCCTTTGTTAGGAGGTGCAGGGTGGGGGGAAACCAGTTGCCGCTGGCTTGGGAGTACCCTTGATGGCCCAACCACCCCTTTCATTCACTGGGGAGGCTAGGGTCGTTAGACAAACCACAGGGGGGCGGAGCCAGCATTGTGTGGGGAAAAACCCAGCCCATCCAGGACACAGATCTACTCCTCCCACACATCACTCATGCTGATCTCACACTCACCACCGGGCAGACCCATCCAGACTTCCTGGAGCCTGGCATGCCAGCCAGCTCCAGCCAATCACGCTCCACTATCCTCACTGCACACATACATCAATGTCCAGAAGTAGCACTTCCCTTCTAGACACATACAAGCCGCACATACCATTGCGCAGCATTCATTCTCACGAGTTTATACATACTAAACTCGAGCCTGCACTCCCCACACATCAGGAACTACCAGGGCACACACATTCCCCATGCATTCCTATGGGAGGGCAGGCCAGCCATACTACACGCACGCACTTTCACTCTGGGACACAGGGAAAAAGTGCGCCAAGACCCAAAAATCACTACACAGGGTCACAAACAAAGGCAAAAAGATTAGGGGTGAACCTGCCCTAAGGCCCAAGTCTAACACGACCCCCTTCCAGCCAAAACGCAGGGCAGACCGATCACCACCGTGATGGGCTTCCCTGCTTGGGGCGATAAAACAAGGACGCGGGCCCACAACTGCAGGGACACCCTCCTGTTTTACGCCACGGTGAACCCCTAGGGTTCCTTCTAAAACTACTGTAGGGACTAACTGGGGTACCCCACTGATACTCTCCAGCTGCCCTCGGCCAGGACCAGGCCCTAGGCCATCCAGGTACCACTGGATCCTGCCTACTCATAAAGTGGGGGGTAGTAACCCCTGGCACATAATAGCCATGCTCCACTCTTCCTGTCTGCAAGACAGGGCTAGACTGCCACTTGTTCTCCAGCCTAGGGTCTACAACCTCAGGTGGACCAGGAGTCTCAGGGAAGGCTCTCCTCCCCTTACCTCTTCTCCTAGGGTTCCTCCTCCTCCTGCGAGGGGTTCCCTCTAAACAACATTCTCCCAACCTAGGGTTTAACTCCTCAGGTGGTACCGGGGTCAGAGGTGGGCTCTCCCACCCTCTGCACCCCCTTCCAGAGTCCTGCTCCCTCCCAACCGGGGCGGTACCTCTGGAGAAAGAACTGGTTAGGACACTGATTACAGTAGTCCCACCCTTCAGGTCAGGCGGATCCTGAACCTAGCCATCCAACCTCTGGTCTAAAACCTTTGATGGAACCAATGCCTGGCACTCCAGGACTTCTGGGGATTCACACACCATCCCCAAATCACTCCTTTCACTGGACTTCTGTACTCTCCCTCCTGGAGCGGTACTGCCAGCTTCTAGGACCATAGAAGCTCCGCTTACAGATGCTCCAGGTTCTCTACACACTAGGAGATCTCCCTCAAGTGAACTAACAGGCAAGCCTAGGTTCCTTTCCTGGTGTTCCCTAAAGAAACCATCCAGGCTCTGTGACAGGGCTTCGGGCATCTGGGGACTCTCGGTCACACACTCACTCCCGCTCCACTGAGACAGGCAGTCAGCCCCTACACCCTTCTCACTAACCAAGGACCTAGCTGGGCTACTCTCACCCTCCTCCACCACACTGGGCTGGAAGACACCTGACCCACTACTGTTGGAATCACTCATTAGTGACTCAAAAGAACCTTTCGCACTGTCCCATCGGTCTGCTTCCTTTGCAAGCTCCCAAGGATCAAAGGTCAACCCCAACAGGTGTTGCCGCAACTCCGGCCGACAATGACTGAGCACCTTTTCCTTGAGAATAAGACAAAACAGTTTGTCAAAATCATGTTCCGTGGGAACCTCTAACCACTCAATCAGTGCACACTGACAGTCCTCTGTAAACTCCTCCCAAGACTGGTGAGACAGTTTCCTACTGTCCCTGAACTGCAACCTATACTCCTCTTCTAGGGAAACAGGTACCATACTCGGGGAACTGGGAGTGGGACGGTCTACACTTATATTTAAAAAGCTGCCACCACTGGACTCCACCCTCCATGGGGAATCCAGACAATCACAATTACACTCAGGGGATAACCTACTCTCCCTGAACAAGGCCCTCTCTTCCTTCCTATCCAACCACTCCTCTGGGGACAGGGCAAGGGATGGGGCGCTGACACTGGACCCAGCAAGGGACTCCCTATCTATGGGGTCCTCACTATCTGCTGACATCCATCCACTGTCATCATCATACCACTCACATTCTTCAGGGCTCTCCACAGACTCACCATCCTCATGACGTGCGGCCCGGGCCCTCTCTCTCTCACTGTACTCAAGATCCCACTGACCCTTTTGCCATTGGATCAGGCTGTCCCTAAGCTGGGACTGAGTATCCAACACACTCACCTCCATGCCTCCCTCTTCACAGAATCTGACCAGCTCTGACCTACTGTACCTAAAAAGACAACAGAGATCAAAAACAGGCTCCATTTTGGCGGACGTTCTCAAGAAGAGTTTGACACAGGGAACCTGGGGGTCTGAGCTTACACAGGAGTACACAATTACACAATTCAGCAAGATTCCTATCTCAGAACTTGCACTCCACTGTCCAGCGTAACACACACTCATTCACACACAACCCTCCCCTCGGACTGGTAAGGCAGTTTCTACCACCCCTGATTATCTCAACCTGACCACTAGCGACACAGGTACCAAACTCTGGGAGCAGGGCGGGGAACAAGGTACTGGACAAAATACAAATGACACCTTTCAGGAGAAGCAAAACTGAACTTCCCTAAAAAACAATAATCCCAAAAATGTGGTTATCTAAAATTGCAGAGTTTTGAAGTGTGGCCCGTCGCCACTGTGGTACAACGCAAACGCAAGTCCAATCCGCACCGCTAGCCACCAATGTTAGAAACGGGACCCTGGCCGGCCAAGACTCGCGTCGAGGTCAGTCAGGGATCACCATTTCTAAGGTCAGGGCTAGGGAGTCACACACCAAGATAACCCCCGCTCACCCTCTAGGTAACGTGGCGCGAGCAGCAAGGCTAATCTCAGAGGCGATGTGTAAAGCGTTTGCGCGCGCACCCCAGCGACAACAACCAAAGGCCCACCACAAAGGAAACTCCACACAAGGTTATATCAAAAATAGCCTTTGTATTATAATAATAAGAACACAGTAGATAACACACACACTTTACAATGTGCCAACAGGCACGGGCAAGATTTACAAGGGATTATGTACAGGACAGGGCCACTTGGACCACTGTCAGGGGTATGCACTTGTTAGGAATAATACTTGTAGGTATAACACTTTAGCACATCAACATATAATGACTGTAACACAGAAATAGTAAATGTAGCATACAACCAGTAACTACTGGTAAAGGGAAAATACCTCCTACGCCACCCTAGTCTCTGTAGGGAAATCACGCAGGGAGCTAGGACCTTATCATCAGGACCTATGGAAGGAAAACCTATCACCTCCTACACCACCCTAGTCTCTGTAGGGAAATCACGCAGGGAGCTAGGACCTATGGAAGGAAAACCTATCACCTCCTACGCCACCCTAGTCTCTGTAGGGAAATCACGCAGGGAGCTAGGACCTATGGAAGGAAAACCTATCACCTCCTACGCCACCCTAGTCTCTGTAGGGAAATCACGCAGGGAGCTAGGACCTATGGAAGGAAAACCTATCACCTCCTACGCCACCCTAGTCTCTGTAGGGAAATCACGCAGGGGGAAGGAAACCTAAAATAATCACCTAGGCAAGTAACATTTAGCAAAGGCAATCAAACACAAACAATCCTCTAAGCAGGTCACTTTTAGCAAAGGGGATAAACACATAAAGAATTACCTAAGCAGGTCACTTTTAGCAAAGGTAAAAACAAACATTCCTCTAAGCAGGTCACTTTTAGCAAAGGGGAATAAAAGAACAAAGAATCACCTAAGCAGGTCACTTTTAGCAAAGGTAATAATAAACAAGAATTGCACATGTAACATTAAAACACATTCAGAGGTGCAGGTTAGAACTTTTGCGCAAGAATCATATAGCAAAGAAATCACAATGCGCAGGGTGCATGTAGCACAACACTCAAAATGTCCCTCAGGCCAACTGGCCTCGAAAGGGGCGGAATGCCCTGAGTCTCAGTGTCAGGGAGGTCTGCGCAGGCAGCACAGACACAAAAGCCTAAACGTAGCAACTGTCCACTAAGTGCTGGACAGTTGTAAATAGCAAGTAGGCAACGTTGGAGCCAGGTGGGCTCAAGAACAATGGTGGGGAGACACAGCGTGGGAGCCTCGGGGCTGCAACCAACTCACTGCCTGTGTCCCCCTAGAGCCTCTGTGGCTCGCAAAGCAAATGTGCACTAGTGTAGAGCTTCAGCGCTCTCAAACAATTAAAATGGCCCCAGAGCCTCTCGGGGCTCAAAGATCAATAACATGCCCCCTCGAGCCTCGGGGCTCGTAACATAGGAGTAGGGCGGGAGCCTCTCGGGCTCTAAATAAACCAATTGCCCCCAGGAGCCTCGGGGCTCCAAGCACCAAAAATGCGGCCACGTGGGAGTCCCTCACGGGGGACTCAGGAATCAATAATGCCCCCGGAGCCTATCGAGGCTCCACACAACAGTGCGCGCGAGATCGCGCTACGGGGGAGGGGCGGACACCGGCAATGTGTCCCGCGGCCCCTCTCCCTCCTCGGCACTCACCGGGTGTCTTGTGGCGGGCGGAGCTCCTCTTCACACGGGGAGCCTCCTAGCAGCGCGGGGCTCCTCTCCACACGGGGAGCCTCGGCGAGACGCGCCAAGCTGCTTCCTGGTTCCGCTCTCCTCCCCCGATGACGCGGCGGGAGGCTCGACCGCCTGGGCCAATCCCAGCGCGGCCGGGCTATGACGCTGGCGGCTGCTTCTGCTCGGCCCGGGACTGCGGCGGTGATCACGGGGCAATGCGGCGTGGGCAGCCGCTCTTCAAAATAAATATAACGGGGCAATGCCGGGTGGCACCGGCTCTCCGAAAATAAAGGTAAAGCGAGGTAGGCACTCGCTCGGTCCTGGCAAAGCGCTCCAAAGCGCTAGAATCAAAATAAAGCGCACCCAGCGCTTAGGGGGGAAATAAAGCGCTCTTCAGCGCTAAAAGCAAAACGAAGCGCTCCCAGCGCTGGGGACAAGGGAGAGCGCTCCCCCAGCACAGCAAAGCTCCAGCAAGGTCTGGAGGCAGACAGGGGGGCAAGGCAGGGCCAGAGCCAGCACACTGGGTCTCCAGGCAGGGAGACAAGCCAAGTGGCGGTCCTCCTGGCCCCAGCAGCAGCAACAGCCCCCTCTGGCAAGGATCCACAAGTAGAACAATTTCTGTGGGGACACAGCCCCATATTTATACAGAGAAATCCTTTGTTAGGAGGTGCAGGGTGGGGGGAAACCAGTTGCCGCTGGCTTGGGAGTACCCTTGATGGCCCAACCACCCCTTTCATTCACTGGGGAGGCTAGGGTCGTTAGACAAACCACAGGGGGGCGGAGCCAGCATTGTGTGGGGAAAAACCCAGCCCATCCAGGACACAGATCTACTCCTCCCACACATCACTCATGCTGATCTCACACTCACCACCGGGCAGACCCATCCAGACTTCCTGGAGCCTGGCATGCCAGCCAGCTCCAGCCAATCACGCTCCACTATCCTCACTGCACACATACATCAATGTCCAGAAGTAGCACTTCCCTTCTAGACACATACAAGCCGCACATACCATTGCGCAGCATTCATTCTCACGAGTTTATACATACTAAACTCGAGCCTGCACTCCCCACACATCAGGAACTACCAGGGCACACACATTCCCCATGCATTCCTATGGGAGGGCAGGCCAGCCATACTACACGCACGCACTTTCACTCTGGGACACAGGGAAAAAGTGCGCCAAGACCCAAAAATCACTACACAGGGTCACAAACAAAGGCAAAAAGATTAGGGGTGAACCTGCCCTAAGGCCCAAGTCTAACACCCACCAACAACCTTTGCGCCTGGAACCCAATCACCACGGAAGACACCATCTGCCTGATGAACTCCATCCACTCAGGATCGCCAACCGACCCATGTCCCCACCACATTTTTAACAAGGCAGACTCCATTATCGCACCCCATCTCCGAGATTTCATCAACTGCTCCCTCAACTCCGCTACCTTCCCGGAAAGCTGGAAACATGCCGAACTCAGCGCCCTCCTGAAGAAACCCACAGCTGACCCCACTGAACTTAAGAACTACCGCCCCATTTCGCTCCTCCCTTTCCCTGCCAAAGTCATTGAGAAAACCGTCAACAGTCAGCTCGCCACCTTCCTCGAATCCAATGGCTCCCTCGACCCATCACAGTCTGGCTTCTGAGCCAAATACAGCACCGAGACCGCCCTCATCGCAGCAACAGACGACATTCGAACTCTTCTGGACAACGGAGAAACAGTTGCCCTCATCCTACTCGACCTCTCCGCAGCCTTCGACACAGTCTGTCACAGCACCCTTATACTACGCCTCAGCAGCGTCCGAATACAAGGAAAAGCATTGGACTGGATCATCTCGTTCCTCGCCGGAAGAACCCAGAGAGCCCACCTCCCCCCTACAAATCGGAAGTCACTGAAGTCATCTGCGGCGTTCCACAAGGTTCATCACTCAGTCCCACCCTCTTCAACGTATACATGAGTCCCCTTGCATCCATCGCGCGCCAACACAACCTCAACATCATCTCCTACGCAGACGACACCCAGCTGATCCTCTCCCTCACCAAAGACCCAAACTCTGCCAAAACCAACCTACACGACGGGATGAAAGAAGTAGCCGAATGGATGAAGAACAGCCGTTTAAAAATGAACTCGGACAAAACGGAAGTCCTCATCTTAAGATCATCCCCCTCCGCCTGGGATGACTCTTGGTGGCCACCAGCCCTGGGAAACGCACCCAAACCAACAAACCACGCACGCAACCTGGGCTTCATCCTGGACTCCTCCCTCTGACAAGTCAACGCCGTCTCATCATCATGCTTCAACATCCTACGTATGCTCAAAAAAATCTTTCGTTGGATCCCCACCGAAACAAGAAAGACGGTCACCCATGCACTAGTCACAAGCCGGCTGGACTATGGAAACACCCTGTACGCCGGAACCACAGCCAAACTTCAGAAAAAACTCCAACGTATCCAGAACGCCTCAGCCAGACTCATACTAGACATCCCCCGCCAAACTCACATTTCCGGTCACCTGAAAAACCCCCACTGGCTCCCCGTCAACAAGAGAATAACGTTTCGTCTCCTCACCCACGCACACAAAGCCCTTTACGACCTAGGACCAGAATACCTCAACACGCGCCTGACCTTTTACACCCCCACCCGCCAACTACAATCGTCCAATCAAGCCCTCGCCACGATCCCACGCATCCAAAGATCCACCATGGGGGGAAGATCCTTCTCCTACTTAGCGGCCAAAACCTGGAATTCTCTTCCGTCCCACCTCCGCCTTACACAGAACCACCTCTCCTTCAGAAAACAACTAAAAACCTGGATATTCGATAAGTAACGTACCCCCCCCCCCTCCCTCAAGCGCCTTGAGACCCTCTGGGTGAGTAGTGCGCTATACAAATTTCTAACTTGAACTTGAAATTATGGGAAGCATTTCGAGAGAAGAGAAAACTCTATAAAAAAAGCTATGGGAGAATAAACGATTAAGAACAGAAAACTTCTGGGAAAAACTATTACATAACACAAGAAATCATAATTCGAATACATTTTGGCAAACAATAAATGAATTGAATCGGCCAAGGAATATTGTAACTACAAGCGTGCAGGAACAGGAATGGGGAAACTATACTATGCAGAAATTTGGAACACAACACTATCTTTCCCAACAGACTCAGATAATGCAGGTTCACCAAAGTCATTCACAGCAACTAGGTGATGATGACCAACTTACTTATGCAAAAGAGATTAAGGAGATTCTTGTCTCATTTAAGAAACCCAACACAACCAACTTCCCCTACAAAGCAGACGCAATAAAAAGCACAATAAATAAAAGCAAAAGAGATGGAGCCCCGTGGCCCAATGGAGTCCCGCACGCCTTTTTTAAACCTGACCCAGCCTTTTGGAGCTCGATACTTGAGAACTTGTTTTTTAAGTTGAGATCCTAAATCACATTCTGGAGAGCTGGCAAGGATCTATTTTTACACCAATATATGAAGGGGGAGAAAGAACAAACCCATCCAACTATAGGCTTATAGCATTGTTGGATGTTGAATCGAAATACCTTCGGTCCCTGATCCTGGAAGATCTGGTTAATTGGTCCAACAAACTCAAACTGATCCCTGCAAATCCAACGGGCTTTGCAAAAGGGATAGGAACTATATGTAACCTCTTGTCCATCTCCCTAATTACAGACTAACGCAAGAAAAACAAATAATCTGCATCTCTGTTTCATTGATCTAAAAGCTGCGTTTGATAGGGTGGACCGGAAGCTCTTGTGGATCAAACTGCGAGTATGGGATATTCCAGTAAGAATTCTAAAAGGCCTAATGTTATTTTATACTGACACATGGGTGAGAGTAAAACTCGGGAACGGTTCACGAGTCTCAAGAAAAATATTCACGAACAAAGGCTTGAAGCAGGGATGCGTTTTGGCCCCACACCTATTTAACCTTTTTATTGCTGATCTGTCAGGAAAACTTAATACAACTAATTCACATCCCCCACATCTTGGTACCTTACCCCTTTTGCACCATGCCCATGCTGATGATATTGTTCTAATCAGTTTAACCAAGATCGGCCTAACTAGGGGCCAGATGTAGGAGGCCCTTTACCGACCGGTAACGGCCGATTTCGGCCGTTACCGACCGGTAAATGGGTATTTGGGATGTAGGGGCATCATTTTACAGATTCGGTAAATTTACCGAATCGGTAAATTTACAGATTCTGTAAAATACCGAATCAGTATTTTTACCGATTCGGTAAATCCCAGATGTAAGTGGGCCTCTTCTGAGTCCCAAAGGCAATACAGATTCGGTATTTTACCACCCAATCCAATTGGGTGGTAAAATACCGAATCCAGGTGCACACCTAGCCATGTGACAGACAGACATGCCCTTAGGGCATGTCTGTCTGCCACATGGCACACATGCCCGTCTTTGGGGTGCTAGAGGGTGTCAAAGTGACACCCCCTGCACCCTTGCTGGAATCGGTATTTACCGAATCGGTAAATACCGATTTGGTAATGCCCATTGATTCCTATGGGCTTCAATGCCCATAGGAATCAATGGGCATTACCGAATCGGTATTTACCGAATCGGTAAATACCGAATCTTAACGATTCGGTATTTACCGAGTCTGTGTTACCTACACCCCCCCCCCTCTATTTTACCACTTCTTAAATACCGAATCTGTAAAATTCGGTATTTAAGAAGTGGTAAAATAGAATTACCCACATCTGGCCCTAGATTATTACCTGTACTTGCAGAATTCCTAACAGCAAACAAGCTACAACTCAACAGAACAAAAACCATGCTTACCAGTAATCGGGTATCCAACAATACAACATCTGGCTAGGAGAAAAGTCCTTAGAAAATGTGACTAATTACATATATCAGCGCCTTGAGACCCTCACAGGTGAGTAGCGCGCTTACAATTCCCTGATTGAGTGATATATCTGGGATACTACACAGACAATAGACTGACTCATTGCGAACACAAGATTTATATGGCTCAACTGGCAAGTGCTCTAACTTTTGCTCATAAGGCACTGGCAAAGAAACTGGAGGGTCCATGAAACAGTCCGTTGATTTTGGTTCTGACAGCCAAAACTCTTCTAACGCTCACGTATGCGAGTGCCACCCTTTACGGAAAAGACTCAACTATCCTTAATAGCTTAAGAACTACTATCTTTACAAAGGTCTTTCAACTTCTTCAAACCGCTTCGCCAACTCAAATGCGCCTCGAATGTGGCCTAATCAATGAAACCGTAGGCCGACTCTTTTCATCAATTAAAGTCTGGTATCGAATAAAACAAAATGTGGAGAACTCCAGGCTTAATGAGGTGCTTTGGCAAGAACTCGAGAACGGGAAGAAATAACCTTACACTGTCTATTTGCCCAATGCACTTGAAATCACACGTACTCTGGAATAAAAACCTGTCCTTCTCAACATTAAGTTAGCATTTAACAAAGTCACTAAACTCCATTCTTTATTACTGGACAAAAATACCTTCAGTCAAAGATCTTACTGCTGGACAGTACTTAAGAACTATAAAGTCCTCAAACCAGCGGCCGATTTAGGTCTCACTTTTTCGGTCCACTTAAGAAAAAAGCTAACAGCACTACACTTTGGAAATTATCCCTCTCTATCAGACGCTCCAAGGTGGAAAAACATTGGCCTAAAAATGTGTCACCTGTGTGGTAGTCATGAGGAAGATCTTATACACCTGATATGTATCTGACCGAAACTTCATCTAGCACGAGTCACTTTGTTAAAGGAAGCCTTCCAGATTAGAGGAATGAGATCTTGCAGGTCCGCTATTATTACAGGGCTTGATCCGTCCAACCCGCGGATCAACTGCAAACTGGTTAAGTTTCTTCACATACATGAATAGGCTCCGAAGTGTAAGAGCCAGATGTAGGTGAGGGACATTTACCGATTCTAAAATACCGAATTTTACCGATTCGGTATTTTACAATCAGTAAATGCTATGTAGGGAAAAATTCAGTAAGTATTACCGAATCGTTAAGATTCGGTATTTACCGATTCGGTATTCCCCATTCATTCGTATGGGCCTGGAGGCCCATAGGAATGAATGGGAATTACCGAATCGGTAAATAACGATTTGGTAAAAGGGGGAAAACATTGAAGGGTGGCAGGGTGTCACTTTGACACCATGTTGCACCCCTCAATTGTGTATGGGTGCACATGTGGCACACATACATGCCTTCAGGGCATGTATGTCTGCCACATGGCACTGAAATAATTTGCATGAAATTGCTTTTTTGGGAGTTTTCATTATTTACCACTAACTTGTAGTTGATGCTAAATACCGAATCCTAAAATGGGAAAAGCACTCATTTAAGTGCTCCCTACATTAGGAATTCGGTAATTTACCGAATCGGTATTTAAGAATTCTGTAATTTACCGATTCCTTAAATTACTGATTCGGTAAATTACCTAGGGCCCGATGTAGGTAAAATAGATTTACCGATTTTTTATTACCGAATCATACCGATTCGGTAATTAAAAATCGGTAAATCTAAGGGGTTGAGATGTAGGAACATCCAGATGTTCCTGCTACCGAATCGGTAAAAATCTGTTTTTACCGATTCGGTAAATACCGACCGATAATGGCCCATTCATTCCTATGGGCTTTGAAGCCCATAGGAATGAATGGGGCATTACCGGTCGGTATTTACCGAATCGGTAAATACAGATTTTGACAAGGGTGCAGGGGGTGTCACTTTGACACCCTCTAGCACCCCCAAAAAAGATTCGGGGGCCATGTGGCAGGCATACCTGCCCTAAGGGCAGGTCTGCCTGTCATATGGCACAGGTGTGCATGCACACATGTGCATGCACACCTGAATCGGTATTTTACCATCAAATATATTTGATGGTAAAATACAGAATCGGTAAGGGTTGTGGGACTCAGAAGAGTCCCACCTACATATCAAAAATACCGAATAGGTATAAATACCGATTCGGTATTTTACAGATTCGGTAAATTTACCGATCGGTAAATTTACCGAATCTGTAAAATTCTGGGCCCTACATACCAAATCTGATTTTCCGGTCGGTAACGGCCGAAAATACCGATTTTCGGCCGTTACCGACCGACCTACATCTGGCCCTGAATCCTTAGATTAGGCCCCTACATCAAAAAAGCCTAATACCGGTCGGTAACGGTCGAAATTCGGTAATTTCGGCCGTTACCGCCTGGTATTAGGCTTCCTACATCTGGCCCTAAGTCTCCAAGTGAGGGTCATCCCGCTGAAGAATCAATGCCTGCCACAACTAGTCCGCCTGTCTGTCAGCTCAATGACTGAACTTACTGCTTTATATACCAGGTAGGAAACAATTACGACCCGCAATGGCCTAAAGACTGATAGTAACATAAGAGACCTTGGACTCGATCACTTAAATCATAATTTATTCTTATCGTTAATGAAACTAACAAGTGTAAGCTATTACTTGATTTTTTTTTCATGTTTATCAACTCATTTTTAGATATCATTTTATAGGGTGTTAGATAACTTTTATAACCGCAGATCCTCGTTTTATCATTGTGTGAAATTCGATTGTGAAATCCTGGGCTGATGATATAATTTTTAGGTCTCGTCTTTACCATTCCGAAGGAATGGGAAATGGCGAGAATTCAAGTGCTCGAACTGATTGTCAAACCACCGCTTTTTTCCGTGGCGTTTTCTTCAAGTGCACGTGGCCACAGGCACGCGCTTTTGGCCCATACACTTTCATGGCCATCTGTTCCTCAATGTCCCTCCCACCCTTCGTTTGATCTTGCCGGGAGTTCAGGCTAATGGCCCTCCCCCAGCACAGAGCGCGCATCGCGGCCGCACAGCACATCAAAGGGCTTCTCCCAGCGTGTGCTGTGCGGCTTCTCCTCCCCTAATTATGTGGCCGGCCGTACTTGTGTTTCCCGGCTGCTTCCCGGCCGCTCTTGTATTTAATTAGCAGCAGCAGCATTTCTCCTGCGCCAGGCCACATCAAAGGCTCTGTGCCACTTTCACCCACTCAGCAACACTTACAGACACGCAACGCCACTCACACCCACGCAAGCCCACTATCATCCACGCAACACCACACTCATCCACGCAACGCCACTCATCCACGCAACGCCACTCACCCAAGCAACACCACTCACACACGCAACACAACTCACCCACGCAACGCCACTCATCCCGGCAACGCCACTCACACACCTAACGCCACTCACACACGCAACGCCACTCACACACGCAACGCCACTCACACACGCAACACAACTCACCCACGCAACGCCACTCATCCACGCAACGCCACTCACACACGCAACGCCACTCACACACGCAACGCCACTCACACACGCAACGCCACTCACACACGCAACGCCACTCACCCACGCAACGCCACTCACCCACGCAACGCCACTCACCCACGCAACGCCACTCACACACGCAACGCCACTCACACACGCAACGCCACTCACCCATGCAACGCCACTCACACACGCAACGCCACTCACACACGCAACGCCACTCACACATTGTGGGTGCAGATTGTGGGTGCAGATTGTGGGTGCAGATTCAGAGTGCAGATTCAGAGTGCAGATTGTGGGTGCAGATTGTGGGTGCAGATTGTGGGTGTAGATTTTGGGTGCAGATTGTGGGTGCAGATTGTGGGTGCAGATTCAGAGTGCAGATTCAGAGTGCAGATTCAGAGTGCAGATTCAGGGTGCAGATTCAGGGTGCAGATTCAGGGTGCAGATTCTGGGTGCAGATTCTGGGTGCAGATTCTGGGTGCAGATTCTGGGTGCAGATTGTGGGTGCAGATTGTGGGTGCAGATTGTGGGTGCAGATTGTGGGTGCAGATTGTGGGTGCAGATTGTGGGTGCAGATTGTGGGTGCAGATTCAGAGTGCAGATTCAGAGTGCAGATTCAGAGAAAACTCAGCAGCACCACCACCATTGCAATGCAATAGGTCTGGTTTTAACGCAAATTTAAGCTATAGGCCTTGTAAATGACAAAGCCTTTTATTTATGTTCCAAAAACCAGAACGCAAAAATAAAGGGCATTATCATTTACAATGCTAATAGTTCAGACTCGCGTTATTGCGAGACCTATTGCATTTCCAATGCTTGTTATGTATGTTCTTAATCAATGCTGAAATTCATAGAAAAGCTGTTATGGTTTTTATTGACTAAACAACAAAGAGACGAGATCACGAGTGAGTGGTGTAACTGAGCCCCCCATCTAAGGAGGGTCAGACACAGCCCTGACCCTGGCAGGTGAGGCGCAGCCGGACTCTTGTGTAGACTGAGCTGAAAGCTTCTCGGTCAGAAGGGGCGACAGAACCCCCTCTCCAGGGACAGAGGCGCGTGGGTCATTCTAGGGCTTCAATTACTCGTTTAGTTACTAGAAAAAAAGTGATGATTAAAAGCTGGAAAGCAGGACGCTGCCGTGTTTACAGGGGGGCTGATCCCCGAAGGCACTTGTGAGTATGTGAAGTGGTACCCAGGAGTACTCTGTGACATACTCCTGCATTCCTTCGTGAACGTCGACAATGAGGAGTACATCTGATTACCCAGGAGGTGTGCGGTGCCTCAGAGGGATCCTTACCCCCCCTGGCAGAGCCTTCCCCCTCTCTGCCCCCCTCGGTCTCGCTGCCTCTTACTTCTGTGCAGGGATTTAAACTCTGACATCACTGGTTGGATGCGTCACCTGCTGTGTGACGTCAAAACACTACAGAGTACATGTTCTTGTCACCCACCTGCGCCATTGACGTCACGACCTCTTACAGTGTTTAGATTGGAGCTTAAGACTTACAAAGAGGGTCACTCACACCCGCAGTTGTCGGTATTTTTCGATCTGTTTACTTTAAGAATGAACCCGAGGGCTGTGACGACGTCATCTCTTACAAGGGTTAATTGCCTCAAACACTGTAAAATCTATCCCGCTCACAGCGGCACCGGGAGACCTCCTCTAGCAGCTGATTTGTGCAAACGTTCATCGCAAAAAAAGTCAAACTAGCCCTGGCAAAGCCAATAGGTCTGGCCTTTATTTTGAGTCGTGAAAAAAAACGTTTAGAAAGCCTACTGCACAAAACAACAAGCATTTGCAATGCAACAGGTCTCGCGTTTTTACGAGTTTGAGCGATTGGCATTGGAAATGACAATGCCTTTTATTTATGTTTTGGTTTTTGAAACATAAATAAAACGCATCGTCATTTTCAATGCCAATAGCTCAAACTCGCGTAAATGCGAGACCTGTTGCATTGCAAATGCTTGTTTTTGGTGTGGATTGTGCATCTGACTTATGCAACTAACGTCAGATGCAGCGTCTCACTCTCAGCTGTTAAGGGGCGTGGCCTGATGCATATAAGCAGCGGGGGGCCGATGCTCGGCTTCAGATCCCTGCGCGCTGTGTGACCCTGGACGCGGCTGCACTTGGAACACGGGTAAGACGAGAGGACTTGACTTGCACCGGCACTTTAACACTCGGCACCTTTTCTGTAGCGCTGCAGCGACGCTTTTAAGTGTCGAGGCCAGAGCCACGCCCTTTCTGTCAATGGCTGGAGCTTGAGCTGTGTCCGTCTGAAATGTTTAAACTTGAGAGTTTGAGCAGCTCTTTCGGGCTGTGTTGAGGGCATTGGTGAGACCAGGGTCGAGCCCTGCGGGAGTTAAGAGGGGGCTTCATTCAGCACTTACAACAGACTTCAGACACCGCATCAACATATATGTGGCAGAGTCTCGGCTTCTGGCCAGGGGCGCTGGGCTCTGCGCCCTCTACAAACACAGCAAAAATAGCAAAGCTCATATCCAAATGTTTTTTTCATTTAACCCCCCCCCCCCCCCCTTGCAGTACGTTTCTAGAAGGTGGGATTGGCTGCCTCAGCTCCTTGCTGACCACCTAACAGCCCTGAAGCCTGTGGGGTCATCAGCTCCGCGAAGACCCAGCTTCAAGGCGCGGCCTCCACCCCTGATGTGGAGGTAAAGGTAGCCCCAGGGTTTCTCACTTCAAGCCCGGGATTGATCAGGGTGGAGAGCATTGCCACCCCCCCCCTTTCCCAACTCGTTACAGGGTGGGGGGGGGGGGGAGGAGTCACCACACCACACCCGTGGGACCCCACACTGTCTGACACATGATTTCATTGATGAACGCCGTGTTGAGGCGTCTGTCTGACTCCTGGTTTCTTTGATGAACGCCGTGTTGAGGCGTCTGTCTGACTCCTGGTTTCTTTGATGAACGCCGTGTTGAGGCGTCTGTCTGACTCCTGGTTTCTTTGATGAACGCCGTGTTGAGGCGTCTGTCTGACACCTGATTTCTTTGATGAACGCCGTGTTGAGGCAGTCTGTCTGACACCTGATTTCATTGATGAACGTCGTGTTGAGTCAGTCTGTCTGACACATGATTTCATTGATGAACGCCGTGTTAAGGCCGTCTGTCTGACACCTGGTTTCTTTGATGAACGCCGTGTTGAGGCGTCTGTCTGACACATGATTTCTTTGATGAATGCCGTGTTGAGGCAGTCTGTCTGACACCTGATTTCTTTGATGAATGCCGTGTTGAGGCAGTCTGTCTGACACCTGATTTCATTGATGAACACCGTGTTGAGGCAGTCTGTCTGACACATGATTTCTTTGATGAACGTCGTGTTGAGTCAGTCTGTCTGACACCTGATTTCATTGATGAACGCCGTGTTGAGTCAGTCTGTCTGACACCTGATTTCATTGATGAACGCCGTGTTGAGGCAGTCTGTCTGACTCCTGGTTTCTTTGATGAACGTCGTGTTGAGTCAGTCTGTCTGACACCTGATTTCATTGATGAACGCCGTGTTGAGGCAGTCTCTCTGACACCTGATTTCATTGATGAATGCCGTGTTGAGGCAGTCTGTCTGACTCCTGGTTTCTTTGATGAACGCCGTGTTGAGGCAGTCTCTCTGACACCTGATTTCTTTGATGAACGCCGTGTTGAGGCAGTCTCTCTGACACCTGATTTCTTTAATGAACGCCGTGTTGAGGCAGTCTGTCTGACACATGATTTCTATGATGAACGCCATGTTGAGACACCTGATTTCATTGATGAATGCTGTCTTGAGGCCGTCTGTTAATGTTAATGTTAGGAGATTTCTAGAGCGCATGGCTGCCCGTAAGCGTCCCAGCGCTGAACAAGTACAGGCGGAGTCAAGAGGGGAAGCCTACGGGAACAGCCAGGGTTTCAGAAATTTTCGGAATGCCAGAAGGTTGGGCTGTGCGCGGAGATCCGGGGTAAGGGAATTCCACAGTTTGGAGGCGTTATAAGAGAAACGCCGACCTCCTGATCGTGATCTCTTGATCTTAGGTGGCAAAGTTAGGTGAGCATTCGAGGATCGGAGGGGTCTGGGGTTGGTGTAAGGGGTCACCAGATCTTTGAAGATAGGGGGGGCTTTCCCGTTGAGAATTTTGTGCGTTAGACAGAGCGCCTTAAACTGCACTCTTTCCACGACGGGTAGTCAGTGCAGCGCTCTAATGGCCGGTTTGGCCGAGCAGCGGCTCTTGGTGTTGGTGAGGATCCGTGCGGCCGCATTCTGCACTACCTGTAATTTAGTTGTTACTTTCCGCGGTGCGCCAAGATACAGTGCGTTGCCGTAATCCAACCTTGACAGAATGAGGCCCTGGATCTGGAGTTTCCTTGATTGGAAAGGGAGCAGTGGTAGAATTTTCCGGGCGGAGCGCAGGGGCCCATAACAGACTCCAGCCGTTTTCCTTGCCTGGGTATGCATGGTGAGATTTTGGTCCAACCAAAGTCCGAGGCTTTTAATCTCGGACTTCGGGGTTGGGGGTTTACCCATGCATGGGGGCCAGAGAGAGTCTGGATGAAAATGGGACTGATTCCCCATCACCAGTATCTCAGTCTTGTCGCT
The DNA here is from genome assembly GCF_964261635.1 of Lissotriton helveticus. Taxonomy (NCBI): domain Eukaryota; kingdom Metazoa; phylum Chordata; class Amphibia; order Caudata; family Salamandridae; genus Lissotriton; species Lissotriton helveticus. The sequence continues at coordinate 510,303,145 of NC_136060.1, read as the reverse complement.
ATTGAGCTTCAAGTGAGATCTGTCCATCCAGCTGACTATGTCTCTCAAGCAGGAAAAAAGGTCGATGGTAGGATTTTCCTGCTGAGTGAGAGAGACAACCAGCTGAGTGTCATCCGCATATGTCAGGAGTTTGATACCATGTGGGGTGACTATTTTTTCCAGAGGGGACATATATACGTTGAAGAGCGTAGGGCTCAAGGAGGAGCCCTGTGGCACTCCGCAACGTATAGGGGTATCTTTAGATGTGTAACTACCCTCTATCACCTGGAAGGAGCGGTCGTGGAGAAACGAATTCAACCAAGACAAGGCGACACCTGTGATCCCAAGATCTCGAAGTCGCTGGACCAGGATCTGGTGGTTGACCGTGTCGAAGGCTGCACTCAGGTCCAGGAGGATCACTGCCACTGATCCTCCTGCATCCATGATCTTCCTGGCCTCCTCGACCACCGTCACCATCGCTGTTTCAGTGCCCTGGCCAGGGCGAAAGCCTGTCTGTGAAGATTTAAGAAGTTCGTTTGCTTCAAGGTAGTTAGACAGCTGGGTATTGATGAATTTTTCTGTCATCTTGCTGATACACGGGAGGAGGGAGATAGGCCTGAAGTTAGATAGATTGAGGGGGTCTAAATTGGGTTTTTTAAGTAGAGCCCTAACCTTCGCCTTATTCCAGCTGTCTGACACCTGATTTCATTGATGAACGCTGTCTTGAGGCCGTCTGTCTGACGCCTGATTTCTTTGATGAACGCTGTGTTGAGGCAGTCTGTCTGACGCTTGATTTCTTTGATGAACGCCGTGTTGAGGCAGTCTATCTGACACCTGATTTATTTGATGAACGCCGTGTTGAGGCAGTCTGTCAGACACCTGATTTCATTGATGAACGCCGTGTTGAGACAGTCTGTCTGACGCTTGATTTCTTTGATGAACGCCGTGTTGAGGCAGTCTGTCTGACGCTTGATTTCTTAGATGCACGCCGTGTTGAGGCAGTCTGTCTGACACCTGATTACTTTGATGAAGGCCGTGTTGAGGCGTCTGTCTGACACCTGATTTATTTGATGAACGCGGTGTTGAGGACGTCTGTCTGACACATGGTTTAACTGCAGGTTGATGTTGGAATCGGAACCTGTGGACGTCACAGGTGGTGTTAACCAGGTAAGGCACAAAATACATTGACAGCTGCTGGGCCCAGGAAGGCACATTTTTAAAAGTTGTAATTAGGGTCTTGTCGCATGGATGAATGTCGGGAAGGGGGGGGGCGTCGGGACATGTGTTCATTTAAATGAAGCTTATTATAAGCGAGGGCGGCACTCCTTATCTGACGCGATAAAAATCTGGGAAGCTTGAATGGTAGGGTTGGTCGCCTGTAATGTCTGCACCTCGTCTCACTTCACATGTCCATGTCACAGGTGTTAAATCAATCACAGGTACCCACTTCCTTTACTGCTAATGTCCCTGTGCAGTGGCGTCACATCCTGTCCAGACAGCAGCCAATGGGATGAAAGTGAGCAACGCCACGTCATGCAATCCTCTTGCCCCATGTGATGAAACCAGCGTGACACTCGCGTGTCATGAGATGCAATGAAAGCGGCACATCCCATGAAAGTCATGTATGTTATCACGTGATTCGATGAACGTGACACACGTCATGTAAGTCACACACGTGACAGAAGCCATGTCATGTGTTGCTACAGTGACACCTCCTCACAGAAACCCATCTCTGGGCTCTTGCTTGTTGACATCAGTGAGTGACAGACATTTCTCTTTCCTTTTTCTTCACAGGAAGAAGGTGATTGCAGAGCACCCCCAGAGCATCATGGGAGGTAAGTGACCTGATAGAGGCCAGTGGTGGGGGGTGGGGGAGCATGATCCGGGGAGGGGGGCGCTCACTGTGAAGAGCAGTGGGAGGCCACTACATAACAGGAGAAGTGCTGGATGGATTAAGAGATATATATGAATGAAATCTCTCTATTAAATATAATCATGACAATATATGGACCCTGCACCTTTAATGCCACAGAGAATGCTGACCTGTATGTATTGATTATGTAGGGTCTAATGGTTCATGGATTGAAACTCCTGTGGTCGCGGCCAGTATTAACAGTGAAGGGGGGGCGAGGACAGACCCCAGCAGGTACAAGGAATGCTATAACATGAGGTACAACGTTTCACAGGCTTGAACCCCGCGCCACCAGGAGGTGGCAGTGAATGGCTCCTGTGAGCCTATAGGAGGGAGTATAGGCATCTGCTAAGAACAAAGAAGCGAGCAGCACAGGATGTAGGGTGACCGACCGTCCGTAAATTTCACAGACCATCCGTGATTTGGATCTCGCGTCCATTGTCCGTGATGAAGCCTTTCACGGGCGCCTTTTGTCCGTAATTTGGGCATTGCAGAGAGCGGCGCTGTTCCCCTGCGAGTAGGGTGACCAACTGGCATGGCTGCAAATTCAGGACAGTGAGTGTAAAAATTCAGGACAAAGGGTTAAAATTCAGGACAAAAGGTAAGTTTTACAGACACACCAGAGAAGGTTGCGCAGTAGTATATAAGTAAGTAAATAGACAACCACTTAAGTACAAGTGAAAATAAGTTTATTTTAGGCTGATGGAGTTGTGCACTTCATGCTTTTTCAGTATGCGCAGCTTTGAGCAAATGTGCAGGCCTTTTTGTGGTAACAAAACCTCCCCACCCCCCGATTTCCAGCCTACCAGGGACATGCCCGATGCCCAGTCTGGCCTTGCAACCACCCTCCAATGGTGCCCCTACTCTTTGCATACAGCCTCTCTCATGTGCATTTAATTTCTTCTATAGTGCTACTCGTCCCAAGTAAGTAGGACAGGGTATTGGAGTGTGCTACATCACACACACATTATATAGAGACAATGACTCATATAAATGTGAAACTTAATGTGTAGGAAATGTTCCTTAAGAAAATGGGCATTACAAGGTGTAATAATTCTTTCATCCATCATTCAGTCTTTCCACATTCATTCTGTCCTTCCATCTGTGTTCCCTTCCATATTAATATTCAACCACTTGCAAACCTATCCATCATCTATCCTTCTATCCATCATTCCACTCATCTATCCCTCCATCCACGCTTTCACTCATCCATCCCTCCATATATACTTTGACACTATCCATTCGTACAGTCATCCATCCACTCATCCATCCATTCACTCGTCTATCCAGCCATTTAACCTTTCATTCATCCAGTCATCCTTTCACTTACTCATTCATCCTTCCAGTCACTCATCATTCCATCCATTCACCCTATAAGTCATCCATCCATTCTCCCTTTCTCTCTCCATCCCCCTTTCACTTAGTCATCCATCCTTCCACCCATCTATCTACTCATCCACTCATGAATCCATCCGTTGACCCTATCACTCATCCATCCTTTGAATCATCCATCCATCCTTTCTCTTATCCCTCCACCCTTTCACTCCTTCACTCATCTATTAACCCTTTTGTCCATTTACCATCCCTTTCACTCATTTAGCTTTCCTTTCACTCATCCATCCATTCATTCATCCTTTCACTTATCAATTCATCAATCCTCCAATCAGTTCACTCATCCATCCACCCATTTACTCGCCCATCATCCAACCTTTCACTAATCCATCCATCCACCTTTCCACCTATACATCCATGTATTTACCTTCTCTCATCCACCCATCCACTCACTCATCCATCCTTCCTCTCATTATCCATCCACCCTTTCATTCATCCATTCACAATTTCACTAATCCAGCCAGCCATCCACCCCCCTTCACTTACTCACTTATTCTCATTAATTATGAGCTGAGCCTTTGTCAGCTGAGTTGCAGACAGAAGAGGCCGATCGAGGACTTCACCCTCGATGTAGTTCCTAAAGCAAGGGGTGGAGTGGGGGAGGAGTCACTATGCCCCTGCACATAGGCAATCTGAAAAAGTGGACGTCATGAGTTATGCATGAAGCTCAGTGCCATGCTATGAGGTGAGTGTGACCTGGTGTTGTGTCCAGGGCTTTAAGTGGGATGAAAAAACTGGGGGGTCTCTCCAAAGGGGGTGTTTGATGCAATTAAGGACGTAGCTTAAAACACCCAAGCTAAGAATCGGTGCTTAGCATAGTGTGCCCCCAACTGGTAGTTTGCTGCTCCTGTCATTGTTTCCAGATATAGAACACAGCAAGTAGTGTTACTCCTACAAGCCAGAACTATTTGCTTTGTCAATGGTTGTCAGTTGCATAAAATAAAAAAGCAGTACCATGGCTTTGTTGAATATAACACTGAAATTGCGTCCGTTTTAAAATGAGACAGTGAAAGACCATAACCGTTTTTTTAAAACTTACTTCCCCGCCTTCTTTTCGTGAACTGGATTCTTGTGTAGCAGCATGGGCGTTTTTGTTCATTTCTTCCACCTGAATGAATGCCCTGCCCTGGACCGAGGCAGGAGGTGGCCACCACACGCAGTCAGAGCCCAGACTGGCCCATTGACATTCTGTCCGTGGCAATCCGCGCAGACAGAATAACAATCGGCGGGTGCGGCTGCTCTTGTGCTCAGGAGTGCGAGGCGCCCCCATCAGGGGGCTGAGGCTTCTGGCAGGGGAGCAGCGCCGCTCCCTGCAATGCCCAAAATTACGGACAAAAGGCGCCTGTCATAGGGATCGTCACGGACAACGGGCGTGAGATCCAAATTACGGACGGTCCGTGAAATTTACAGACGGTTGGTCAACCTACCTGCGAGAAGCCTCAGCTCCCTGATGGGGGCGCCTCGCACTCCTCCTCATGGTTTTAATTAACTGTGCAAAATCTAATAATAGAAATCTAAACTCCACAGCATGTGCTGGGAGGAAATGTACAAAGACGCCCATGCTGCTACGGGAGAATCCATTTCATGGGAAGAAGCCAGTGAAACAAGTTAAAAAGAAGGGGTTAGACTTCTTTCACAGTCTCATCATTTTAGAACTGATGCATTTTCAATATTCTATACAATAAATCCATAGTATCTGCTTTTATTCTATGCAACTGAAAATAAAGGGGACAGTATGTGGCCTAATGGGCTGCTGTGGTGGTTGTCAAATCTGGGGAACCAGGATCGAGTCTCGGCATTGACGCTGAACTTCCTGTGATTCTGGCAAATCACTTAATGCCCTCACCCAAGCCTAACAAAAACGAATGAGTCCTTGTGTAACATAACTGGTGCTTATGTAAAGCAATCTGATTAGTTTAATGTCTGCTTACCCTGTCGGGTGGCCACTTGCATCGCTCTTGTACCACACAATATGGTACAAGAGTGACGCAACTCAGAAATTAGATTTATGAAGCCCCGTAAGGCCACCCAGCATGGCCCCGAGTGGCTTCATGAATCTTGAGTAAAGCAATGCAGAGGACATAGCTGTGCTGCCTTCCTCTGAACTAAGGAGGCGTTCCATCGGTGTTTGCGTTGGCGTTCCATCGGTGTTTGCGTTGGCGTTCCATCGGTGTTTGCGTTGGCGTTCCATCGGTGTTTGCGTTGGCGTTCCATCGGTGTTTGCGTTGGCGTTCCATCGGTGTTTGCGTGGGTGTTCCATCGGCGTTTGCGTGGGTGTTCCATCGGCGTTTGCGTGGGTGTTCCATCGGCGTTTGCGTGGGTGTTCCATCGGTGTTTGCGTTGGCATTCCATCGGTGTTTGCGTTGGCATTCCATCGGTGTTTGCGTTGGCATTCCATCGGTGTTTGCGTTGGCGTTCCATCGGTGTTTGCGTTCCATCGGTGTTTGCGTTCCATCGGTGTTTGCGTTCCATCGGTGTTTGCGTTCCATCGGTGTTTGCGTTCCATCGGTGTTGGCGTTCCATCGGTGTTGGCGTTCCATCGGTGTTGGCGTTCCATCGGTGTTTGCGTTGGCGTTCCATCGGTGTTTGCGTTGGCGTTCCATCGGTGTTTGCGTTGGCGTTCCATCGGTGTTTGCGTTGGCGTTCCATCGGTGTTTGCGTTGGCGTTCCATCGGTGTTTGCGTTGGCGTTCCATCGGTGTTTGCGTTGGCGTTCCATCGGCGTTTGCGTGGCTGTTCCATCGGTATTTTCGTTGGCATTCCATCGGTGTTTGCGTTTGCATTCCATCGGTGTTTGCGTTTGCATTCCATCGGTGTTTGCGTTTGCGTTCCATCGGTGTTTGCGTTGGCGTTCCATTGGTGTTTGCGTTCCATCGGTGTTTGCGTTCCATCGGTGTTGGCGTTCCATCGGTGTTTGCGTTGGCGTTCCATCGATGTTTGCGTGGGTGTTCCATCGGTGTTTGCGTGGGCGTTCCATCGGTGTTTGCGTGGGCGTTCCATCGGTGTTTGCGTGGGCGTTCCATCGGTGTTTGCGTGGGCGTTCCATCGGTGTTTGCGTTGGCGTTCCATCGGTGTTTGCGTTGGCGTTCCATCGGCGTTTGCGTTGGTGTTCCATCGGCGTTTGCGTTGGTGTTCCATCGGCGTTTGCGTGGGTGTTCCATCGGTGTTTGCGTGGGTGTTCCATCGGCGTTTGCGTGGGTGTTACATCGGCGTTTGCCTTGGCTGTTCCATCGGTGTTTGCCTTGGCTGTTCCATCGGTGTTTGCCTTGGCGTTCCATCGGTGTTTGCCTTGGCGTTCCATCCGTGTTTGCCTTGGCGTTCCATCCGTGTTTGCGTTGGCGTTCCATCGGTGTTTGCGTTGGCGTTCCATTGGTGTTTGCGTTCCATCGGTGTTTGCGTTGGCGTTCCATCGGTGTTTGCGTTGGCGTTCCATCGGTGTTTGCGTTGGCGTTCCATCGGTGTTTGCGTTGGCGTTCCATCGGTGTTTGCGTTGGCGTTCCATCGGTGTTTGCGTGGGTGTTCCATCGGTGTTTGCGTGGGCGTTCCATCGGTGTTTGCGTGGGCGTTCCATCGGCGTTTGCGTGGGCGTTCCATCGGCGTGGGCGTTCCATCGGCGTTGGCATGGGTGTTCCATCGGTGTTTGCGTTGGCGTTCCATCGGTGTTTGCGTGGGCGTTCCATCGGTGTTTGCGTGGGCGTTCCATCGGTGTTTGCGTGGGCGTTCCATCGGTGTTTGCGTGGGCGTTCCATCGGTGTTTGCGTGGGCGTTCCATCGGCGTTTGCGTGGGCGTTCCATCGGCGTGGGCGTTCCATCGGCGTTGGCATGGGTGTTCCATCGGCGTTTGCGTGGGCGTTCCATCGGCGTGGGTGTTCCATCGGCGTTTGCGTGGGTGTTCCATCGGCGTTTGCGTGGGTGTTCCATCGGTGTTTGCGTGGGCGTTCCATCGGTGTTTGCGTGGGTGTACCAATGCAACTCCCATCATTCTTTTACGCATTCCCAGATCTACCAGAACTAAAACCTGGGAATGCGATAAAAAGATGCTCCTTCCCAGGAAAGGTGTAACCAGGAGAAATATCTGTATTTCTCCTCGTTACTTCCTCTTTCTATGTGTGCTCTATTTTGCAGCACACATAGATAGAGGAAGATATCTCTCAGGATTGTTTGTGTGCAGACAGGTGTCCTTTCCTGCACAAAACCAATATTGCCTGCAACACAGGCACCCCTACACCATGGTGCAAGGGTGCCTGTGTTGGCACCAGGCACACAAATGATGCCAGCACAGGGGGAAAGGCCATTCTTTTAAAAACTGTGCATTTCTGCCCTTTCCCTGTCACGCAGTGTAGCGCCGCACTGCAAGGTGATTTACAGCGCCGCATAGCAAAGTGATTTGCAGCGCTGCACGACAATGTCATAAACATGCTCCAAGACTTACGAAGCCACTCAAGGCCACGAACGTTGGCCTTGCGGGGCTTCATAAATCTCATTTCTGAGTTGCATCGCTCTTGCACCACGTTGCACTGTGCAAGAGTGACGCAAAGTGGCTTGTAAATACGCCTCCATATACATACATATATATATACATACATACATACATACATACATATATGCATACTGTGCCCCAGATTGCAGTGAACCTAACATCAAGAGGTGGTAATGAGGTAGACTAGTGCTGTCTCTTTCCCGAAACTTAAAGTGATTTTAACTGCCCGTGATGGCATCATTTTTCACTGTATTTGCTTGTGGTTGTTACAGTTTAAAAATGTGTGTTTTTAACCTGCCCGTGATTGCATCATCTTCCACTGGTTGAGTTTAGAAACTTGTGGTTTTTAGTTGCACATGACTATTTCATTTAACCTGTTGAACAATGGAATTTGAGGTTCAAAATCTGCTGTTTCTTTCCTCACATTGCCCGTGACTACCTCTTTTCTCTCCTAATTTCTCCCTTGCTCTGTGCTCAGACCTGTATGTTAAGCAATGCACCCCCAGCTCCCATTTTGTGTTAGCAAGTGAGTGAAACCAGATTCCCCCCTCCCTTTCCCCCTTAGCAATAGGGATATTCTACATCTGAGAGGACAGAGGGTGCTCTGAGACCGCAGTAACCTGCTGTGAGCTGTTTAAGTTGTGTTTTTTAGGGATTGTGCACTTGTTTTTTGCCTAGGAGAGTGAATAACGTTTTATACAAACAGTATTGTTAGAGGACAGAGTTTGTTAGGCCATTACCTGCAGAAGTCCAAAGTGTGAATTGAGGTTGTCTGTTTCCTAGGAGATTCTGAATAGAGGAGCAGCTTTCGACTCCCTGGCCAGGAAACCTTGCCTGAGGTCGCAGGGACATTATATAGTCTGCTATGGGATGCTACATGTATGCACTGATAGGTGGTTGCATCAGGTGTTTCTATTGGATTCGGGTTAGTGTTCTCATTGGTTGGATGTTTGAGGGTTTCGATAGGTTCCTGGGTCAGTCATTCTATTGAAGTAAGGTTTGGGGTTAGTGATTTGATTGGTGGATATGTTTAGGATTTTGGATTGGTTCCCAGGGCCGGGCTTTCTTTTAGACATCGGGCTTAGGGTTTCCTGTGTGATTGGCTGCTGGCACTAGGGTTGGGACTAGAGCTAGGGTTTGGCTTTCTATTGGACATAGGGCTTAAGGTTTCTTGTGTGATTGGTGGCTGGGAATAGGGTTGGGAGTAGGGTTTTCTATTGGACATAGGGTTTAGGGATTCTTGTGTAATTGGTGGCTGGGAATAGGGTTGGGAGTAGGGCTAGTGTTAGGCTTTCAATTGGACATAGGGTTTAAGGTTTTGTGAATGATTGAGTGCTTTAACGAGGGCTATGACTGGTTGTAAAGTCTTGGTCTCCTATTGGTCCTGGGGTTTAGGGCTAATGTTGTGATAGGTTAGGGTTCCCATTGGCTGAAGTGGTCACATGATTACTAGGGCTCTATAAGGCCAGGGCTTAGGGCTTCTCAGCCTGGGCATCAAGGCTATGGGTAGAGGACAAGGGTGAGTGCCTGTTTGAGCCTGTTTGAGAGTAGTCTGGACTAGGGGCAGAAATGCTGCCCAAATTTATATACACCAGTACCCACCCTACACCACCCACATCCACTACCAGATTAACACGCTCACACCAAATGTACTCCACGCATTTACTACAAACTAACCCTATACACACACCCTACACAATTCAAAATCTCAGCATCAACTACAAAACCACACAGACCACACCTATACATCCTTCTATCCCAGCTACCACAAATTTCCACCACATACAGACAGTACACAACTCTATCCTATACCACTAGCCAATCCAATCAGGATTAACACAACCCAATTCCAAACCACACGGAACTATATCCCAACCAGACACACACTCCATGCTCTAATTACACCTAACAGATCTTTTAGTCCCTAACAAACCTATATTCATCCGTCCATCATTTCTCCAACAAACACCCTCACCTTCTTTCTGCCACAATAAGACAGCGGTTCCACACTTCCACTCCACCGCACCACACATATTGCCTCTTGAAGCAAACAAGTGTAAGATAAACACTCGTAACTCTACTTCATCCTCTCTTACACACAACATACACTCTACTCACAAACTCATCACCACCCAATTTTCCTTACAACTTCCACTCACAAACAATACTATACTACCAAATCCATCTCATAAAACAAATACGTCCGCATCTCCTACTTCTAAAAAACAAAACAGATCACACACACAAGCACAACAAAATCTCTAGCGCAACACCTCATAATACTGACCATCACAAATTACAGACATACATCCACCTTTCATATTACACAAATGAACAAACTCCAATGCCAAGCTTTCTCTTTCACCACACCCAACACATACACAGCAACTCTTTTAACCGCCTCTCATCCATTGGACAATTTAGAACATTACTACATGACCGACATGCTGCACCACCTCCCCTAACTCATATACCTTCCGCCCTAAACTGACAAAATAAGCAACATGCCACACCTCACAACTTTGCTTCTCAATGTCTACTGCACAACAAGGTTACACTACAAAAACACAGTACACCAACTCCCTCTCAAACACACTCTCCACCACCTACGCACGCAGACCCATCAAAATGCCTTCTGGCCCTGCTGGACGAAGAACACGATACAGAAATGCTACACAATTGCTATCCTCATTTACCTAATACCAACACTAAGGACAACAGCTGCAAGTCTACAAAATACTGCTCCCTCCTCTACAAAACAAATTCACACTATCTCCAAAGCACGTTCTCTAAACTGTCTTCTGATAAATGCTTGATCGCTCTCTAAGAACAAACATCACATCCACGACCTTCTCACTAAGGCAAAACCAGACCTACTATTCATAACCGAATCATGGTTGGGAGAGGATATGGCTCCAGTCCTGCAGGAAGCCATTCCTCTAGGCTATCAAACAATCACACAAAATTGTATAGGCAAAACAGGAGGTGGTCTAGCTGTTGTGTTTAGACAAACATTACATATCACTAAAGTTGACAAAGTCTCCATAACGGATTGTGAGGCCCTTTTCACTAGATGCAATCCTACACCATCTTCCTCCTGTAACTTCCTGCTGCTTTACAGACCTCCACCTAGCAAGGCAACATTCCCAGACGCACTTCTAGACACAGCTTCAAACTTGATAACACACTCCAGCCTATGCGTTCTGCGTGACTTAAAAATTTGGTTTGACAAATATAATATGCACCATCAAAAAACAATCATCGCTGGCCTAGACGCACTGACCCTGCATCAGATCGTCCACAAACCCAAACACATCGCTGGGCACACCATAGATGTAATTTTTGCTAATACAGAACTAGTTACTTTTCAAACTATAACGCCAGTCACATGGTCAGACCACCGTTAGCTTTCCTTCGAACATAAAACACTAAGCAACATACCTAAAAACCCCTTACATGCATCCGCCTATCTGCTGTGGAACGAACACCATTTTGAACACTTGAAACACAGCTTGCATCCAGTAAAGATCTAGACACTATATAAATTCAGTTAAACTGTATGAGTGGCTACAGGAAGCTGTTGGTATCTTGATACAATTAAAAAACGCACAACAGAACACAAGAAAACAAGCACCTTGGAGAAATGCAGAGATAAAAGACATAAAACAGCAAATTAAAAATCTGCAACATGCCAGACTCAAAATAAACACAAACCAAGACAAACTTCCCCTACAGAAAATTAACAGATTATGCAAGTCGACTATCAAAAAAGCAAGGGAGAAATACCATTCAGAATTCAAAATACTAAAGCCCCATTATGATATCGGGCGGATTGCCACTACCTGGTAGGGGGGGCCGTAGTGCACGTAGTGGGGCTACGCAAAGGTCCGTGAAGTGGGGGCCCGCTACGCCCACCCACACAATTCGCGTAGCCCCACTATGTGCCACCCGCCTCCCTCCCGCCCTCTTCTACAACCATATTTTTAGTATTAAATACAGTAAAAAAGAAGAAAAAGAACTTACCTTGGATGCGGCGTCCCGGGGCTCCCTCTTCCTGTTGCCGCGCCGACTTCTTCAGACGAATGTGCATGCGCAGGCTCATTCGTCTGAAGAAGTCGGCGCGTCAACAGGAGGCGGGAGCCCCAGGACGCCGTATCCAAGGTAAGTTCCTTTTCTTTTATTTTACTGTATTTAATCCTAAAAATATGGTTGTAGAAGAGGGGGGGAGGGAGGCGGGTGGCGGGCACCTTCGCGCCGCCACGGAGTGGGTGTAGTGTTGCCTACTATGCCTTCTTTGTGAAGTGCGAAGTAGGCAACACTACGCCCACTCCGTGGGCGGAGCGAAGTGCTACGCCCACCCTTACTACCGGGCCGGCGGTGGCGATCCGCCCGCCAAATGTCCCTGGTTCACCCCGTCCTATTAGTATGGCGGGGGCACTGTGACGGTCGGACAGACCGTATGCCGCCTTTCCACCAGTATTTGCCGGCTGGTCAGAAAAGGGACTCCATATCCATATTAGGAGAGTCTGCCATGGAAAGGCATGCAGGAAATCACCGTGGGGAATCATTGCGAGTCCCAGGGGGGTTGTGGGTGGCTGCATTAGGGGGTTCCCATGGTACCCCCATCATTGCTATGCACAATGTGGCAGGCACCGCGCAGTGCCGGTCACGTTGTGCATAGCAATGCACTACATGAACTTTAACATTGCGGCAGGTGCTGCTTAAAACCTCGCCTGCCGCAATGTTAAAGTTGAGGATGCGCCCGCCAGTGTGGCGGACGCATCCTAATTTGCCTAGCGTGACCGCCGCAACTTCGGCTGCCGGTCCTGGGCTCCGTTGCAGTGTCCGCCCGCCATTGTAATAGGCCTTTAAATGTGCAAATAAAGAATTCTCTATGATCTTTTGTAAACCAAATTGCCTAGAAGCTCATCCTGTTAAGAGTTCACAGACAAACTGGCAAATCATTACACAGACAAAGCAGACACGTTGGACTCCTACCTAAAACAGAGACAAGCAGCAGCACAATCTCTTTAATAAAGCTACAATCCACGAATACTCTAACCCAACCTCTGCGTTCCTTCCAACAAGTTTCATACAATTAATTTATGGATCTGGTCAAAGCAAGCAGGTCTGCCGGCAGCCCTTCTGACCCGTGTCCACTCAAACCTTCAAGACCATTCATCTAACAACCTCTGCTGCCACTCCAGTAAGAAGAATCATCAACAACTCCTTAGCTACCAGAATATTTCCAGAGGAACTCAAGAAGTCATACATGTGGCCATTACTGCAGAAAATAAACTTGGACCCTCTGAACCCTGACAACTACCGACCGATTTCAAATGGACCTTTCCTGGGCAAACTGATAGAAAGAGCAGCGTTCGCCCAGATGTTACAATTCAGTGAAGAGAATTCCACACCTTCAGACTTCCAAACGGGATTCTGTTATATCCTGCCTATGTATTCATGTTTCTCCTATGTTACCTGGCTCCTAGCGGCTCAGCCAGTGTAATTATTCTGAGTGGAATGTTGATGTGATGGAGGTGATTGGAATGTGGAGGTGCCTGTGTGATGAGGAGTGACAGCCAGAGCATGGGCTGAGCAGCAGGCAGGCTGCTTCTGGTGGGGCTTCTTTACATGGATGCGAGCCTGTAACTAAGACTTAATACAGAATCTTCAAAGATACTCTTCGGCTACCTGTCCTACATCACAAAATAATTTAGGCGACGATCTGGAGACAGCTGGTCTTACTGAAGATAGATAAATATGACATGGTAAAGAAAATTTGAAAGCGGAGGGAACTCTCAGAAATTGCAACATTGACATTTTATAGTGCATTGAAAGTCTGTAGATATTGACTGAAGCAAAAGGACTCTGAGTCTGCATGGTACAGATTCATCTACAGAAAGCACATGTTTTAAGGGAAGTCAAAGTAACGTTGAGCAAAGACAGAGAATTTGCCCGGCAGCCTTTCAGACCCACCAGTGGCCTCTACGCTGGTCGGCCCATGACTGGGCATTCGGCTGTTTGCATTGTGGTGACTGACTTGTGTCTGGTTTCACAATTCATTGTGTTGCCTGAGACCAGCCACTTTGTGCTTTATTTACAGAGCCCTCTCATTCTGACAAAAAAGGACTACCTGCTTCTACGTTCAGCTCCATGCCTGCACTTATGGATATTTAAAGTCCGGTCTTCTTACAAAGTATCTGGCGCAAGAACAGGCAACTGCTTTGCTTTGGGAGAATAACTTTGTTTTACTGATCCGGGTGCAGCAAGCAAAGTGAACTGTTTGTATGAGGGTTTAACTTCCCAAGTCCATATCTTAACCGCATCTTTTCTTGAAGTTGGGTGAATATTGCGGTGTTCCACATGTAAGTACTTCATTTCTAAAGACAGTGGTCCCTAGACAGTTACGAAATTGGAGCAAACAGTAAACATATGCTAGATAGACTATATGTTCTTTGTCCAGCCGGTCAGAATTTTAATGATTAGATTAGTGCATAAAAGGAGATTCACGTACAATTTCGATTTTTGCCCTAGGGATCGAAACGTCCTCGACACTCCATGTACCATATGTATTTAAACACTGTGGATTACATTGTACAATGGTACTTTAATGTGATTCAAGTCTGTTAAACTGTATGATATGCAGACTCTTTTCCCTTGCCTGAAAAACCCCCTCCCCTATTCTTGTTGTCTGTCTGTTTGCAAGTTGGACGCAGGTTGTGGCCCACTGCTCCAATTTCGTAACTGTCTAGGGACCACTGTCTTTAGAAATAGCTTACACACACAAGGTCCCCGACGTACTGCCTTTTGGGTTCCCTTGTTCTTTAAAAAAACATGTAAGTACTTTGGCGTGGTCTACCATACGCAGTTGTTTTCAAACCTAAATTGCACTGTCACAGCGGCACGCGCAAGGCTCACCTGATTCAGTGCCCACGTGGATTCCTCCGCGAGGATCCTCTCACTACCAATGGCTACGATATGCAGTTCGCGTTCAAGGCTACATGCTGCTTGGCACAGTTTGGTGCACGCAGGCACCGGGAGCCGCTCAGCATTGTGTTGTACTGCGTGCCGCCATCTTTGTCGGGTGTTACAGCAAACAAATGTTGGGCACAGCCCGCAGGTCTAGAAAATACCATTGAAGCTGTTAGTCGCTCCGCGTTTCAGCCGGTTGTTCTGGCTGTGTGTGGAGCACTTGGATGTATGGAGGAGCAGTCAATTGATAGCTTACTTTACAATTACAATGCAAGCTGTCAGTTGACTTTGGTATCACCATTCTAGTACTGAAGTGTTTTTCTTTGAACACATTCTTTGTTTATGGTCTTGGTGTTATTATCTTGCCATGTTCAGTAATATATATACTTTTTTAAATCTCCTGCGCATTATTTTATCATTCTGAGTGCTGTCAAATAATTCAATAGCATGTGTTTTAGTCCCTGGGTTTGCAAGGTTTGTTTTTTTTAACCTGTGGTTGTGTTCACGAAGCCTTGTATTACACATGCTACACATTATGGCTACTCTTCATTTTTTGCCACATGTATACTGCTCCATGTTCATGAAGCTTTTGAGGATATTAGTCTTACATTATATATCTTTTCTGGCACTATGTAGCACATCACATCTCCTACATAGGATTGTTTCATGGGTATTGTTTGCCCATTTTCTTATGTCTTATAGGTAACCCCACATGAGTGGTCCTATTGTCTTAGTGGGTGGTCACCCACTTTTCTTTTGGACTTTACACACCCTTACATAAGGGTGGTCTTAGTGTTTTAGTGGGTGGTGGTCGCCCATCTCTCGGTTTGTAGTTGAGCGCCTTTACAGGAGGATCATTAAATAGGTGGCATTAGCCTGTATTTGCATTACACGTTACCTTCCTTTACATGAGGGACGGGAATGGGTTTTAGTCCCATTCTTATGCTGTACATGACTAACCCTTACACGAGGGACGTCAATATTGGTTAAAGTCCCATTCATTCTATTTTCTGATCCGTACATGAGGGGTGGCTTTATGGGCGCCAGTCCCATTTACACAGTTTACATTAAAAACCTCTTACACGAGGGACGTCTTTATGGGTTACAGCCCCATTTCTGCAAGTTTTTTACCCTTTCGTGAGGGGTGTCAAGATGGGTTTTAGTCCCATTTTCACAGCATACAATATTCCTTACATGAGGAATCCCTGGATGGAGTACAGTTCTCCTGTCTACATTTCTTTTTTTGTTCCCCTTGTATTAGGGTTTGAATTCTCGGGGTGCGTGCCACCTGTTGCTACACGTTACGATGTTTGCCCTGTTTTAGGATGTATGATCGGGTGTTTTACACCCATGTCTTCTCTCTTTCTGATTCAGTTTCTCATTCACTGCTATTGAATTTTTCTTAGTCAGCTGTCTAGTTTCTTGTGACATTTTTGCAAACATTGTTTCTATAATTCAATATGTTTTTATAAAGGGGGAGGATGGGTGATATTTCTTGCGTATCTATTTATTCATTCTCTCAGTTTTCTTTATTGGTCAGTCCACCTCGATGTTGTAGTTTACTTGCATCCCTCGGTTCTGAACTATATATGTACATTTTTGTGTATAGTTGTTCCCACTTAGCATTGTTGTTTTAGTTTCCATTTAAAAGAGGGGGGATATGTTATGTAGTGCCTATGTATTAATGTTTTTCCTATGCTACCTGGCTCCTAGCTGCCCAGTCAGTGTAAGTGTTCTGAGTGGAATGTTGGTCTGGTGGAGATGATTGGAATGTGGGTGTGCCTGTGTGGTGAGGAGTGACAGCGGGAGCAAGGGCTGAGAAGCAGGCAGGCTCCTCCTGGTGGGGCTGCTTTACATGGATGCGAACCTGTAACTAAGACTTATTAAGGAAGCTACAAAGATACTCTTCGGCCACCTGTCTTACATCTCAACTCTTTCCATCCAGGAAGAGGCACTGAATCTACCCTAAACATCTGGGATGACCTGAAGAATACAGTAGCGACAACGGGGTTGCTGCGCTGCTCCTCTTGGACCTCTCAGCTGCCTCTGACACGGTTGACCATGACACTCTGAAACAAAGACTCTACGAAGCCAGCATAGAGGGAACCGCTCTAGACTGGATCGCGTCCTACCTTCGAAACAGAACTAATGTACTCCATACCACACCTTTCTCGTCCAAACCTTACTTCACAAAAGCAGGGGTGCCTCAAGGCTCTATTATCTCGCACATGCTTTTAAACATCTACATGCCCCAAAGACATTGGAAAATCACAAATTTTCCGTTGTCTCAGAGCGGTGGATCACTGGATGACTTGGAGCCATCTCAAATTGAATGCTTTCAAAACAGAAATACTCACAAGTGGTGATTGGAAACATTATGACCTGCTTGCTGCCTGTCCTGATGAACTGGGATCGCCTAAAGTATTGAAGGAAGTAGGAAACATCAGAATAACCATGGACTCCAAGCTATCGATGAATGCCCAAGTGGACAAACTAGCAAGATCACGCTTTGTTTCTATATATAACTGTTAGAAATGGGGGTCTCTAGTTGGCACCTTTGTCCAAGTAAGGACCCTTCCTTCTAGTCCGGATAAGGGAGTTATAATCCTAAAATAACCCCTGCTCACCCCCTTGGTAGCTTGGCACGAGCAGTTGGGCGTATCTTAGAGGCATTTGCACCTAACCAATAGTAACCGTGTAAGCAATAAAAAGGACACCACACGAGTTTAGAAAAATATCCAATATATCCAAGACAAGACCAAAACAGTAAAAATCCACAATACAGTACTTGGAAGTCTTCAGTTATCATATTAAACTGGAATTAAAGTTCCTTGAAGTTCATAGCTCTGTCTGGGGCTATCATGGCATAGCGAACAACCAATTTCAAACCGTTCTGGCTAACTGTGGCATCGCGGGCCAGCTACAGTGTCCGGAAGACCCGCAAAACAGTACCTTTAGAAATGCAGGAGTCGTAGGGCCCTTTAAGTCACATGCTTTGCAGATCGAACTCCTTGCGGTTGAAGTCTGGAGCGCCGGCTTCAGCAGGCGTCGAGTGCTGCGGTGCGAAGTGCAGTGTGCAGTGCCCTCATGTCACCGTGCAGGCAGCAGCTCGATGACGGTTGTCCAGTGGAATTGGTGAGATCAGGGCGGTGGTGCGAAGTGATGCGGAGTTCGTCGCGGTGCTGGCAGGTCACGGTCAAGCAGTGGCATCATTATTGCTGAAGCGCTGTCATCAGCTGACTAACTGGAGTCAATGGCATTGGTAGGCCAAGGATGCGTTGCAGGATGAGGACGGTGCATCGTGTAGTGTACGAGCGGTGCCCTCAAACCATGGTGTAAGGAGCGGCATAGATTTCTGCATTGGTGGCAGCATCTGGGATACCAGGGCAACGGTGTGAAGCAAGGCGGTGTGGAGTGCGGTGCCCACAGGTCACGGTGCAAGCAGAGGCTCTGTGCCGGCGGTGGGTGACTTCAGTGAGACCAGAGTTACGTTGAGGTGGTGCCCTCTGTGGTACCTTCAGGACACGGAGTTGGCAGTGGCATCGTAAACTGCGTCTGGTTGCTTTTCTTCAGTTGCAGCACAATACAGTCCCCAGTGCTGATGGCAGAATAACTTGAAGTCTTTGCTGTTCCTGAGACTTCTTGAACAGGGAGCAAGCTCTACCTCCAGCCCTTGGAGAAACTCAATAAAGAAGTTTGTAGAACGTTCAGTCCAGTCCTTTCACTGCCGAAGACCGAAACAGCCAATGCAGGCCAACACAGCAAAGTGGTAGTTCCTCCTCACAGCTTCTCCGGCTTTTCTTAGCAGTCTTCTTGGTCCAAAAGAGTTCTAAAGTTTAGGGGTTTGGCCTCCACTACTTATACTCCAAATTCCTTTGTTCTCTCAGGCTGAGTGTCTGTGCTTAGTCCAAACCGGTTTGGTCCTCTCTGGCCAGGCTTCCCAGCAGGAGGCGGAGGCAGCATTGTCCAAGGCAGACTGGGCCTATTCAGGTGCAAGGGAAATCTCCTCCCCTGCACTCTAAATGCAGACTGGGCCTATTCAAGTGCTAGTGACAACTCCCTCCACTACTCTGAATACAGCCCAGGTCAATTCAGCTTAGCTCTGACTCATCCACAATCTCTGGAGCCACTGCACATCCCCAGCCCCTGTCACACTAACTACAGGCAGTCCATACAAATCATAGCAGAGGCACACTGGATGGCTAAGCAAGAAAATACCTGCCTTCTAAAAATAGTATATTCAAACACAGAATGTAAACATCACCCTCACTAAAAGATGCATTTTAACATTTTGAGTTTAGGCATATTAAACTTTATTGTACTATCTGGTCCCAATGGGAAGTTATATTCATAAGATGTTATAAATTAACTCCCATGCTTTCCTATGGGCCAGATAGCCGTTCAATAGTGAAAAACGAAATGCACTGTAATTCACTACCAGGACATTTCAAACACATCCGTGCATGTCCTACCTTTCACATAAACTGCACCCTGCCCACAGGGATACCTTGGGCCTACCTTAGGGGTGACTCACATGTAAGAAAAGTTCAGGTTAGGGCTTGGCAAGTAGGTGCACTTGCCAAGTTGACTTGGCAGTTACAAACTGCGAGCAGACTCTGCAGTGGCAGGTCTGAGTTACCGTTTCAGGGCTACAGTGAGAAGTTGGCCTGGCATATGCTGTCCACTAGTTAAAGTGGGCAACTTGCACCAGTCCAACAACCCCTTAGAGGTGATGGGTTAAAGACCACCTTTATTGAAAGCTATCCTAGTGGTAGCTATGGAGAGCAGCCTTCAGGCTAAGTCTTGAAGGAATGTAAATCAGTTTGTTTTACCAGTTTATAATCTCTTGAATGACCAAATGAAAGGAGAACCACATCAGGTGTATATATATATATATATATATAGATATATATATATATATATATATATAGATATATATATATATATATATATATATATATATATATATGTATTTATGTATTTATTCTAAACACACCCTACGAGTCTCTTTCTGAGGCTAGAGGTCAAAGCACATACGATACACTTAATATCACACAGTAAATTAGCAGAATATACGTTGAGCCCTAGGGACGTACCAAACCATATATTAAAGTGGTATAAGAACCACGACTTGACTAGACACAAGGCCTAGAGCCTGTAGAATCACAGGGGCCACAAGGAACCACCCAAGGTAGTGACACGGGACTCGTGCAGTGTGAGAACACAGCCACGGGACGCAATTAGCTTCTATGGGGAAAGTCACAGTTGGAAATTTAAAGATTAAGGATACTCAGGAGAGGACTTTGAGCAAACCCCTTTAGACTTAAGGGGCTCTAAGGCCAACACCCACATGAGCACCAAAGTACTCGAGTTCCCTCACCCAGGGAAGCAGGGGGCATAGGTGTCAAATGGTGTCGGGAATCGTTGTTGTTTTCGTTGGCGATCTGCTGCAAAGTGCTGCTGCCGTTGAAGTGGAAAGTGTCCGGGGTGATCCAAGCCTGGTTCGAAGATGAGAAGAACCTGAAAGCAGAGGGGACAGAGTCTGGGTCACTTGCCAGTGACCAGGGGCACGATAGACAAATGCCCACCGATGCCGGGTGATTTTAGGATGAAGAGGTGAAGCTTGACTCTGCAGCCAGGAGAACCAGGAGGTTTCAACGATGACCAGGAGCTGGATTCGAGCTTTGTCACCAAGAATGTTGAGTGCTGCAGTGTCGGTGACTGGATTGGACCCAACAAGCCTTGACAACAGCAACCCACACAGAGTGAATAAATGCTTCGTTGCGGACCAGCAAGGTCCGAGGGACTCACCACGTGGTGGAGAGTCAGGGCACATCTGGAGCAACCAGTGAAACCCAATGAAAGTTAAAGTTGCCTTCCCAGGGACCCAGTTGTCAACGGACCAGGGATCGCGAAGGTACCTCAAGCAAAAACACAAAGGGCCGGCTCACAGAACACTCGTGGAGTGTAGCCCAGCAATCTTCGGGGGAAAAGGTACTCGTGGTCTGGGCTACAAGTAACCCAATGCACAGCCTCAAGGAACGTCGAGAAGCTGATGCACTTGCAAATGTGCACTGTGACCAGGAGTTCCGGTTCCACATTACTCACGAGGGCTGCGGGTCTCGGCTTTGCTGGGGACTCGGGTCGGCCTCGGAAGTCTGGAAATCCACCTCCTGGGCTGCAATTACTTCGGAGTCCTTTGGGAGCTTCGGAGATGCAGACCGGCAATTGCTTCGTTGGAGCTTGCCAAGCTGGGGAGTCACTCCTTTACTCCAAGGGAGATTCTTCAGTCATCTAGTCATGTACATCTTCGAAGTACCAGGATTTCTGTAGCAGAGTTTCGTCCAGGTGTAATCTAAAGTTCTGTAGTCAGGGGATCCTTTCTTATACCCAAGGAAGGGGTTGGACATACTCTGGGGACCCACCTATGAGAGGGTTTGGAAAGAGGGGTGGCTACACCAATTTCCTTTGTCCAGTTTCATGCCAGAGCAGGGGCTGGTAGCTACTGCAACCAGTTTGAACTGGGCTATGCACAGGGACACCAAATGTGACCCCAGTGCAGACTTCAAAGCACTCTTAGAGTGCACCCACCCAGCTCCAATACACTAAAGTCTGTCTGGGAGGTGGTTATACCTCCCTGTGACAGGAAACCTATTATCCAGGCCTCCCCTGCCGGAGTTTCGTCCAGCAGCAGGAGGCTAGTCTAGTCTGTGGCTGCAGCATCCATTTTGTGATGCCAGGGCTTTTAAAACTGGTATCTGGTATACAGCTGTGTACATGTCTCTCCCTCTAAAAGGGTGGAATTCTACCCCCGCTGCCAGGACTGGCGGGAGGGGGGGTATGATTCCAAAGTGTTTGACACCAAACACATGTTTCCATGTAGCCATTCCAATCTTGGCATTTACAGCAAGGTTATAATGCACTTAAGAGTATATGGTCTGGCTGCATCACAGAACAGCCTCAGAGAATAGGTCTAGAAGGCTGCAGAGGGGCCCTGCTCATGCATGGGCACCCTCTCAGACAAAACCCAGCACCCTGCCTTCAGAATTGATACGGCCTGCCTTAGGGGTGACTGATAGGTTTATATGTGTAGTTATTTAAGGTAGATATAGGTAACCTATATCTCAGTAAGGGGTGCATGCACCACCTTATCCAGGCTGCAGTTGCAGTCCTGTGGTGTCATTTTGGAAGGCTTCCCAGGGGTGGCATAATACATGCTGCAGCCCCTGGTAGGCCTCCGGGGTACCTTTGCCCTTGATACTCAGTGTACCATATACTAGGGACTCACAATGGTACCCCAGTAACCAAACGTGAGTTACCTATAGTACATGGAATCAATTTAGAGAGGAAGCAGCTAGGCTGGGGTCCTGGATAGCAAACCCCGAGCCAGACTAAAGTTGAAAAACAGAGAAACACCAGCCAAAAGTGGGTGTAACCATAAGAGCAGATCCTACTCTCCTACTGCTACTCATGTGAGTGGCACAATTAGTGCTGCAGGCCCACAAGTAGAATTAGATTTACAGGCCCTGGCACAATCCGTGCACTTTACTAGGGGCTTACCAGTAAATCAAAAATGCCAATCTTGAAATCCCCTATCCATAGTACAATTTACACAGAGAGCATACACACTTTAGCACTGATCAGCCGTGGTAAAGTGCCCAGAGTCCAGGGAATACCTCCATGAACGCCGATTCAGGCTTACCCTGGCGCCGTCCGGTTGCGACTGTGTAACACGGACTCCGGCAGCCCTTTATTCGAGGCTTGCTGGACCGGACCACACTGAGCATCGACTCGTCCTTGGTCCTTTTCGCACTGCCTCGGCAATTTGAGGTTTAGTGTTATAAGGCAATTATTTATTTTTGTCCTGATGATGGTTCCAATTATCCTTTATGGGAACCGAAACGCCGTCGACTTGCTCATGCACCTTATACAAACATATTTGATTGTTAAATTGATGTAATGGTGCGATTTGATATTTTCTGTACAATGAATGTGTAAACAGAAAAACGTTGGTTTGCCTTTAAACCCTTCCTATCCTTTCTTCAACTGTACTCACCCCGTAAGTGTTGGGCACAGGCTTGTGTACCTCACAGGGGCATTGTGGAAGGTATTCTTGTTATATTTTGGATATTTGTTTATTAAGTAAACTTGAATGACCTCTGTCCGGCTGGACATGTCACTCTAAAATATAGATTGGATTCGCGTCTATATTTATTGATACTGTATTTTATCCTTGCATGGGACCATTGTTGTTTTAGAAAACTAAAACCAACAACAGCAGGTCAGGAAAAAATAGGGGGAAGAAGTAAAAAGTTTGGAGATAACCCTGTAAAATGGGCCATTATCAACAAACTCTGCAACAAAACTTCCCTTCTTTGGGATTTCCACACAAGATCCGAGCTACCATCTCCCTTGTTCTTTCCAAACTTGATTACGCCAATAACCCCTACCGCGGATAACTCTAATGACTATGAAAAGAATACAACAAATTCAAAACTCAGCTGCCAGACTAATCTTGCATATAAACCCGCGAGACCACATCTCCCCTGCCTTGAAAGCCTTGCATTGGTTAACGGTTGCCAGAAGATCCACGTTCAAGCTGCTTTGTATCACCCACAAAGCGATACATGGAACGGGACCACTCTACATCAGGAATAAAATCACCAAACACATTTAACATAGGAACCTCCACTCTAAAGGGGCATCCCGCCTCAAAATCCCACCATCCAAGAAAAAAACATGGGTGGCACATCCTGCTCTGTTCAAGCAGCCAAACTATGGAGCTCTTTACCCCCAACATAAGATCCACGGATAACCAGCTTATCTTCAGAAAACTACTCCAGAATTGGCTCTTTCCCACATACATAACCACCATAGGCAAACAGATAAAAATATATAGCATATCTCTCTGTATATAAGCATGTATTTGTACTATAGATATGTACCTATATGTGTTTTGCTTTGTACATAGTGTAAAATAATTATATCCTCAAAATAACCGTTTCAAGACTCTTCCCTACTCCACACCTCCTTGCATGGTCTCATTTCTCTTTTTACTGTTCTGATCCCCCAATACAAGCCTTTCTAAACACTCACTCTAACTCTGCCCCTCCAATTCCTTTTTACTCATTCCAAGCCTCTTCCTACTGTTATGACCTCCAAAACAAGCAACTTCTAAATACTTCCGCACATACCTCTACTTTACTTCTCAATCCAAATAGCTGACATATTCACCACTCAAATCACTTTCATATTTCACTATATTAATTTACCACTAATCCTTTATGGGTTCTGGAGTAGAATGCTACTTGCAGAAAAAACACTTCAACACCCCATCAGGGGTAGCAAGAGCTCCATAAATGCAAACCTTTTCCCTCTTCTACCCCCCACTATGCTTCTCAATCCAAATAACTGAGTAACATATCCACTATTCAAACTACTTTCATATTTTTACTATACTAATTCACCACTAATCCTTTCTGGGTTTCGGAGTAGAGTGCAACTTGCTGAAAAAGCACTCCGACACCTCGTCAGGGGTAGTAAGCCCTATATAAATGCAATTACAATACAATATACATGCATTCATGCATACCAGCATACACACATACATAAATGCATATATACATACATGCACACATACATACTAGCAACATACATAAAATCAAGCATACACACATGCATACTAGCAACACACATACAATCAAGCATACGGACAGGCATACATATGTACATATATATATATATATATATATATATATATATATATATATATATATATATATATATATATATATATATATATATATATATATATATGTCCTCAAAAATATAGCCTACATTTACTATTTACAAAACACAACATATAACAAATGACTTTATTTTAGATGTATATATACACTGATAAAAGAATCCTGTAATATAATAATGGATCTCATAAAATTATATGTTGTTGTATATGTGTACAAATGTATGCCTATAGAATTTTATTTGACCATTTATGTTATTATTCACTCACACATCAACACACTAAGGGGGTAAAAACCCCTTTTTTTATTATTAATTTTCTTCTTGCACTATCATCACCAAAAGCACTTTATGTAGGAATTTGTCAAAAAATTAATTATTGACCATGGTCTTATAGGATTGACAGGTTTTTCTCATGATCATAGGATTTAATTTTGATATGGTATATGTCAGTTGGTTTAAACAAACAATTTTTTTAGGTTGTACATATAAATGCCCATTGGCGGGCAACTATTCCATAATATGGATTTAACCTGTTATTTGCAATTTGACAAGCTTATAATTGTAAGTTAAAAACCCACTACACCATAATATTGTTTAATCATGCATTTATGCAGTTACCATAATGAGAATTTCACTTGAAAAATAATAGTTTTATCCTTTGTAAAATATTTTGAGGAAGACGTATATCTGTAAGTTAGTCTTTTCACCATGTTTATATATCATGTGACCTACTGACCATGTGGTGTAGGGGGGTGTGTTCCTTTGATGTAGAAAAAACACATAAAACATTAACGGTCGCGACATTTGCTGAAATGTGATCAAGGGCTCTTGAAGCCCGAAACGCGTCGTTGCAGGCTGGAGAAGAAGCGCAAATAAAAAATCTGCATCTTGCCTGACTCGCTGTGGTGGTCTGAGCTCCTTCCTCGCCGCACGCCGGAAGTGGTGGGAATTGTTTGGTGCATATATATATATATATATATATTCACTGAAAAAACCATAGGTTATAGACCATATATAGTTAGGAATTAGCATTTAGAAAACCTTATTTTACTCACACAAAACCATTGAAATTCCATATATAGTTAGTTGCACTAACTATATATCGCGCACCCGCAATCCACTGCTGATGATGTCACATATTACATCATTCATGACATGGTCAGTGACATCACTGATGACATCACTGATGACATCTCAAATGACATCACTGATGACATCACTGATGACATCTCATTTGACATCATTCTTGTGCTAATACGATAAACCTCTTCAGACTCTAATATAACCTTAGATACACTCAGTGTATACAGACACTCACACACTGTCACTCATCCATGGAGTTACTCACACACCTAGTCAGTCATGCAAAGAAACAATCTCACCTCCATTTCCTCAACTATACAGTTATACACACCTTACTTATTCAAACATATACTAACACATATTTACTCTCTTATACAATCCCTGATACAAGTTCACAATGATCCATACAGCCACTCACACATTCAGTGGCTCTCATGCACAGTTATTTATATATGCCAACTCTCACATGTACTGTGTTTTACATATGTACTTACTATGACATGTAGCATTGAGATATCCATTCACTCATCAATACACTCATGCACACAGTCAACCGCCCATGTAGCTTTTTCCACATGCACTCTTGAACTCATACACCTAGTGAATCAACTGCTCACACATCTATGCACAGAGTCACACACCTCCCAGCCACCCCCACACAAACTCAATCTCCCATAGAAATACTTGGGCAACCAATTAATAACACATATAGCCTCTCGTATAGCTAATGATCAACACATGCAGCAGTTTACATCACAACAGACATAATGATGCACAAATTAAGACAGTTTAGTCACTAACCCATGCATTCAGTGAGACACATTTAATCACTCACTCATACAGTCAGTCACGCACCTACTAAATCCTTCATCCAGACACTTATACATCCACTCATTCTTCAATATCTAAGACATATTTTAACTTTACAGAAACATACAGTCACTGGATGTTGTCATCAGTGATGTCATTTGAGATGTCATCAGTGATGTCATCAGTGATGTCACTGACCATGTCATGAATGATGTAATATGTGACATCATCAGCAGTGGATTGCGGGTGCGCGATATATAGTTAGTGCAACTAACTATATATGGAATTTCAATGGTTTTGTGTGAGTAAAATAAGGTTTTCTAAATGCTAATTCCTAACTATATATGGTCTATAACCTATGGTTTTTTCAGTGAATTTTCAAGGTTTTGTAAATGCTAATTCCTAACTATATATGGTCTATAACCTATGGTTTTTTCTGTGAATTTCATTGGTTTTTTAACAGCTAATATCTGTAGCTGTAAAATGTATTCTTCTTTAAATCCAAAAATATATTTTATATGTTTATGAAGAATTTTTTTTTTAAATATTTTTTTTTCTTCGTTCCCGCTTCGCGAATCGGGAAGCTTCCCGTTAGCTGACCTTGATGCCGCGAAATAGACCGCGAGCCGGTAAACGTTTCTTTACCGCAAGTGCCGCGTTAGAAAACAACATCGTGACGCCTCCCGTCCGCATGACGTTTCACGTTGTCGCGTGATACGTCATATGACGTGCTACGTTAGCGAACTGGTACGCGAAGCGAGTCGCAAAGCGCAGGTTTCTGGAAGCAAACCGGGAGGCCCTGCAAAGCGCTTAACGTAAACACAGCAAGTCATGTGACTTGGTAATAACACTTTTCATTGGTTCATTTCACTTTTGGTTTCCTAATGATGTAAGACTAGGTCATATAATCTAAAATGAACACTTTTGATTGGTTGAGAACTCTTGTTTTTCCCAAATGATGAAAATCCCTCCTTCTTTCCTCACTCTGACTTTCATCATTGTGAGAGAAAGACCCTTTGTGATCACTGAGCAATGGCTTCTTTAGTAGCTTCAGCTGGTGCTTCCCCACCACCTCCACCACATCCAAGGAAGAGTGGACCACCTGCTCAAGTTGTAATTCAACAAGAAGAAGAAGAAGAGGAACAGGAGGACGAGCACGAAGAGAGGCAGTTTTTGCCTGAGCAGCCCAGGACGTCTCACCGGAAAGAGAACTTCATTTGGCAATTTTTTAAAATTCCCAAAGGTCAGAAAAAAGTAAATGCAAGATACGTAACTTGCCTTATATGTCAAGATAGACTGTCCAGAGGGACCGACAAAAAATACAGTTTCGGAAACTACACAATGCATCGCCATATGACTAGGTGGCATCCTAACAACTACAGTGCTGCACAGTTTCGGAACGACCTAGATAATCTCCCTATTATGGCCAGAAGATCTGTTGTACCGGAAGTAACGGGACCAGAGGGCAGGGAGATGGTGCCAAATATACAAATGAGATTTGGTGATGTAAAACACACCTGCGCATTTTGCGATGGATTCATTTCCTACGGAGAAAAAAGCATCACTCTGATCAACAGAGCTATTGACTATCATATGCAAGTTTGTCCGAAACGCCCAAAATAATAAATACTTCTTTTTTTTGTTTTGTTGCTCCTGTTGAGCCCTTTACAATGAATCGTTTTCATTGCCCCCTCCAAGAAAAACCCAAAAAAATATAAAACTGTTCCGAAAAATTCAAAAACAGTAAAAAAATGTTCAGAAAAATAAAAAAAAAAGTTCTTTTCAGAACTACCTCCCCGTTATTAAAAAATTGGTACAATATTTGGAACTGTGCCAACCTCTATTTCTCTTAGTTCGCTTCCTAGTTCGCTCGCTGGTACGCGAACTGGAAGCGAACCAAAAACAGTAAGTATAAGGGAAGGAAACACACACTTATGTTAAAAGAAAGACCGCTATAGGGGAGTAAACTAGAGATACCATTACCCGTAATCCACTGCTGATGATGTCACATATTACATCATTCATGACATGCTCAGTGACATCATCAGCAGAGGATTGCGGGTTTTTTGGCAACATGCCTTATCCACGGTTTAATAACGCTGCCTTTTGCTTTATATAAGTTTTCAAATTGTATGAAATATATACCAATAGGTCGTTATGAACCTTTAGGTAGTGCTTTTCTTCATGAGGTCTGGTCGCTTCCATACACATACAGATGTTTCAAAGATGATCAAGAAGTTTATCTGAATGGAGAGGAATGCACTGAGACGCCAGATCATTCACTAATGTGTAGGCACATACAGTTACACGATTCATGCAACAAACACCGACCAAATATGGCTTGCGTGTTGCAAGGCACGCCAGTTCCTGCTATCATCCCCACGTTCAAGTTGTTGGAAAATGGTAGTTATTTGATGCTCAATAATGAAGATTGTTCTGAGTTAATTAAAAGTATTCCTTTTATCGTAACAGTAAGTGAACGGGTTATTTGCTGCAGAAATGTTCTATTTCCTCCCACACATGAACATAGGGAGTTTTCAATCTGGCCACAAATACCAACCTTGGGACACGTTTCAACGGCATGGCAAGAATAAGAGCTCTTTTGTCTCAGAGAGAGGTGGCCTTGAGTTCGGCCCGTGAAACTTTCGTACTTCACATAGCGAACACCCGTACACAGGTTTGCCTTTCAATTTCAGCAACATGTTTCCGACTATCTTTAACGCATCCTCCACAAAATCCCTGGCACACTTTTTTAAAGTTGTTACCAGTGGTCTCGTGACTTCATTTGAGAAAATCTTTGGAGTCATCCCTGCTTCCTTTCATTGTATTTTCTGCACTCTGGTTCGTGGATTGGCATTTTTACTTGCATTACCAGCGGACGCTCTTGTGCTTTTTTACATTTTTAAATATGGATGTCCCTCCTATGCAACCTCCGACCCTGCAGCTGCTGACACTGTTCCGCAATCGCATGCTAGAATATTATGGCACAATGCCGTTGGCGATATTAAGCACGGCATATGGATTATCTTTTCGGTTCTCCTACTTCACCTGTGTCCAGCCTGTATTTCACTGCCTGACCTGTGATTTCGATTGGGCCATTGATTTGTGTCTCTGCGGACCGGTTTCTCCTGACGTCGACTTTAATCAGCTGATGACTCCTATCATTACTCACGAGTTGGTTTGTCCTGGCGAAAGGATTATGGCTGTGGCATTGATGCATGGACTACTTGGTCCCTGGAATTTACTGGCGGCAGCACAGTCTTTCTTGGAACAGAGCTTTCTTGAAAACCCACCGAGCTGTCCTCTGATGGTGATAGAGGATCCAGTGCTGGGAGAGCACGTATGTTCTTTTCCGCTTTTAAATTGGATGGCTGAACTGTTTTCGGATGAAGACGGTGACTTCCTATTGGAGGCTGTTGCAGCTTATTTTGCATACACAGTTATGTCATAGACCTTTTTCATGTTTGATATGCTGAGTACTAGCATTTCATTGACAATTCATTGACTTATTTGTCAAGTTTTTATTATTTACCTTGCCTATTGCCTTAAGACTCGATAAAGTACTTGGCTGTTTTATTTTTCTTTAGCATTAAATTTTCCTAGTTTTTAATGCTTTACCTTGCGGACCGTCCACATATAAACTTGCAATCTGCTCTCATGAGATGGCACTTCTATTATCTTATTCAGTTCGTTTCCGGATCATGAGGAGGTGTCATCTAGGTCCTGGATATCTTTACACCGTGTTAAGTTAGCATGGGCTCATTACCGGTTTAAACGCCATTTTTCCTTTTTTGCAACTTCTGCACACGACACTTAGTTGTTGCTTTAGCTTTCCACCTAGTAGTTCATCGTGGTTTACATGAGAATAATATGTTATTGGTCTACTATCTGCTTTACTTGTTAAACTATATCTGTACAGCGAGTGCTAAAGTTTCAAGAACAACACGATACAGAATTGTTATGAGGTCTGATCTCCACGACTTCATACTCATAACATAAGTGCAACTTCTGCCAATTCTGGGCATGAGGCGGGTTTTATATTGCTTTGCCGAACACACATACACAACAGTTGATGCGGTTCACATGAAGAGAGCTGGTGTATGCTGATGTGATTCCTTCAAATCTAAGACACTAAAGTATGGGCACGCCCTAAACCAACACAAAGAGACCTTCTTAGCAAATAATATAATATGTGTATTAGGGAGGGTGAGATATAAGCAGCCGCGGGCCGTGGAGGGAGTTACGATGGGGCAGGGAGGCGGGGAGGGGGAGAAGCAGGGTGGAGCCCTCTCTACCTTGCCCCTCCCCCTCCCCGCCTCCCTGCCCCACCGTAACTCCCTCCACGGCCCGCGGCTGCTTATAAGTGTTGCTAACTCTTATTCATTTACAGCATGTTAACATACTATCACCATTCACTTTTTATGTACTAGTAACTATGCTGGTAATTTTGCTACTGATAATATGTGTACTTGTATTCTCCACCCTGCTTCTCCCCCTCCCCGCCTCCCTGCCTCACCGTAACTCCCTCCACGGCCCGCGGCTGCTTATAAGTGTTGCTAACTCTTATTCATTTACAGCATGTTAACATACTATCACCATTCACTTTTTATGTACTAGTAACTATGCTGGTAATTTTGCTACTGATAATATGTGTACTTTTATTATCTAAGGTACTACGCCTGAGAAGACGGCATTAGTAAATAAACATTTCAAATACACATGTGTTCTTCTTAACTCCATGTTCTGGTTTCTAAGAAATCTATAACGACCGACTGTTCATGAGTTCCACGTATCCTGAGGTACTATAAGTTCATATTCTGGATTGTCTAAACATTGAGAGTTTGTTATATCCAATGTGACACTGTACCTAGCTTGCTAAATAGTTTTTGATTACTAACGTGAGTTTTGGGACACCCTAATTCGCCGAGGTTCCAATCCTCTGTCCACAGTTCTGTGTGAGAACAGAAACCCTGCGACAGGGGCACCCCCGACCCTTGCTGGAGCTTCATCACACTTGCGATACAACTCCAGCAATGCATTCGCTGAGGTTCCAATCCTCTGTCCACAGTTCTGTGTGAGAACAGAAACCCTGCGACAGGGGCACCCCCGACCCTTGCTGGAGCTTCATCACACTTGCGATACAACTCCAGCAATGCGCCACCTTTACGGCACAGATACATCACGCATCTGTGCTGTTTTTGCCCCATGATGCGCCGCATTGTAAATGCAGCACACCATAGGTGACGGAACAGCGGCACAGAATGACTAACACATCCCTGGTGATGCGCCAGTCATCATAAATGTATCCCTATGCTTCTTATCTTGTTAGAGATGAACCGTCATATGTATCATCAAAGTTATTTGCATTTCCTAAATAGCGAACTTTAAGGAATAAATAGCGATTCTTTACCATTCCTAGTTTGCGATGAGCTATTTGCTAATTAGCCCAATGAAGCCCAATGTAGCCCAATGTAGCCCAAAGATGGCCGCCAGACACACAAAAAAACAAATGTAGCCCAAATATCAGCCAGATGTAGCCCAACTATAGCCCAGTAACAGAATGACCAATCAGCTTCGCAAACCTCCGTTACGCGAAGCGGAGCGCTGTTACAGATATATATCTTTTTTTGAACGTTAATTTCTCAAAATCCACTGGAGCACATATATTGAGACCTAGCAAAGGCACATCGGGCTACCAGTCCCTAATATTTTGCCAAGTTTCGTGCAAATCCATTCAGCCGTTTTATTATTATTATTTTTTTTTGCCCCGCGGGGCCCTTTTAAAACCTCCACATCAAACCTAGGGGGTCAGCGAGGATCTACTATGCCCCCTTATAGTTATTTCCCCCTTTGTTTTGACCTCCTCTTGTCTCTCGATCCTACCGAGAGACAAGATGGCGGCCGCTACGGACTGTTTGGAATGTTGACAGACGCCGGAGAACCAATCAGCTTCGCTTCACAAAGCTCCGTTGCGCGAAAAGTCCGCGAACCAGTGCGCTGCCCGGTCCGCTGTTACAGATATATATCTTTTTTTAAACGTTAATTTCTCAAAATCCACTGGAGCACATATATTGAGACCTACAAAAGGCACATCGGGCTACCAGTCCCTACAATTTTGCCAAGTTTCGTGCAAATCCATTCAGCCGTTCGGGCTAAAAGTGAGGCCAACCGCCCTATGGAAAACTCAATGTTAAAAACACGTTTTGGGACCCCCCTTTTTTCTCGGCCCCCACTGGACGAACCCCCCCCCAAATTTTCAAGGGCTGCTCAGAAACAAAATGTGCCATTTTCCTGAAAATTTCAGCCAATTCCGTCCACAAACGCCAAAGTTATTAGACATAGAATTTTCAAAAAACCCATAGAGAAAAAATCCTAACTATATATACCTACTGGCGACCGCCAGTAGGTAATATATATATATATATATATATATATATATATATATATATATATATATATATATATATATATATATATATATATACACATACAGGCCTCCTTAAGATGTTTCTCCGAAGCTGGTGCACACGTGAAGTTGGGCAGATCTTTGTGTTTCTCTTCAGTACAGATAAAACCACATACACTTGTCAGCTGAATGGTCATTATGTACCACATACATACATGCATGAATGCATATATACATGCATGAATGCATATATACATGCATAAATGCATACATGTATATTTATATACATATATGCATAACATACATATTTGCATACATACATAAATACATGTACAAATGCATATTACATCGATACATACATATATGGATACATATAAATACATACATACCTGCATACGTACATGCATACTGTTAGAAATGTGGGCCTCTAGTTGGCAATGACTGGTTCCAATGTCCAAATAAGGACCCTTCTTCCTAAGTCAGGGCAAGTGGGGCTACCCTCTTTGATAACCCCTGCTCAACCCTGTGGTAACATAGCACAAGGTGTTAGGCCTATCTCAGAGGCAGTGTGTGAAGCGTTTATGGCCACGCACAATAAGGCAGTAATGACACCACAAAAGGTCACAACTCCGGTAGATATAGAAAAATAATATATTTATCTAACAGTTTAACTCAAAACTCTCAAAGCGTTTCAACCACTACAATTCACGTCAACCCGTAGGGACTCAAAAGAGACAACAACGTATTCACCCAAAGCGTGACACTGAGTTCAGTTAGTGTACGCTTCCCGTTGTGCTCCAGATACATGTCGTCGGAAGGGAATACAGCACCCAGCTTTGTGAAGAAGCGGAGACCGTGACAGGCGGACTCCCAGCTACCACAAGACTTGGAGGCTGAGGTCCGCAGCATGCACTCAGTGTTTCGGGCACTCCGGGACAGGCGGGTGCTCTGTGGTAGCAAGATGCGGCTGCGGTGGCCCGGGCTGGTGGTGGCGGCGATGACTCTTGTCGCACAGTTCCGTCGTGGGCTCACAGCGGCAGCAGCTGTTAGCTTCGGCAGCCCACAGGACAAAGCCAAGGATACAAAGCTGTCAATGGTGCGGGCGCTCAGCATCCACAGCTCCATCTCAGCGCGGCAGCGGCCCGCGGGGCAAATTACGAGGATGCAAAGTTGTCAATAGTGCCGGCGCTCAGAGGCCACAGCTCCATCTCCGCGCGGTAGCGGCCCACGGGGCAAATTACGAGGATACAAAGTTGTCAATGGGGCAGGCGCTCAGCGGCCACAGCTCTCTTTGCTGCAGCGGCCCGCTGGGCAAATTACGAGGATGCAGGATAGCATAGGGTGTGGGCACTCAGCAGCTACAGCTCTCTGGACTGCGGCGGCCCTCACAGCAAATCACGATGATGCACAGTAGCAAAGGGAGTGGGCACCTAGCAGCTACACCTCTCTCTGGACTGCAGCGGCCCGTGGGATAGATCAAAATGATGCACAGTAGCAAAGGGTGTGGGCACTCAGCAGCTGCAGTTCTCTCTTGGTTGCGGCAGCCCATGGGATAGATCACAATGATCCTCAGTAGCAAAGGGTGTCGGCACTCAGCGGCTACAGCTCTCTTGGCTGCGGCGACCCATGGGATAGATCACAATGATCCACAGTAGCAAAGAGTGTGGGCACTTAGCGGCTACAGCTCTCTTGGCTGCGGCAGTCTGCACGACAAAGGATGGTCTCGAACAGGCGGGCACCATGGTGGACGCTCGGTGGCCACAGCTCTCAACTGCAGCGATCCCCGCGGAAGGTCCAAAGGTGCAGATTTAGGCGGGCACTCGGCGGCGGCAGCTCTCTCTCAGCTGCAGCGGCTCACACAGATCCAGCAAAAGGTTTGAAGTTACAGATTTAGCTGGGCTCTCAGCAGTGGTAGCTCTGTTAGCTTCAGCGGCCCACACAGGCTTAGCAAAAAGGTTCAAAGTTTCAGAGTCAGACGGGCGCTGAGCGGCGGCAGCTCTTAGCTGCAGCGGCCCCCACCGGTTCAGCAAAAGTTTAGAAAGTCTCCATTTCGATTCAGGCGGGCTCTCAGTGGCAGCAGCTCTTAGCTGCAGCGGCGTGCATAGATTTAGCAAATGTTCAGAAGTGTCTAGTCCGCGGCCCTCACAGTAGAACTAGAGGCTCCGGATTACTCGACTGAGGCCTCACCTGCAAGCAGAACTCCTTGCACAGGAATTCCGGTGGCTGATGGGGTGAAGTCTAATGTCCCTGAGACTTCTGCAGGAGGCGCTCTCGATTTAGGCCCTCGGTAGTTTCTTCAGCAAGCTTGATGAAAGTTGCAAAGTCCTTTCCTCTGTTAACTCGGACGTCCAGAAGGAACACACTTGGCCAAAGTTCCAGCGCAGCATTTTATACCTAAAAAGTATTTGTTCTCTACGGTTGCAAATCACTTATTCCGGTCAGAACCAGTTCGGTGGGGTCGGGGAGCACTTGGTTTACGAGGCAACATCCTGCCCTTTCAGAATGAGGGGTCTGCTATCAGACGCCCAGATGGAGGTGGAGTTTTCATCCACCTTGCCAAGCACGGCCCTGCTCGGATCAAAGAGTCACCCCTCCCCACGCTCTGAATACCGATCTCTCTCTCTCTCCCGCCAGCCAGGTCTGACCCAGCTGGCCCTGCTGCTCCAAAACCAGACGGCCAATACACATACTCGCAACAGCCTACAGTAAAGCTTAGGCAAGAAACTACCACGTTTTCAGGAACGGTATTTCAAAACATATAATATATAAACGGTACTTACTAAAAGGTGCCCCTCGATGTCCTGAGCACATACATATCAATCTCGAGGTTCCTATCAGGTTCTTAGGGCCCGATAGGATGATGGAAAGCAATCTTTAACCGGAACCATCCTGGCCTATGAGAATGGATTGTTTCGCTGAAGCGACAGTGACATGGAGGGTAATTCATTATTGAAACAGGCTACACCGATGTAGGTATTAATTATCCTTATTCATACAGTCTTTTATACACAGGGAGCATTCAGGCTGTGGCACTGAGTAGCAGTGGCACGGTGCCCAGAACCCCTAAATCCAGCCAATATAAGCGATGGGGAGAGTAGAGAGGAAGGGAGACCCACGCCGACGATGCCAGGTCTAACACATACTTACATAGATACATGCACAGATGCATATTTGCATATATACTGTTAGAAATGGGATTCCTGGCTGGCTGAGGTTGGCACCAAAGCCAGGCAGAAATCACCACTCTACTCAGGGCAAGGGAACTACTCCTCAGAATGACCCCTGCTCACCATTTTAGGTAGTGTGGCGCGAGCAGACAAGGCTAAACTTCGGGGCGCTACAGTTAAGCATTTATGACCTTTCACAGTAAAACACACTGATTCCCCCCACAAATGGACACCGGGCTGTGGTTGTGTAAAAATACGGTTCCTTTATATAAAAAAAATATATATATCTTTTAGGCAGGCAGATATCACAAGACCTTATAACGTGTTACTTTACTTTTGGGCGACCTGATCTCAGATGTTGGCAACAGTTCTCTTTACTTAATCAAGTAGTGTCTTTACTTCTTAGTTAGGGTGTCCTGCACTCATGGACACTCTTTTTCAGGCGTTGGTACCCAGTCTCGGGGAAGGTGCGCTTCGTAGCGCTCTTGTGAGTTGAAAAACTGAAGAAAACCCCGGGCCCTACCAATTCTCACGCATCTTGCGTGAGCAGGCAGATGTAGATTCCCACGGTGGGGGCTCAGCTGAGGAGCAGCAAGGAGGCGATGAGGGGCCTCGGGGAAACCCAGGGCCTGCCTTCTCCAGCGGCGGGGGCTCTTGGCTGCAGTGAGGAGCAGGCGGGGGCAAGCGTACAGGGAAGGTAATGCGCTCCGAATACAAAGGCTTCGATTCCCAAATGCGCTTCCGATTGACAATGCGCTTCAGCTCAAAGGCGCTTCGGATCAGATTAAAATAGCAAGCGCACACTTCACTGTAGACGGGGAAAAAAGACCGTTGCGGGCCCGAGCCCGTGGTGTGCACAATAGATATACCTTTGGAACGTGGGTCAAGGATCCAGTTGTCCCTCGATGCACGGGGACGAATCAGGCTCTTGGTGCGCTTCTTAGCGCAGGCGTACTTCTTGGATTAGTCGTCCCTCGGGCAGGGGGACGGCTCGTAGGGGTCTAGTGCACTTGGGGGCACCGGTGTGACTTCGGACCTTCACTGCAGCGGGTGCGTGCGCACAGGCAGGCGCAGCCCACGACCTCCGTACCGACTGTACTGGGGTCTCCCAAAGGGGGCGGCGCGGCCTGCAAAGTCTCAAAGGGGGTTGAAGCTGGGCAGCAGGGCACGTTTCGACGTATGGGCAGCTGTCCCAGCGACGATCACCAGCCTCTGAGGTATTCCAGCGGGAGGGGCGAGCGAGCGCTTCAGCCCGCTCCTAATGGCAGGCGAGGGCAGAGGAGCAGGCAGCCTGACCCGGGGGCAGGGAGCGACTCCAATGGAGCGAGGCTCACATGGGTAAAGGGCAGGCGAGCTCCCGAGTGCCACAGCCCTAGGAGGGGACGATGGGGGCGCAGACTCGGCTCTGGCGGGAGGCACACCCGGCTCCCCGAGCCTGCTGGGATTATAGGGTGTAATAATTCCAGCAGCCCATCTTGGCCTAAGAGAACAGGTAGCCTTACAATAGTGAAAGACGAAAATGGCTGTAATTCACTATTAGGACATGCCACCCACATCAGGGCTTGTCCTACCTTACACTTACAATGCACCCTGCCCTTGGGCCTACCAAAGGGGTGACTCACATGAAGTAAAGGGAAGGTTTTGGGGCTGGCAAGTGTGTGCACTTGCCCAGCCAGCATGACAGTACCAGACTGTACGCAGGTTCTGCAATGGCAGACCCTAGACACATTTTAAAAGGCTGGTTCTGTGGGTGGCACAACCAGCGCTGCAGGTCCACTTAGCAGCATTGGCATTCACAAGCCCTGGCGCTCCTGGTGCACTTTACTGGGGACTGACAGTAAATCCAATGAGCCAATCATGGAAATCCATTACAGGTACACTTTACATTGGGAGCACTTGCACTGCGGCGCAGATTGGCTGTGGCGCAGTGCCCTGAGCAGCGAACACCAGCAAAAACATCTGAGGCACATCAGCAAAAAGTGGAAGGGAGACTCACGCCAAGGTGCCAGGTCTAACATATATATACATACATACTTACATAGGTAAATAGGCCTTCCTAAGACACGCCTATGAAGCTGGTCCACACCTGAGGTTGGACAGCTCTGTATTTCTCATCAGTGCAGATACAACCACATACACCGGCTACCATCACAGGTCTACAGCTACCATATACATACCTACATACAGACATGCATAGATATACACATGCATGACTACTTGGGGAAATGACGATCTCTAACCTCATTACAATTTTCTGCTCCAAAGCCTAACCATATCCTGCATATGATTTGAGGCTCAAGAAGCTTATTTATGAAATAATCATGCAGTGCGGTCCCCTTGCTGTGCTGCGTGATAGGGAACGGGCAGGAAATGAAATGTGCTGTATTTAACATGTAGCACAGTCCTGTCTTTTCCCATCTCTGGAGCACAGTGTGCCGCCTAGCACCAATGAAGGCACCCATGTACCATGGTGCGAGGCAGCCTGCGTTGTAAGCGGGATTGTTTTTGTGCAGGAAGGGGCCCCTTCCTGCACAAAACCAATCCTGTGAGGCATGTTTCTCATTCTACGTGTGCTGAAGAATGCAGCAAACCTAGAAAGAGGAAGTAACGAGGAGAAATAAAGAGTTCTTGTTACGTCTTGCCTGAGGATGTGGAGCATTTTGATGCATTCACGGGTCTGCCAGTAATGGTAGATCTGGGAATTGCGACAAAATCCATGGGTATGTGCGTGTGAACTCCACCCATGGAACACCTCCTGGGGCAGAGCAACGCAACGCAGGGATGTCCGCTGCCCTGAGTTACTCTAGATTCATCAAGCCGGGCAGAGCCGTGGAAGGGGACCCTGCGTGGCTCGATCAATCAAACTTAAGAGTTGTGTCGCTCCTGCGCCCCGTTGCGTGTCGCAGGGTTGACGCCTCTTTTATAAATATGCCCCCCATGTTTCCAGGATTTGATCTATCTCAGTGCTGCACTGTCACAGCAACTCTCACATATCTTTCAGGTGATGTTTCTGTGTTTAAATAAGAGAATCTAGTCCTGCACTACAATGTACAACACATCTCTGTGCATCCTCTTGACTTTTTTTGTTTTCTGATGAGAGAGAAAAATATACATTTTCCAACGTTAGATTTTCTCTGGTAAGTCAGGAGTCCCAAGGGGTGAGGCATGGGTTTAACCTGCCACCCCGGGTGACGTGCAGTTGCCATCTGTGACCGCAATGCTGTCGCGAGTATACTGTGTCAACCTGTTATCCTTCTGAAGACAAATATCCTGTGCAAATAACTCTCTCTCTGTTGCTTTTCAGGTCTGATCTTGTTCACTGTGGACAATCGGGGCGTCATCAGGGCGGGTCCGCCTCCAGAAGCTTACGATGACGATTTCACATCCAGAGCTCGTGTTTTGGGGAACCTGAGCAATGTAAGCCATGTGCTCTTCAGCCCAGATGGTCTACTGTATGTCGTGAAGGGTTCTGAGCTATATAGCGGTCCCAAGCCTTCAGACCCATCCAAGAACTGGCTCCAAGATACTGCAACGCGCATAGGGAAAGCAGGCTGGGGAGAATTTAAGCGCTTTTTCTTCCACCCCAATGGAGATCTTTATGCCGTCACTAATGAGGGTGAGCTCTACGCAGGCCCCCCGCCGAGCAATGAAGACCAGGATTGGATGGGCACACAAGATGCCAAAGTTGGTAATGGCGGATGGGGTGAATTTTACGCCCTCTTCTTCGACCCCCAAGGGATGCTGCACGCAGCGACTGCAGATGAGTTTAAAAAAGGAAGTCCTCCAACGAGTGTAACTGATGACTGGTGGGAAAGAAGCCACGTCATCGGAGGAGGTGGATGGAGCGATTTAAGCCACTTCATGTCTTTTACTCCTGACGGCAACCTATGGTGTGTCTCCAAGTCAGACGGGAAGATCTACACGACCTCTCCGCCAACTGACATAGATGACAACTGGATTGGAAGAGCCCAAAATTGGGGTCATAGTTACTTCTTTAAATTCATGGCCTTCACAACTCAGTGAAGAGAAGAGCTCATCACCCTTGTCTACGTAAGTATGACGTCATGCCCTCTTCTTTAACACACTTTCCACAAAAGCTCTTAGTTCAACTTTGCCTTTGAGATATTGAGTCAACTTTCCTACAGGGAGTTTTCCTAATGAGTGACAAGTCTCCTTTTCGCAAGCACCCCTTCACACCAATCATGGCAGCTGATTGGGGAATAGGTTGAGATGTTGGCAGGGGTGCCACACCTTGGGGGACAGTTTCTCTTACAAGGCAGGAGCAGTAAGTCATTAAAACAGCACTCGCCGCAGTCTTTATCTTTTGATTTTCAGAAATAAAACATCAAAGCGGGGTTTACTTTTGAAACACTAGACATAGATGTCCTGGATGAGTTGGGGGTATCCTGTTTGCGACCACTAAGTCTTGCATTACTGACATGTAAGGGTCAATGAAGGGTGAACAATTGGTTGACAGAATGTTGAACAATGTCCAACATTCACCCATTGTTTTTGTGCTGCCCGCGCCTCCCCAGGTTAGACCCTGCCAATTGTAGATCAATCTTGACTCTGTTCCCCATGGGTACAGTTCAGCCCGAAAGGCCAGGCCAGGTCTTCCTTTGATGTGAAACAAGCATCCTGGGACCGGTTTTGGGGTTTCACCCCTCACCAGCCAAGCTAGCTAGACTCCAGTGTCACAGAGCATGGAACCCAAGTCTGGGCTTACCCATCTCCCTGAAGGTGACAAATGCAAAAAGAACATGTGGTTGACAAAATGTTAAATATCAAACATTCACCCAACTACAGAGATCCAGGCTTAAATCCATTATTTGTGCTTCCCATGCCTTTCCAGTTTAAACCCAGCCATATGTAATTCAGTCTTGACCCTCTTCCCCTTGGGTACAATCCAGCACGAAAGGCCAGAGCAGATCCTCCCTAGCCTGGAAACAAGCATCCTGTGACCGGTTTCAGGATTTCATCCATCAGCCAGGCTAGCTTGACTCCAGTGGCATGGGGAGCACAGTACCCATGTCTGGGCATACCCTTCCCACTCGGGGTGACAAATGCAAAAAGATCATTTGATGGACAGAATGTTGAACATTGTCAAACATTCACCCCAGTACAGAGAGGAATGTTTGCATTGTTAAGCATTCTATCCATCACTTGTTGCTTTTGCTTTTGTCGCCCTAAGTGGGAAGGGTATGCCCAGACGTGGGTCCCGTGCTAACTGTGCCACTTGATTCAAGATAGCCTGGCTGATGCCCCGAAACCAGTCCCAGGATGCTTGTTTCTGGTCCAGGGATGACCTGGCTTGGCAGTTCAGGCTGGACCTGCTCCCGAATCCTCTCAGAAGCATCTATCTGGCCTAGTCAATTCCTTTCGCTCCTACCATGTGCCACCAAGTCTTCGGAAAGGCCGTATGGGTTTAGGACAGTTTGTCCACCGTGATGGGGTCAGTGAGGGAGCAAGCAGTGAATGGTAAACAACACACAAGGGTGCCTCTCAGCTTGAGGAGGCACCCATCAGTTACACATTGATTTGGGCTATGCCCTGGCAATCTGGGCACAGGGTCTGGCACACAATGAGATGAGTCGCACCAGACACTTCAGGTCACACAAAATAGAGTTGCAATTCTGTTCCACCCTGAAAATCAAGCACTACGTCTGGCATGAGACTCTGCAACGGGTGTGTCTGCCACCTGCGAGGGTTGCAACCTGTGAATTGGACACCACACACAGTGAGCATGAAGTCGGTGTGGCGCATGAGAGAAATGCATCACAGTTAATGAAGCGGGCCACCTTGGATCCCACAACCGTGAATCCACTCACCATCAACAAGACACTTATGCGTCCCGAGGTCCCTGCAGTACAGGAACCACTTCATAGCAAATGTAGGCAACTTTTTGAGCTCCACACTCCAGGCACGATTCTGTAGTTCCAAGCTCACAACGCACTGTCCAGCGTGCAGCAGACGATGTGGACAGTTAGAGGGCACCGCTCTCCAGATGTCATCGGTAGATGGTGTGGGCCCCTCGTGGGATATCTTTGATATCCCTGAGACCTCCAAGAGAACAGGAGACAAGCCATCTGGTCATTGCAAGCCCACTTCAGGGTGCCACTAATAAGAGGTTGCCAGCCCAGACCAGCCACTATTCAGGAAGGCACTCAGTCCTTTCCACAGGCAGTTATCCTCCATGCGCAAGAGTCCTCTGGCGAAGTGCACCACGCAGACCAGGTTCTCCAGTCCTGTCGCCACATGGGGCTCTCCCCTTTTGGTGGGGTGGCACTGGGTAGTTATACCCTATTGGGCCTTTAAAGTCTGGGGAAGCTTCAAAGGGTATTCCTTTGAACCACAAATGTGTCCCCTAAATTTCTGTCCTGTCTGCCATGAAGTTGCAGAATGCAGATCTCTATCTTTATGGGGCCATTCCTTGGCCACAGAGGCCGGGTGACACAATCTCTGGCCCCCATTTATTCCGCCAGACCCACAAATGGCAGAGGTCGGCTATCCCAGTTGCATGCCCAGTGATTTATGACTGTCACTGGGGAATGCCCAGATGTGTTCCCACAGACTCCAGTGTTAGCCAGCCCCAGATGTGGCACACAAAAATGTCCACTTTTTATAAGTGGCATCTCCATGCAAGATATGCCAAGCCACCCACATGAGAACCTGCATTGCACCCCCCTCAGGAAAAAAGGGAAAAGACCCCTGCTGGCCCATGTCACCAGAGTAATTAAGTTTACGTAGTCCATGCGCGTGTAGCTAATGCAGTACATGTATTTTCTTTGCATTCTGGGACTTGTAGTCCTTTAGATATTAGCCACCAGTAGTAGAAATAAATATACACATGTGATTAAATGACGTGCATGGATGGAAGGCAGCACCTTTCATTTGAGGCACAACTGCTTCTCGTGAAGGGCACCATTGATGACGTAACTCGTCATACGTGGTAACCTAACGAGGACATAATCACATGGGAACATCCACATGAACAAATTCATCGGGGCACCACATAATACCGAACACATTTGTCATTAAATTGTCAATTACATTAAAAAAACTACAATAAGTGTCAAGCAGCTTCTAAACTCAATAAAAATCCCTTGGTTCATCTCTAACCACAATGGACGCCTCACCCGCAGCATTAACCCTAAACTCATCAGACCCCGCCCACATCTCACCTTGAGACTGACCCTAGCACTTCAGGTTCCTTCCAGTGGAGATATATGTGGTTCTCTCGTAGGGAGCTTCCATTGATAGTCATAAGCACTGAATGCTCCGCCCACGTGCGGGGGCCCCGGAGCGCTTTTTCACAATATATCGTCTTAAGTGGAGATGTCGCCTTTCTTCTGGAAGACCAGCAGAGTCACTTAAGAAAGAAAAGTATTATGCAGCCAGTAGGACTGGCCTACACTGGCCCAGTTCTTAATCTTGCCCTTATAAAAGGGGCCAAGAGCAGAATTAAATATATGCATCATTTCATGACGTTTTAATATAACAGCATGAATCTTTCACAAACCCTGATTTTTTTTAAATAAGAGACTGAGCAAAGAACTATTCTTCCTCTTCACTGGATGACTCTTTTCATGACAACAAAATGACTTTATATTATGTTTCTTTATTAAAACTCCATGTAAGACGTCTTCATAACCAGAGAGCTCTGCTCAGGGGGAGCAGCTGAGTAGTTTATATGTTGCATGTTTCACTCTGGGAAGGTCAATAAAATATATAAACATGTTTTTGTATTTTGGTTTGTTGTATCTGCTGACGGACTGTGGAGCTTAAAGTTAATTTGCTGCTTACACATGTATCTTTTATTAATTTTACTAGAATGACTTAACGATAAGACAGATGTTTAAAGGGTCTGGATGAAAGCCAAGCCTCAGGAATGTCAACGCTGGACACCACTCTATCCTGAAATGTTACTGACCATCTAAGACGTCCAGTCCCTGATTGGATGACGGATTTTTAGAAACCGGCTGAGACCCTCTGGGAGAAAGATCATGTCGCTCTGTCGCTCACTGTATGCGCATGAATACTCCGCAGTTCTA
This sequence comes from Lissotriton helveticus, assembly GCF_964261635.1. Lineage (NCBI taxonomy): Eukaryota > Metazoa > Chordata > Amphibia > Caudata > Salamandridae > Lissotriton > Lissotriton helveticus. The sequence goes on along the minus strand of NC_136060.1, from coordinate 510,259,144 downwards.
CATCTCTGCATAACCTTTCTTTATGGTTTTCTAACATTTTCAAATAAAGGGTGATTGAAGGGTCAACATTTGTCCTCCCCAACTCTTTCTTTTTGTGTTCTGTCTTGAAAGTGCAGCTGTCACCAGACAATTATGTGCGCATCACTAGAGAGGGGCGTTGGCTCCGCCCACATGTTGTGAACCAGGAGTACATGTTTTCATTGGACAGAAGTTATGTGCTTCCACGAAAAAAGTGCTTGCCGCCACGCAGCTGTGTTCATTTTGTTTATCCAGCTGCCTAAGCTTGAACTTCAAAGCATACACACATAAGTAACCTTGGGTGGAAAGCTATGCTACGCTCACGGAGTGTGCGTAGTTTCTGCAACTACACGCTACGCAAATTGCACGTTGCACAGTACAAAAACGCATAGTGTAGCGGGTATTTTATGCTCGCTCTCGGTCCTCAATGTCAAGTTGGCGATCGCGAGCGAGCAAAATCAATATCCCGGCGAGACTTTTTCCTCGTTCGTGATTGCCAAAATCAAGTTGCTGATGACGAGTGTGGAAAATAAACCTCCCGGCGAGATTCTCAACGCGGGGAGGTTGAGTTTCACATTGCAAGTGGTTGCATATGCTCGCGACCGCTTGTGATGAGAAACTACCAGTCCACGTTGAGAAAGCTGCCGCTCGAGTACAAATCTACTCTAGCGGCAGAAAACGACTGCTTGCACTGTGCGTGATGCCGCAATGATTGCACAGTGCGGACAAGCATTCAGCACTGTGCAATCATTGCGAATAGCATTTCCCTACCGCACTACACAGTTCATGTAGCTACTCGTAGCATGCGTAGTGCACTTTGCATAGCTACACATAGCGCTACTATGCAACTACGCCCAGGGTTAAACAACGTTCACACTCCGCTGAAGTGCAGAAAACATTGAAAATCCGGATAAAAGTGTGTAGGAACTGGGGTCACCAGTTCCCCTGGGGTAGCCTGGCACGAGCAGGTAGGCACCCGAAAGCTCAGGTGTTAACTAACTACACAGCACACGCATCCACTGAGACAATAAGTGCACGCAAGGACTTAGACCACACCAGTTACGTTTCATTCAAATTATTAAGCTTTTATATAAGATTAGAATCAGGGCAATCAAAAATTCACAGTAGCAATAACTTATGAGTTTCTCTTAAAAGCACATGTGTCTCATCACTCTGCAATGAATACTTAAATGAATAAATATTAGATTACTGGGGGCTTGGCAACAACCTTGCGCCTGATCAGCACCTGCAAGGAATTCTGTATTAAGACATTCAAATTACATTGCATCAAGCATCAAAAACCATTTCTTTATGTAAGCAACCCTCTCATTTAAGAATAAACGTTTTGTTACTCAGCATTAAACATTTCCTGGAGTAGTACTTAGGGGAACACTGCATTTGGCATATAACACTTCACTATGCAGGAGTCCTACATTTCACTGAAGGCCAGGCAACATCTCATTAAAGATTGGGCCACAATTAATTAAGCAAGGGTAAACTCTTCCTTGAACCAGGGTAGCCTTCCTTCAGGTAAAATTAAACAGTTCCCCAATTAGGAATCGGCCCTTTCATTGGAAAATTAACACCATTCTCTTACTCAGCACCCAGTATTTCATTATTTCCAACATGGGCCAGGCTGCTATTCAACTACACCCCAGGCAGGGGTTAACGTTTTGTCACTGGAGGCCCCAAGGTGTCTTTTAGGGGACGATTAGGGCCAACAGGGCCCAGCCACAGTCTACCCGAGGGGAGGGGCAGTTTCGGGGCCTCCCTCTCGCTCTTAGGAGGTCCCGCGTCACTAAGAGTTCTCCGCCCTTCCCCTCCCCCGGGGCTTTACCTGCGGTGTTCGGGCCGTTCCGGGGCACCTTGCGGTGATTGCTGCCGGGGGGAGAGCTCCCGCTCTCCGGAGGTCCTCACTTGGCTTGGTGCGGGTGGAGAGGCTCGCGGAGTCCAGCGGAGCCCCCACGCCGCACTGGAATCACTCCTGGGCCTCACGCTGACTCCGGGGCCCAGGGTACACTCTGGCACAGCCTCGGGGTAGACACGCTTGCAGCTGCCGATGTCAAAGCGGCCTGCGGGGCGGACTACCAAGGCTCACTCCAGGCACTGTGCCGGTGGGGGCGGAGCCCAAGTTGCGCCCCAGTCACGTGATGCGGGAACAGGCTTCAGAGCCCAGCGCGGCCCACTTTGAACTCCGGCGGCCCTATTCTTGCACCGGGGGCCGCCGCAACGCTGACACTACAAGGACAGGGGGCTCCACAGCCCGGCGCCCCGCTGCGATGGCGTCTGCGGAACCAGAGGCAGCAGGCAGCGCGAACTGCAGCGCTTCTCAGGGGGCAACCAACACAGTGCCTCGATGCAGCAGGCAGCGCTCTGGGGGCACACAGAGGGTCCATGGTGGTGGCGGTGAGTACCACAGAGCTTGGGCGTTCCAGCGCTCGAGGGGGGGTTCAGCTCGACAGTTCTGGCGATATCACTGGGAACACAGCGCTCTTCAAGGATTCAGCAGGAGAGTGCTAGGGGGCAGGTCAGGCCACACGGAGGGAGTAAAGCACCTCAGGGGCACAGCAATCCAGGCAGTTCAGTCAGGGGGAATGAAGGACAGCGCAGGGGCCCAGGTTGAGGAAAAGGGCGCGGAGTGGACACAGCCCTGTACCTGGTTGATCCCCAGTGGTCCTGATGAGCGCAGGGGAGTCTCTTCTCGGCGCTTGTTGGTTCTAGCGCGCTTCTGTGGAAACAGTTTCCTTGGTTTCTTGAGGGGGGGGGTGAGTTGAAGGCTTGACAGCAGGTCACTTCAGATGGTCCCTGGGTTCCCCTCCCGCCGGGCCAGATCAGTGGGCTAGCTCAGGGTTCCTCACTCTACTTGGAAGGCACCTAAGCCCTGTCACTCCCAGTGGCATGGGTCCCTGACTAGGCCCTACAGCATAAATCTCCTGCGTAGGTTCCCCCAGGTCAGTGGTGCCCCAACTACTCTGTTATGCTCTGATAGGAAAGTTTCCCTACCTTTCCTTATATAGCGACAGTTGGCAGTGGCAGTTGGTGTCACCTCCCCTGTTCTGGAAGGTTCCAGGAGCTTCCCTCATTCTAGCTATGGGCAGGCTGTCAGGCTGTCATTGTAACAATATTTAAGGGTTCCAGCCAGCTCCTGGCTACTAGAGTGCGCCTAAAAAGACCACGCTGCAGTAGCAGGGGTCAGTGGCAGCCATCTTAGGGGAAGAGAGCACCTACACTTTAACATTGGGAAACAATGGGAAGGTGCTCAGAGACCTAAGGCCAACAAAAAGTAGGTGGAAAAAATGAGGCAAGGGCGAAAGAAAATAGGGAAAGACCACCCTAGGGCTGACAGGTCTAACATGCGTCCCCCCCAGCTGAAAGTGGGGAGAGCTACCCAACCTCTAGGGAGTTCTCGTCACTAAGGCGGAAAAACTGGGAGAGACCGTCAGCATTGGCGTGGTCAACTCCGGGTCAATGCTCTACCCGAAAGTCCATCTCCTGTAGGGAAATGGACCACCTTAGCAACTTGGGGTTTTCGTCTCATTTGCATGAGCCAGCGAAGGGGTCGGTGGTCGGTTTGAATCAGGAAGTGAGAGCCAAAAAGGTAGGGCCTCAACTTTTTCAAAGCCCAGACCACAGTGAAGGCTTCTCGCTCGATGGTACTCCATCGCCGTTCCCGAGGGAGGAGTCTTCGGGAGATAAAGGCCACGGGTTGGTCTTGGCCGTCATTGTTGAGTTGCAAAAGCACAGCACCTACGCCGTTCTCTGAGGCATCCGTCTGCACAAATTCTTTCTGGAAGTCAGGAGTGGCCAGCACCGGAGCGGTGCACATCGCGCGCTTCAGTGTTTCAAATGCCTATTGGCAAGCAGCCATCCAGATCACTTTGTGTGATTGCTTTTTAGATGTCAACTTGGTCAAGGGGGCCACTATGGTACCGTATCCCTTGACGTACCTGCGGTAGTAGCCAGTGAGGCCGAGAACGGCTCGGACCTCAGTTTGGGTTTTGGGGGGCTCCCAGGCCATGATGGTCTCGATTTTGGCCTGGAGGGGTTGCACCTTACCCCCACTCACCAGTTGTCCCAGGTAAATGACAGATCCCTGTCCAATCTGGCACTTGCTGGCCTTGATGGTAAGGCCAGCGCGTTGCAGAGCCTGCAGCACCTCCTGGAGATGCTGCAGATCGTCCTCCCAGGTGCTACTGAAGACAGCTATGTCGTCCAGGTACGCCGCTGAGAAGGACACCAGGCCAGATCGTACCTGGTTCACCAACCGCTGAAAGGTGGCCGGAGCATTCTTGAGCCCGAAGGGCATCCCTCTGAATTGGAAGTGGCCCTCGGGGGTGGAGAACGCTGTCTACTCCTTCGCCCCTTTTGCCATGGCAATCTGCCAGTACCCTGATGTTAGATCAATGGTGCTGAGGTACCGGGCTGCTCCCAGCCGGTCAATCAGCTCATCCGCCCGTGGGATCGGATGGGCATCCGTCTTGGTGAAAGAGTTCAATCCCCGATAGTCCACACAGAACGGAAGTTCTGGTGTGGTGCCCGGTGGGGCCGCATTTGGTACCAACACGACCGGACTAGCCCACGGGCTGCTGGAAGGTTCGATCACTCCCAGCTCCAGCATTTTGGCCACCTCACCCTGGATATTGTTATTCCCTTTCTCGGACAGCCGGTAAGACTTGGTTTTTACAAGCGGACTGTCCCCTGTGTCCACATCGTGGGTACACAGAAGTGTAATTCCTGGCGTGAGGGAGAACGAGGAGTGCTGCGCCAATACCTGGCGGCAGTCCCTCTGTTGCTCTGGGGTCAAGGATGGGGAGAGGACAACTCCCTCCACTGAACCATCCTTCTCCTGGGCCGCCATAAGGTCAGGAAGAGGCTCACTCTCCTCCTCCTCGCTCCCATCCGTCACCATGAGGAGAGCAAGCTCAATCGCTCATGGTGAGGCTTCAGGCGGTTGACGTGGAGCACCCGATGGGGCTGTTGGGGAGTCTTTAAGTCAACGACATATGTAAACTGGCCTTGATGCTCCACAATTTTGTGTGGACCAGTCCACCGGTTCTGGAGGGCACTAAGCTCTCCAGGCTCCATGACCCACACCTTCAATCCAGTGTCCACCTCCACCGTCCGAGCGTTGCGGGCATACCACTCCTTCATGACGGTCTGGCTAGTCTCCAAGTTGTCTGAGGCTTCCTTCCACAGCTTGGGCATCTGGCTGCAGAATGCCAGCATGTAGCTGACGACATCACGGGGAAGCTTCTTCGAAGTCTTCTCCCACCCCTCCTTGACAAGGCTGAGGGGCCCCCTAACGGGATGGCCATAGAGCAGTGGGGGCTGAACCCGACTCCCTTCTGTGGCACCTCGCTGTACGAGAACAGCAGACAAGGGAGGAGGATGTCCCATTTCCGCCTCAAGTCCTCTGGCAGGGTCCGGATCATCCCCTTCAAGGTCTTATTGAAGCGCTCTACAAGCCCGTTAGTCTGGGGGTGGTAAGGAGTGGAGAACCGATAGGTCACTCCGCACTCCTTCCACATGGCCTGCATGTAGGCCGACATGAAGTTTGTGCCCCTGTCCGACACCACGACCTTGGGGAATCCTACTCTGGTAAATATCCCCATTAGGGCCCGCACCACCACAGGTGCAGTGACGGTCCTCAGAGGAATAGCCTCTGGGTACCGAGTGGCCTGGTCCACTAACACCAAGATGAACCGGTGTCCCGCAGAGGTCGGAGGGTCCAACGGCCCAACGATGTCAATTCCGACCCGCTCAAAAGGGGTCCCGACCACCGGGAGCAGTTCCAAAGGGGTCTTCACCTTGGTCCCCGTCTTGCCACTTGCCTGGCAAGTCTTGCAGGTCTTGCAGTAGGTGTCAGGGGCAACCCTCATCCTGGGCCAATAAAAATGTGGGACTAGCCTCGCAAAGGTCTTGTCCTGGCCCAGGTGTCCGGCCAAGGGTATTTCGTCCGCCAGTTCCAATAAGAAGGCCCGGTAGTATTGGGGGACCACTAAGGCCCTCGAGGATCCATGCACCGGAACCTTAGGCTCACTGTAAAGGAGGCCATCCTCCCAGTACACGTGAAAACTGCCGGTCTCCTGATGAATCGCTTGGGCTTCGGCCTGTCGCCGCATGCCTTCAAGCAGGGGGCACTCCTTTTGAGCCCTACGGAATTCCTCCCGGGTAGGCCCTCCTTCCACATGCCACTCGGCAAGGGTCGTTAAGTCCCCCACGGGAACAACCTCCACCTCCGCGGACTCCGGGGGTACCTCCGCGGGCTGCCCATCCGTCACACGGGGTGTGTCTTCCACCACATTCTCAGGACCATTATTGGGTTGGGCCGTTGTCTCAGGCTCCAACCCGGGTTGAGTTCCTTGCCGGGCAGCCATGGACCGCGTGACCACGCAAGTCCACCCTGGTAACCCCAGCATCTCAGTGTGGGCCTTAAACTCCACTTCCTTCCAGGCGGTATGTTCTAGGTCGTTACCCAGCAGACAGTCCACAGGCAAGGCAGGGCTTATCGCAACTCTCAACGGGCCTTTAACTCCTCCCCACTCAAAGGGAACCTGAGCCACGGTATAGTAGCTTAGACTGCCGTCGGCCAACACGGCCGGATGGAACACATCAGGTACTACCTGCTCAGGGGACACCAGCCGCCTCACTACGGTGGTCATGCTGGCACCTGTGTCCCTCAGAGCGTTCACCTCATCCCCATTGACCTTCACCCACTGCTGGTACTTAGCAGTATTCGATGGTAAGGGCGTCACTGGGAACCATCTCTCTATCCTCAAGTGAAACCAGAGTCAGGCCTGTCCACTCCCCTTCCCTATCTAGGGGCAGCTCCATCCCAAGCGCTACACTAGCCACCCCGGGTCTCTTGCCACCTGTGGGGGCTGGGGATCGTTTGTGACACGGGGAATCTCACTTGTAATGGCCAACCTCCCCGCATTCATAGCACCGGACCTCTTTTGGCTGCTGACTCTTGTCAGGGTAAGTGGGCTTCGTGGAACTGGACTGAGGTGGGGTACCTACTCCTCTCCCAAACTGTCTAGTTTGTGGGCCTCGTGAGAACTCCTTCTTTTTATCTCCCCCCCTCTTTCTTCTGGGGGATGCCCTGTCCGCCTTTCGGACCATCTCCCCCTGGGGTTGCCTTGTGTGACACCCGGGTACTGACCCAGGTATCCGCCTCCTCCACAAATTCACGGGGATCAGTTAGCTTGCGGTCCACCAGATGTTGGCGCAGCTCCGGAAAACATTTATACAAGAGGTGCTCTCTCAAAAAAAGATTGTACAGGCCTCATAATCATGCACCTCGCTGCCACGCACCCAACCATCCAGAGCCTTACGGGCATAGTCAAAGAAATCCACCCAATTCCGCGTGGACAGCTTATGGCTGCCACAAAACTTTTGGCGATATCTTTCAGGGTTGAGGCCAAACTTTTTAATGAGCGCCTCCTTAATGGGGGAGTACCTTAACAGGTCTGCCTTATCCAAGTACAGGAGAGTGTCCCTGACATTGGGAGGTATATAACGATACAGGCCACCTCCCCAGTGTTTCTCGGGCACCCCATGGGCGGTCAAGGTCACTTCATACGCCTCCAACCACCTAGCAATGTCATCCCCCTGTGTGTAGCTCACTATCACCTGCTTGGGTAACCAAAATCTGGGCTCCTGTTGAGCCCCTTGTAGGCTGCCACCATTAGGACTTCCTGGCGCACCTAATTGCAATGCTCGCAACTCCATTTCTTTAAGCTGGAGCTCATGCACCAATTTCCTTTCCTCCATAACTCACCTTTCTCTCTCCAAAGCAAGCTTCTTATCTTCCCTTTCTCTCTCCCTATCGTGCTCTAGCTTGGCAAGCTCCCACTTCAATCACCTCTCCTCCCTCCTGTCCTCATACTCCTGTGACGATGCACTCCCCCTAGATACACTGCTCCCTGCCCCAGAACGTCTTCCCGGCAACACATTGTCAGACATATCAATGTTGAGCAGGCCTGGGTCTTCTGAAGTGCCCGCCTCCCCTGGTGTGACCTGTCCCTCCTGTTCCCCATCCACTCTCTCCTTTGGGTGGGCCCTTACCCATGCCCTCAAGGCGGTACGGAGTTCTTCCTTTGTGGCTCTCCGCCCAACCGGCACCCCCATCCCCTGACAAAATTCCCTAAGCTGCACCACTGTGTACTCTTCCAGATCGGCTAGCTGGAACTCCATTTTGCCAGGTGGGGACCCAGATACAATCAAGAAAAGATAGTAGGACGTAGGTACAATACTGGGTCAACACAGGTCTGTACACACTCTACAGGCTAGACAGTGGGGGGGTCAATTGAGCAAGCTTGTAGGCACGATAGATGTCCCGTCTTATTGCAGTGCACTCTGTCCCACTGGAGGGTGCTGTATAGGCACAGGTCCTGGATCCCACCGCTCGACACCAAATGTGGGAACTGGGGTCACCAGTTCCCCTGGGGTAGCCTGGCACGAGCAGGTAGGCACCCGAAAGCTCAGGTGTTAAGTGACTACACAGCACACGCATCCACTGAGACAATAAGTGCACGCAAGGACTTAGACCACACCAGTTACGTTTGATTAAAATTATTAAGCTTTTATATAAGATTAGAATCAGGGCAATCAAAAAATCACAGTAGCAATAACTTATGAGTTTCTCTTAAAAGCACATGTGGTTCATCACTCGGCAATACATAATTAAATGAATAAATATTAAATATTAGATAACTGGGGGCTTGGCAACAACCTTGCGCCTGATCAGCACCTGCAAGGAATTCTGTATAAAGACATTCAAATTACATTGCATCAAGCATCAAAAAACATTTCTTCATGTAAGCAACCCTCTCATTTAAGAATACACGTTATGTTACTCAGCATTAAACATTTAAAGATTGGGCCACAAAGTGCATTCAGGCTTCGCATTTTATCCTCGTACTTAAACCATGGCGTTTAACTCTGGGTACTAGCAGTGTGGAAGGTGGTGAAAAATAGCAGTGAAATTGTGATTTTATTTTCCTCTTTTGTTTTATCACACTTTTCCTGCCTTTCTCCCATTTAAACTTGTCTGAGGCAGCGACGGAATGGTGGAAAAAGCCAATAAAATACCGCCTGGGTCGAGGTGGCAGTTTGAGCGTCTTGGGGAAGACATACTGAAAACATGGCATTTGCTGAAGCCCACCTCCACCTGTGGTAAAACGCTTCCATGGTCCCAGGTTTCTGTCCAGAAACTGATAGAAGTGTGGGGTATTACAGCCACGTCGCCCGCCTGGTATAACCACATCCGCTCTTGTAATTACCAGTCGAGTATAACATTTTCTAAGAAGAGAAAATGTCTAGTAAACTAATCTGACATTGTATCCTTTTTAAAGAAAATCAGTTCTTTGCCTCCAGTTTATACTGCAAGTTGCTTTCTGTCTCCTGCACCTTCTGGTTTGCTCGCGCTTCTCTTTGCCCGTAGCTGACCTCAGGTTTGTCTGTTATATCACTCGCACTGACACGTTGTTCTTCTCATTCTCTTATTGACATGTTCTCCATTTTTCCTTTCTGTTTTTGGTTCTCTCCTTTCCCTGATATTTCGAGTGCAGCTCTGAATTCCATGCTGTGCCTCATCGTTCCCCTGTTTTTAGCAGGGGCGGCTCCTCCACTAGGGCGGAAGAGCGTTGCCTCACTGCTTCCTCACTGTGCGAGAAAGCCAAAACATAAAATAACTAAGCTATTACCATTTTATGTTTGCTTTGTGCATTGTAGGTTGGGCTGCTCTGCTCTTTGGGCTGGGCAGGAGTGGTTTGTCCACTCCTGAGCTCACAAAGACTGTTTGGTCGGCCCATTCGGACGGCCCAAACCAGTCAGGCGCACTCTGCTGTTCTTCATGCAGGCTGCATTGGGGGGAGAAGGGTGGAGACTGCCAGAGACCAGGGACGTGATGGCAGAGTTTGGGGCCCTATCAGGGCTCAGAGTAAACTGGCAGAAATCCCGCCTCTTCCTGTTGACGGCAGACCGCGCCCCACCGGCTGGATTGGGGTCCTGGTGTGGGAACCTCGCTGCTTAAAATACTTGGAAGTCAAAATGTTTCATTCCCAATCAGATATTCAAGAAGGGAACAGAGGAGGGATGGTGAGATCCTCTGGGGAGTCTGCCTATGTCTGTAGCTGGCAGGGTGGCCCTACTAAAGATGGTGGCTCTCCCGAGATTACTGGACCTTTTCACCACACTGCCTGTATGGATACAGAGAGCGTGGTTTGCAGAACTAGACTCATACATGACATCGTTAATGTGGGGGACTGTCCGGCGGAGGGTAGCCCTATTGACACTGAAACAGCCGACTGAAGAGGGGGGTTACCTGTACCAGACTTCGAATCATACTATCTGGCGGGGCAGCTGCAGAGGTTCACGCAAATGATAGTGGGGAGATTGAAGCAAGGGAAATAGGGCCTTTTACCGCTAAGCGAGGCAAGCTCCTATGTCCCCTCCTCAGCATTGGAGGAGCACCACGAGAGTGCACAAACAAATTAAGTGATACAGCAGTGTTGGGGTAGGTGCCACCAGAAGACAGAGACTCAACAATCCTATTCACCGGCCTCCCAATGATGGTGATCCAGGTGCTGCCACATGGGGGGGACAATGGAGGGGCCTAGAGGACTGGATACAGGCGGGCCACAGGATTGGGAAACCTGCCTAGACGCGAAGCTCCTGCTGTTCAAAGCATTTTGAGCAGACTGAGACACACCCCAAGGACAGTTCTTGCTCTACAGAGCGATTATGGTGGCTATTCGAAAGCACTGGGGGTGGGCATCCTGCAACCCAATCACCACCCCACATGTTGGAATATAGGAATGGAAGGAGGCACTATAAAGGCACTCACCTGCCTTCGCAGAGCGAATGGTAAGGAGTACCTCCAACCCCTGACGGCATTGAGGGATCACTGGACAGAAGACCTGGGCATCCCCTGGAAGATAAAGAATGGGAGAACATACTAGAAAGCACTTCTAAGATTTCGAGGAATGCCCGCTTGAGACTAATTCATTTCTACACCCTACATCGGGCATAGCGCACTCCAGAATGCATCAACTGATATTTTTACAGGGGAGATGTGGGTTGCCCATGATGTGGGGAGAGGGGGGCAGACATGCTACACATGTTCTGGGGTTGCCCAATATTAGTTACATACTGGCAGGAGGTGACGGCTGAAGTAGCAAACATAACTGACCAGGAGGTTCCATGCGCCTCCTCAGCCTTTTCCCCCACCCATCTAAATGGGGGGGGGGGCTGGCCCTGTTTCACAAGATGGAAAAAGGAACTGAAGAAATGGGCGGGCTGTGAGTGTAGGATCCTACTTAGAAATGCATGAAGGGGGATGGGCAAAATCACTGGTGGAGAGCATGAGACATCCTGAGTCGGAATCAAGCGAAGAGACACCTGCATCACAATCCCGACAGGCGAGCCCACTATGACGAGACTCGGAAAGGGATATAGCGCAGATGCAACCAGCTGAGTAAATAAAACAAGATGGGAGAGTATTGGGGGGTCAATGGGGACAGAAGGCAACAGGGGGAAAGGGAATCAACGCTCTGATAAACAAGCATTGGCATAGCCAATAGGTCTCGCTTTTGGGACCTTTTAACCCCTTCAGCGCGGCGCTAATTTTCGCGCTGTGCTGAAGGTTCTATTGAGCGGGCGGGGCCATGACGGAGTGGTTCCGTCAGCACAGCTCAACCGTCGCTCATGACGGAACCACTCCGTCATGAGCACCGAAGGAGTTAAGCATGTAGTTATGCAACACAATATCCTTATTTTATTTTAAAGGTTTTATATGGCGCTGGCTAGACCCGGAGGTATCAGAGCTTTACATGAGTATCAGACCACAATTGCAGGTTACATCATTACAAAGGTTATACAGTAATTTGAGCCTGGCAACATAGTGACAAGCAAGGTCGCGACAAACCAAACGGACATATATGTAAGGGAAAAAGCAGGCCAGGGGAGAGATTCAGGGGAGGGGGGTAAGAGCAGGGAAGTAGACCGAGAATGGAGGAGGGAAAGAGGAGGGGAGGGTGAGAGACATAGCATGGAAAGAGGTGGGGGAGGGTGACGTGGACACACACTGGTAGACGAGTCAGAGCTGCATCCAAAGTCCAGTAGGCTGTGATCCCAGGGGAAGTGGTATAATTTCCCCATCTCTGTTGCGAGAGGCTCCCTAAACGCAGTGGACTCTCTCAGAGGGGTCTCTGAGACTCCAAGGCCTGCATACTGGATCCTTCCCCAAAAAGGGGAGAGGGAGTGCAACAACATCAACTGCTGCATGGCTAAACACTTATAAAGGTCCAAAAGGCGAGACCTATTGGCTATGCCATTGCTTGTTCTTGATTAGAGATGCTTCTTCAGGCAAACATATTGTACCATGCAGACTGCAAAAAAACATAAAAACTGGCCATGTGTATTTAAAAAAAAAAATGTTTTCTTTATAAAATTGTTTAATGAAAACTTTTTCATGTGTAGTTAGATTTGACTTGCATACTGCGATGCTCTAGGTTTTATTTATATCAAATTATGAACAAACCTTCTTGGTATCAGGATGCATCAAACATCAACATCTTAGCATTAACTCTGGAATAGCAACGTGAGGATTCTAAAGCAACACCAAAACCACATTAACACAGCCAAGAACACAACATGTCATCCAACGTGGTTCCAACAGTTTGCTAGCCAATTTTAAAAACACTTGTTCATAACAACATGAGCCGGGGGAAATATATGCGCGCACAACACTACGGCAGTGCTACCAACCAAGAACTACGGACATGAAGGTTTAAAGGAATAAGGACCATGAGCTACTGGCAGAATATACTAGTAAAGTACGCTATAGGAAGGAGTTGTATCCCCACCACATTAGAAAAAGGCACCCATCTTTAAAACTCGCCCTTACAAAGCACTTCAAAGTTTAGACACCTAAGATCATAAACCCCCAACTTGGCTGTATTCGTACAGATATCATTAGCAAAAACATTTTACCAGTCAAAATAAACATAACAGACCTCTCAACTCCCAATAGAGCCCGTGGTGTTTTCGTATTAGTAAATTAAAAATCTGAGCAGGGAGTGGACTGAATAAATCATAACCTATGAATTACATATTGCATGTGTCTTTCATTTTCAGGAGCGATGCACTTATAATGACCCATGATTTAGGAAAGACAGATGGCGGCTTCGCAAGTGCACGTAACCGCAAGCTTGAGGCCGGAAAAAGCCTGTAGTATCACTTTCAAAAACCACTTACTAAATGTCTTGCAGAGCAACACATACGTTGGCTCAGGTGAGACCTAAAAAGCGGCGCCCCACACACATGCAAAGGTGCATTAATAGTGACCTGCAATTGATGGAAGGGAGGGGCGAGTTGCTGGGGAATTTATTCATGGAACAGATAAATAACTCACTGATGTGATGAACGTCAATTTGAATATGTAGAAGTTAACCATTTGACATCAGCTAGGAAAAACATGGCGGCAGCTAGTTAGCTGGCCGCGGTGCTCCGGACTGAACTCCCGGCAAAACTGGCTCCACCGCAGTAATGAGGGCATAGAATTGAGGACATGCCATTTGAATATAACGGCATAGAATTGAGGACATGCCATTTGAATATAACGGTTTACTAAAGACAACCAATTTTTTAATATAAAACTTAATGTGGTCAAGTTTTTTAGGGTCGCGGTTTTTCTCTTTTCCCGGCAAGGGGATGCGGCGCATTACCCTGGTGGACGAGCACTGGCGCGCAGCCCTCTTTCCCTTTCCATGGATCTTACCCGCGGACGGAGGACGCCGAGGAGTTGACGAAGGACGAGAGCTCTGTAAGCTGTCTCCCGGAGGCCAGATTCTACAGGATTTTTTGACCGACCACAAAGAAGTTAAAGTGCTTGCAGGAGTATCTTCTCCACTGCGCTGGGGGCATCTGCCTGCCACCTCCCCAGCTCAAGAGCAGAGGGTCTGTATGGAGCCCAGGTTAAGGATTTGGTCTGCTGCGCTGGAGCTGAGGAGGGGTAGAAAGCTGCGAAGCCTGGTCCTCCCTTTTCAGGGCTCAGCAAACGCGGCAAATGTAGGAGAGAAAGTGTCCTGCAGAGAGGTAGAGCCACAAGGTCTGCTACAGTTTTCTTGTTCAGCTGTTACAGTGGAGGGGTCAGCGGTTCCTGAAGCTGGTAAGGGGGACTCAGCATTTTTTACGCCTGTGGTGGTTGAGTCGGGAATTATATTTGACCATACTTCTTCTGAGGTTATCCCACAGATTCCCCTTACATCTAATACTCCCAGTACGTCTAGTAAAGGGGGTGGTAAACGTGGTCGGGTCACAAAAAGAAAGTTGGAGTGAATAAGCCGGGAGACTCTGGGGTGACTGCGGAGGTTATAAAGGCTCTCTGGCCTGTTCTTGATACCCCAGTTAAGATAAAATCTTCATCTTTTTTGAGTACTGAGGTCAAGTCTAAGCACACTAACTCAAGGGGTAAATCTAAGGCTAAGAACCCCAAAACAGTGCTCTACAAAGGGTCAAAGATCACCCCTTCACTTCGTTCCTTCTTTAAGGTAGTCCCTCAGATACTGCATCTTTCGGACGATATCGATATGGCATCCGTCTCAGATGCCCATCTTTCCCCTCCTACTCAAACCCTGGACCTAGTATCCACACCTTCGCTTGAGGAGTGTGATGCAGTTGAGGAGGGGTCGCCTTTTATTCATAGTCCTAAACATTCAGTACCTCTTGGGCTCCTTGGGGACTGTCAAGGATTTCAGGATATAGGGGAAGAACTACAGTCCTCGCAATTTGCATCCGACCAATCTTCATCCACGGCACCGAAGTGTGTCTCCCTGACCTTAGCTGCAGGGTTGGCCGAAGAGGCAAATCTAGTGGGCTTATCAGGGGCATCTGGGGGGGCAGACATGGAAAACTCTCCTGCTCTAGTTGTTACGGAGTCACTAGCGGCTTCTTCGATAACGGCAGCGTCTCTGCTGGGATTGTTCTCTGCCCTTACTTTGGAGATAAGGAAGGGCTTTACTGAATCTTCTGCTAACCAAGCAGAGATTAGACATTATTGCGAGTCGTTGGACAATAAAGTGGATGGTCTTACTATAAGAACTGGTGTCCTGGAAGAGACAGTAGCATCACATTCAACACATTTGGATCAGGTGAAAGTCGATATACAGAAGCTTACCAGGGAAGATCTTGCCCTTAGTGAGAGGATGGAAACCCTGGAAAACAATGCAAGACGGGGGAACATTCATATTCTCAACGTCCCTGAAGGATCTGAGGGGTCAGACATGAAGCAGTATATCACCGCTTTACTCAAAGACTCCCTCTGTTTAGAACAATCACTTGAAGAATTGTCTTTGGACATTCAAAGAGTTCATAGGGATCCATTTAGACAGAACCTCCAGAGACCCAAACCTCGCACAATTTTAGTCCATTTTCACACCTATGTGTTGAAAGATCAGATCCTAAACATGGCCTTGAAACAGAAGACATTGGCTGGGAAGGGGTTTACTTTTCTCATAAGATCAGACCTCTCCAGAGCCACACTGGAAAAACAATGGGAATTTGGGAGGCGCCTTGATGCCTTTAGGAGAATAGGTGCAACAGCTCAGCTCATGTTTCCGGCGACCCTTAAAGTCATGCATAACAACAAAATGTTTAACATAAGGTCCGTACAGGCTGCTGATGAATTATTAATGGAGCTGGGCAACGGGGGTAAATAGGGCATACATACATCATATCTCATTAATGATATCCCCTTCTCACTAAATTTTGAGGCAGGTCCTTCTCTCGCCTCTTTTTGCTAACTTATGTAACTGAGTATTCTTATAGTATAAGCTTTTTTTTGTCTCTTTTGTCTCTTGTCTTTTATATCCTCCTTTAACAACAGCGGGGGGCCTTTTTGCTGGGAGTTCACAGTGGGGCACTATCTACTGGACATTGTTCCGGTTAGATATTGAAAGGGTTTTTCATGGGGGGGGAGTGAGGGGGGAGGGAAGCACTTGGGGGGGGATAGGTGGTGGGGGGTGGGAAAATATAAAAAAGTCCTCAATAACCTAAATAGCGATATAAGGGATGGTAACAGATGTATTTTGGGCAAAGTTGTGAAGGATGATAACGTACAACTGCCGCACTTAGTACAGTATTTCTGTTCTTCCTGGTTGAGGGATGAGTAGGGTAAGGTTTATCTCCTGGAATGTCAATGGCCTCCGCACCAAGCCCCGAGCTAACAGAATTTTGCAATACTTGCGTGACTTGCGTGGATGTGTAGGTCATTGTATTGCAGGAGACTCACTTGATTCATAGTGAAATGCTCACCCTCATCAGGAGAAATAGGTGGATAGACTTTGCGGTGTCTACCACCCAATCAACACATACCAGGGGTTTATCGGTTATTTTTAAAAAAGGTGCCAAAGCTAGGTTGGTCTCACAAGCTGTGGATCCTTGTGGCAGATGGGCCATCGCGTCAGTTATTATAGCTGGATCTCAATGTACAGTCTTGGGCTATTATGGTCCGAACCAGGACGACCCTTCAGTTCTGGAGTCTGTTTTCTCGCAGTTGCTTTCCTTCTCTGGCCCCACAAAATTGGCCGGTGATTTTAACGTTGTGTTGGATCCTCTTTTGGACAGATCTGCTAACAGTCGTTCCCTTGTTTTGTCTAAGACTAGATCCTTCCTACTGGATGCTATGAGGCAATATGCCTACGTGGATGTCTGGCGACAGAGGTCCGGGCAAACAACAAGGGGTCTCTTTCCGTAATTTTAAATATCATCACCAGTCAAGGATTGATTTCATTCTAATTAGTCAGGGACTGGTAGATTCTGTTAAGACCATTGACTATCTTCCATCTCACCTTTCAGACAACTCGGCGGTTGTGATGGAATTGGTCCTCCATACTAAGAAGCCCCCCGGTATGTGGTCCTTTGACCGTTCTTTTCTTTCCCATCCTGAGGACATTCTATATTTAAAGTCGGAGACCCACAACTTTTTTATATCTAACAGTGGCTCCGCCACAAATAGAATTATTTGGGATTCATTTAAGGCTACCTTGAGGGGGCTTATTACGGGTAAAATCGCCTATCGTAGGAAGCAATACAGGGAGGAGATTTCTTCCATTGAAGCAGATCTAGCCCGACTTCAACAGGAGATAGATATCAACTGCACAGCCTCAGAGTCTGTTTTAGATCCTCTTCAGAATCAACTATTGGTCTTAAAAGGTAGCCTCGCCTCGGTCTTAAATCTTAGAGTCCAACAGAGATGGGAGGCCAGCAAGTTGGCACATTTCGAATATAGCCAGGGTGCAGGGAAATTACTGGCATGGAAGACCAAAATAGATCAGGTCCGCAATAATATAGCTGCGATCACAGTAGAAAACATCACCCTTTCATCGGACGAGGAAATCAGGAGGGCCTTCAGGGAGTTCTTTCAAGTTATATATGAAGAGGATAAGGTAATTCCAACAGAGTCTATTGCAGGCTGGTTGAGTAACATTGATCTTCCCTCTTTTTCCTCTGAGCAGTCTCAATATCTGGATAGCATTATTACGGAGGATGAGGTGAGGTCAGCCATTAGGAAGGGAAAGAAGGGGAAGGCGTCCGGACCCGACGGGTTGCCAGCTGAGTTATACAGGGCCTTGGAATTAGAAATTGTTCCCTTCCTCACTATCCTTTTCAATCAAATCCTTCTTGAAGGACTGCCACCTCCGGTGTCGTGGGACAAATCCTCTATTACCCTCATTTTAAAACCTGGCAAACCTAAGGAGGCCTGTCGGTCGTATAGGCCCATTTCTATATTAAATGTGGATTATAAAATCTTTACCACAGTTTTGTCAACTAGGCTGGCCTCGATTGCCCCTTCGGTTCTTCATTCTGACCAGAAGGGCTTTCTGAAAGGAAGACAACTCTATGAATTGACTTATGATTTAATTGGCGCAATGGATATGGCAACAACTAGCAATCTTCCGTTGGCCGCCCTCACGCTGGATGCAACCAAGGCCTTCGATAGAGTTAACTGGGTGTACCTGTCGGAGGCCTTGGCCAAATTCGGCATGGGTGAGGGGTTTCGCCGGGCGGTAAGCTTGCTGTATAATAACCCATCTGCGCGCCTACTAGTTAATGGAGACCTGTCGGACCCCTTTTCTATCTCTAGGGGGACCCGGCAGGGATGCCCGCTCTCCCCCCTGCTTTTCGATTTTTACATCGAACCCTTCGCGCAACAACTGAGGGAGGAGGTTACCATCAAACCATTTTTCTATCAGGGGTGGATGAGGAAGGTAGTACTATACGCCGATGATGTGCTTATTTTGACATCAGAGGTTACCACCGCACTCCCGGCTATCCTGAGATTGGCTCATGTATTTGGACAAATGTCGGGATATGAGATCAATGCGGCAAAGACCAAAATGCTGATCTGGAATGAGGATGACTGTGTGACAGAGTTTCAGGCAGGCACCTCATTGCGATACTTGGGCTTGACGATTGTTAAGGACATTAATAAACTTGCCCAGGTTAACTTATCAGTAGTTGTTAAAGAATGCCGTAAGCTTCTCCAATCATGGTCGCACCTGCCACTTTCATTATTAGGAAGGGCCAACCTTATTAAAATGTCGATCTTGCCCAAAATTTCTTTTTTATTCAATACAATTCCCTTATATTTCGATCAAGCTATCTTAACTAAGTTTCAGTCTAACCTTACATCTTTTATCTGGAATAACAAACTTCCAAGAATAGCATGGAAAAAATTACGTCGGCGAAGGGATAAGGGGGGCCTGGCGGCTCCAGACTTGAAGATTTATGCATGGGCCTTTCAACTATCCCACTCCCGAATGTTGCTGAAAATGCCCACAGATTCCGGGGTGGGCCCAATGTTTGCAGCTATGTTGGATGGGGAAAGTGTTAATCGCTCGGGCTTTCTTTTTAAATTTGGTAATCCCACGTTTAAAAAAAAAAATTAAACTAAAGGTTCTACAAGGTCTTGCAAGAACATGGGCTGAAGTTATGAAATCTACAAAGCAGGGTTACCTTTGTGAAAAAACACCGTTGTGGGGGTTACCTGAAAGCCCTGCTTGGCTTGAAGACAGTCTAGCTATTCCTCTGAGAGAGGCAGGCCTGGAAGTTTGGGGAGACCTCTTTTATGAGGGGGATCTCCTCTCGTGGGAACTTCTGCAGGCCAAGATCGGCCCCAACCTCCCACGGTTCAAATATTTGCAAATGGCTCGCTGGACTCAAGCTTATAAAACCTCTTCCGCTAATAGGAGCAAGTCCAGACTTGGAGGACAAAGCCCACTGGTATCTAACCTGGTAAACCTTGGTCCAGCTAAAAAAGAGATATCCAAGTGATATAATCTTATACTGGATGAGTCGGATGGGGACTTCGTTTTGCCGGAGTCGCTGTGGGGCTCTTCACTGACGGTCCACAATTTACAGGATCTTTGGTCGGCTTCATTTGGACTCTTGTGGAACATTGTGAAGCCTTCTTGGCTACGCAGGAATCACATCTTCACCCTGCATAGGGCATATTATTCCCCTCTTCAGCTGTCTAAATTTTCCAAAGGCGATTCAGTGTCTTGTGCAGTGGGCTTGTAGCAGCATCAGACGAACATATGTTTTTCGAATGCCCTCGCTTAGTCACATTTTGGGAGGAGATTGGCAATTCCCTCACAGCATCATTGGGAGCCCCCGTTACTATAGACTTATCTCTTGTGATATTTGTCATCCTGGAGGGTTTTCAGAGTTCAGCCAAAAGCCCAGTGTTTTTTGCAATGTTGTTAGCAAGAAGGGAGATCTGCAGGAAATGGAAGGACTCTTCATCTCCTACCTTCAGGGACTGGCAAGTCTCAGTCCTGCAGACCTCACGCACTGATTTGGCCAGGTCGGGCAACCAGAGCAAAGGGGCTTTTTGGCATTTATTATCATGGGCCCATTGATTTGAGCGGGTTTATTTTTTCTCCCCCGGGTTCAATGATTGATCTGCTATGGTGCCCCTGTTGCATGCACCATCGCTTCAGCCGATACCCGGTCTTAGTCCGGCCCGATTTGGCTGTCATTCACACCAAGGTTTACCGTAGATGGGTAAATGTTAGACTTTGTGCCTCTCCGGAACGCTGATGACAGCTGAGGGATGGATGGCCCCCACTATGCTTGTGTCCCTTCCAGTTTCCTGATAAACTGAGACAGCTGATCTATGTTAATCCGTTCTGGCATTACGTCTACATGGTGGTTATGAGGACAAAAAAACCACAAAAAAAAAACATTTGACATCAGCTAAGAGAAATGTTGTACATGGAAAAGCATACTTAACCTGAAAAGGAAATAAAATCTGCTTATAAAAAAAAAGCAGATAAAAGAGCTTAACAATATAAGGACAGTGAACAGAATGAAAAGTTCCACCATCTTGTTAAGACTATATATGCAGGCATATCAAATATATATATATATATGTATATATATTTATTTATTTAGTGTACTCCTACGATGTGTTCCGTAACCTAGACACCTAGAGTGTATATATATTCTGCCAGCAATCTCCACTAAATTATCCAACCCCATTACCTGAAGGGATAGAATATAGGCCCCCGTTGTGGTCACAAGTTGGACATCCCTCGCCCAGGGATCAGCTAACATCTGGGCTGAGGTCTCAGCGTGTAACAACTTCGCATATTGTATTGTATTGTAATTGCATTTATATAGCGCTTACCACCCCAGCCGAGGCGTCGAAGTGCATTTTCGGAGAGTAGCACACTACTCCGGGACCCATAGAGGATTAGTGTTGAATTAGTTTAGTGAAACATGCAAGTACATTTTAAGCGGTGGATAAGTTAGTTATTTGGATTTGGAATGATAGCAGAAGCATAGAGAAGGAAAAAAGGGTTGTATTCATATAACGCCTGCTACCCCTGATGGGGTGTTGAAGCACGCTACTGCGGAAGCCCATAAAGGATTAGTAGTGAATTAATATGGTGAAATATGAAAGTAATTTCAGTGGTAGATATTAGTCAGTTATTTGGAGTGAGAAGGATAGCGGAGGGATAAAAGGGAGAGAAAGGTTTGCATTCATATAGCACTTGTTACCCCTGAAGGGCGTTGAAGCACTTTTCTGGCGAGTAGCACGCTACTCTGGAACCCATAAAGGATTAGTGCTGAAAATTAGTATAATGAAATATGAAGTAATTTGAGTGGTGGATATGTTATTCAGTTATTTGGGTAGAGAAGGGTAGGTGGTGGGATAGAAGAGGGAAAGAGGTTTGTGTTTATATAGCGCTTGCTAATTCTGATGCGGTTTTGAAGCGCGAGTAGCACGCTACTCTGGAACCCACAAGGATTAGTATTGAATTAGTATGGTGAAACATGAAAGTAATTTTAGTGGTGGATATGTTAGTCAGTTATTTGGATTGAGAAGGGTTGGGGAGGGGTAGAAAAGGGAAAAAGCTTAGCATTTATATAGCGCTTATAACCCTGATGGGGTGTTGAGATGCTTTATTGCCGAGTATCACGCTACTCTGGAACCCATAAAGGATTAGTGGTGAATTAGTATAGGGGAATATGGAATTTGAGAAGTGAACACGTTAGTCTGTTATTTTGATTGAAAAGGATAGTGGAGGGATAAGAGTGAAGGATTTTTTTTTTCTTGGTCATAGCATTAGGAGGAGGCTTTTGGATGAGTAAAAAGGAGTTTTGGAGGGGAGGAGTCAGAGGGAATAGTTTAAAAAAGGTTTGTTTTGGGAGATCGGTATAGTAAAAGATGTTAGATGATGCAAGGAGGGGAAGAGTAGGAGATAGTCTAGAAAGGGTTATTTGGGGGATCATAGTAGTGGTATGGGGTTTGGGATAAATGAGAGAGTGGATGTAGAGGCTATATTGGTAGATATATAGGCTGAGAAAAAGGGTAGTGCATTGGAAATGCTAAATTAGAAGATGGTGATAAATATATATATCCATTAGTACATTGGAAGTATATAGATACATAAAGGAGGTAAGTATATGTAGATTAAAGATATTGATAGAGGCACAAGATGAGAAATAGGGTAGTGCATAGGATATGCTTTTTCAGGAGAAAAGTAACAAACACACAGATCCAAGTCCATGGAAGGTACATAGATGCACAATGGAAGTAAGTACATGTAGACCAAAGATGATTTTTTTTTCTCAACATAATTATTTCACATGTTTATACAAAGCAATACACAAAGAAAGGTACATATCTATAGTGAAAACAAATGCTTGTATACAGAGGGATATGCTGTAGATTTCTGTTTACGTATGGTGCTTATGTGCGGAAGAGCCAATTCTTGAGTAGTTTTCTGAAGATAAGGTGGTTGTCGGTGGATCTTATGTTGGGGGAAAAGACTCCCATAGTTTGGCTGTTTGAACAGAGCAGGATGTGCCACCCATGGTCTTTTTCTTGTATCTTGGGATGCTCCTTTAGTGCGAAGGTTCCTTTGTTGAATGTGTTTGGTGATGTTATTCCTGATGAAGAGCGGTCCCATTCCATGTATTGCTTTGTGGGTGATACAAAGCAGCTTGAACGTGGATCTTCTGGCAAACGGTAAGCAATGCAGGGCTTTCAAGGCAGGGGAGATGTGGTCTCACGGTTTGATATGCAAGAGTAGTCTGGCAGTCCAGTTCTGAATCCGCTGTAGTCTTTTCATGGTCGTTAAGGGTGATCTGTGGTAGAGGCTATTGGTGTAATTGAGTTTGGACAGAACAAGGGAGATGGTAGCTTGGACCTTGTGTGGAAATCTCAAATGAGGGAAAATGTGTTGCAGCGTTTTTATAGTAGCAAAGCTATTGCTTGCTAGTTTGTCCACTTGGGCATTCATCGACAGCTTGGAGTCCATGGTCATTCCGAGGTTTCTTACTTCCTTCGATACTTTATGTGGTGATCGCAGTTTATTAGGCCATGTGGCAAGCAGGTTGTAATGTTTCCAATCGCCACAAGTGAGTATTTCCGTTTTTGAAGCATTCAATTTGAGATGGCGCCAAGTCATTCATTGATCCACGGCTCTGAGACAGCTGAAAATGTGTGATTTTCCAATGTCTTTGGGGTATTCCAGTTGAAGGAGTATTTGTGTGTCATCTGCATAGTTATAGCACATGAGGTGAGATTAATTGATCAGTGCCGGTAATGACTTCATGTAGATGTTGAAAAACATGGGCGAGATGATAGAGCTGGAGTTCTGGACTTTTTTGGTTCTGTCCAGAGGTGTCAGGGATAACACCCGAAGACCCCGGAGTTCTACCTGTCTCGGTGCAAAAATAAACAGAAACACGGGCTTCTCGATGGTGGCGTCAAAGACCAAAGGTTTATTACTGCAGGGACACAGAAGTCACAGAAACTACACATGGGCAGTATCTAGGAGCCTGTTCAATTTGTACAAAGAGGGTTGCTCCTTATATACTGAATATTGGGCTTCAGGCAAATTCTTTACATGTTAGCACATTCCAAAAACTTTGTATCTAAAACAATAAATATTTGGCGTTGCACAGGAATCGTCAACAATATCTGATGTCAAAACATTACGAACGAGGGGTTCCCACTATTCCATCATAATCCCATGTCAACTCTTCATTCAAGACCCGGACCGCCTCATCGTAAATTTCGTTACCTCCCCCTAATAAAGGCCCAGAAGGAAAGGAGCAGAGCTAGGTGCAGAAGATAGAAAAGTAGGATAAGAGATGTTTGTGGGTCGTAAATGGGCACGGTTACCGGCTTCGGCCGTCTAATCATGATCAGGCCAACGAACACGAGAACCAGTATAGCAGGACTGGCCTCAGGCTGGGGAGGCAGCTCTTGCCGAGTCATGCTGCTACAGCGTTGCTGGCCTAAGGTGCACGTGTCACTAGCAAGGTGAATTGCCGGCTAAAGCCTACGTGTCCTTAAATGAAAAAGAGGTCATTGTGTGTCCACTGACTATGTGAGGGCAAGGAATACAAAATGGCTTCCTTGTTCTAAGATGGATGCCACGGGTAGATCAGAAATGTGTTCATAACGGGAGTGCTCTTGCTCGTAGCATAGCAAAAACACCAGGATATACTAAATGGATCATTTGCGGTTCACTGATACCAAAATTATGTATTTGCGACAATGTTAAAAACACGGGTTCAAATCGTCACGGAACCTCAGACCCTCCTTTTGCCCTTACATAGGCAATTACTCAGTCTATGTCAGAATCTAACTCTATGCTCATTAGGTCAGTGACATGTTGTTGCATCATCATCCTGTCTCGTGCCTTTTCTCCTAATACAGGTGGTTTTCTGAAACAGGTTGCAGCACAGAGACTACACAAAGCGGGACCACATTGGATAATAAGGCAGCATGAGAACAGAAATACTAGGATAACACCAATGACCATCAGAACCTTCCATCCCCACGCTGTTACCAGAGTCCAAAACCACTCCATGAAGGACCAGTTTCCCTTGTCTACGTGTATAGAGTCGGAAATCTTGTGTAGCTTAGAGATCGCTTCATAGACGGTTGGAGCATTATTGGGAATAAAAACACAACAGCTCGATTGGATCATTCTGCATACCCCACCTCGATCTGCAAGTATTACGTCTAGAACCATTCGGTTCTGTAACGTCATGAGACGATCCGCCTGAAGCTCAGCTGTTAAGTTACTAAGGGCACCAGCAGTTTCTGTAATAGTAGATTCAACTACCCGTGTTAGTTGACGTAGACTTCTACTATTGGCCATAGGCCCCCAAAACGGAAGGAAACCTTTGAAGAAGTCTCCAGCTTCCTGACCAGCGGTATCTTCCTTGCTGAAGACACCTCTTGCTACTCTGGTTTTGTGATAATCTGAGGAAGCAGTGTACGTCCGAGGTAACAATCGAGCAATATAACATGAACCTGAGAAATCAGCAGGCAGCCATGTATACGCTCTGTCTTGACAGATGAAGTAAGTACCCCTAGCAGTAAGGAAGGCAGGGGAGGAGTTAGACGGAAATACATAAGTCTCAACGCACTCACTCCTCCCTAGCTGAGCTCTCAGATTTCTCCCATTTCCTTGCAAACAGACCTGACCTCGGTGAGGCACGACCCAAACTGAAGTGGAGCTTTTACGCTTGCTTTCTCCCAAACTAAGGCGATACTCTGTAGAGTTCCAACTCAAATACACCCGTAATTCATCTCTAGGGTAAGATGGAGTATTATTGACGTCTTTAATCATGTCAATAATTCCCTGGACTAAAGCTTTGTTGGCTGAGTTGTATTTAGTGGACCGTGGTGGACGCGGGGGATAGGTCTCAAGGGCATAGGAAAAAATGGTCTGAAAGGCCTGAAATGATCCATTATAGCTAAAAGGCAAGACTAGATAGGGAATGCCTTTATCCATAGTGTGAGGTATCAAGCCACACACCCAGCAGTCT
Source organism: Lissotriton helveticus (assembly GCF_964261635.1). NCBI lineage: Eukaryota > Metazoa > Chordata > Amphibia > Caudata > Salamandridae > Lissotriton > Lissotriton helveticus. The sequence goes on along the minus strand of NC_136060.1, from coordinate 510,233,761 downwards.
GTAGTATTAACTACCAGTTGGTGTTGATGCAAGAGCTGTACAAATGTATTGTTAATAAATTCTGAGCGTCGAGCTTGTTCGTGTTCAAGAAATGAGTGAAAAGAATGCATAGAAGAAACCGTAGAAGTAGTAGGATCAAGGGGAGGTATTGTAGTTACCGGCATAAAAATCAAATGTACACCAAAGATGATTCCACCCACCAACGTTATCAAAACAATTAAAAATGTAACTGCACATTGCATTAGAAAGCACTTGCTGTGAAGTATTCTGTACAGTCTATTTCTGCGCACATAAATTACGTTCTTTCGTTGCAGCTCAGGAAGCTCCATCTTCTACAATCCGCTCGTGACCACTGATGATGTGTACGTAGATGAAAATGCCTCTATCAGCCCTGGGAGTTCCCAGAACTAACAGAAAGATCGACCTTGTGTCTGACCCCCGCAGATTCAACTAGGCACACAGCCACGACCCTACGGCTACCCAGACGGCAAGGCAAAATTTAAAACAAAAAAATAATAGCAAACTTCCTGGCTGGAGGCAATGTATCAGAAAATTCAAATGTGAAAATAGGCAGTTTCCTGCTTTATTTGTCCATATTGCGAGATCGCAAGTTGTATCTCAGTTTTGCCGGAGCTGTCTGATCTGGAAACAATGTATTTTCAGCCGGCGTTGCAATGTTCACGTTCGCAGATGGCAAATGTTCTTTTGGTGCAGATGGCAAATGTTCAGGGTTCAAAAGAGCAGTTTCAGGAGGAGAGTCAGAGTTTGATGTATCAGTGATCAGTTCTGCATCACTGAAAGGGATGAACCTGGGTATTTGTTCTGCTTCAGAGGCACTGATTCCTTTCTTTACCCAGTTGTCGTAAGGAAGTGGCAGAGGCACACGTTTGACGTGTGTCGCATGGATCCAATTCTTCCGTCCGGCCACACGAATAGCAGTCCTCGTTGCCAACAAGACCTGGAATGGTCCGACAAATCTGGGTTGGAGATTCCTTGTCCGACCAAAATTCCTAATGACCACCTGGTCACCTGGTTTCAGCTGATGACCTGGACTCTCCGGTGGCTTTGGCAATGAATCGAAAACCTGTTGGTGAATAAGGCTCAATTTAGCAGTCAAGTCGAAAAGGTAATCAATTAACATTGGATATTCCAGCTGCTTAAATTCTTTCGGTCTAGGTACCCCCCAAACATTTGCAGGATGACCAAAAATTATTTCATATGGACTAAGCCCTACTCTAGAATGTACAGTTGCTCTTGTTGATAGCAAAGCCAAAGGCAATGCATCTGGCCAGGACAAACCCGTAGACGCTTGTATCTTAGCAAGTTTCAGTTTAAGGGTGCCATTGTAACCCTCAACTAAACCCGCGGACTGGGGATGATTCGCACTGTGAAACTTTTGTCTAATCCCTAGGCCGGCACACACACTCTGCATAACTTTCCCTACGAACTCACTTCCGTTATCTGACCATACAATCCGAGGCATTCCGAATCTGGGGAAGTATTCTTTAAGAAGGATCTTGGCAGTGGACAAAGCAGTATTGTCCTTCAGTGGGTATGCTTCGATCCATCTGGAGAACGCACAAACTACCACTAGGACGTACTTTAGATTATTACAACGATCCATGTGAATGAAGTCTAGCTGGATCACTTCAAAGGGGCAGGAAGGAGGAGCGAAATGACCAGCAGGTGTGGGGATTCCCTTGCCAGGATTATGCATCAGGCATACCATGCAATTTCTCACCACTCTCTCTGCACACTTACTAATCCCATCATTCTTCCAAACTGGAGCCAACATCTTACAAATCCCTTTAGAGCTGATGTGTGCTGCTCCATGTGCCATCGTTACTACTGCAAGCACATACGCATCAGGCAACATCCAACGCTGTTGTTCCGACAAGTCAATCCAACACCCACTCGAGTCCAATTTACCCGTGCTCTCTTTCCATGCAAGCTTTTCCTCCTCAGTCGCCTCTTTCTGAATTTCTTTCACGCTTTCCACTGTGTCCTCACACATTCCAGACTCAGAAATCCATCTTGCAGACGTTGCAACATACATTCTACTCATCGTATTTCTAGCTGTCTGTTTTGCAGTCTCATCGGCAAAAGCATTCCCATGACCAACATCATCCGTGATTGCTTTATGAGCACTGCATTTCACAATCGCAACTTCAGTCGGCAAGGTTAGAGATTCCAACAAGTCATTAACTAGCTGACCATGTTGGATCTTAGTCCCATGGGACGTAATGAAACCTCTCTCTTTCCACAAACGGCCAAAACTATGGGCCACGCCGAACGCGTACTGACTATCTGTGAACACATTCACTCTCTTTCCCTTAGCTAAAACACACGCTCTTGTTAGCGCGATCAATTCTGCAGCCTGGGCAGAATTCTGACTCACTCTCGCAGTCTCCACAATCGTACTCAAGGTCGTTACTGCATAGGCAGCAGTCACGTCACCATTCTCCAATTTGAAGCAAGACCCATCAACATACAACGTGCCATCTGGATCTGATAACGGAGTGTCTTTTAAATCAATTCGTCCTTTTGTTTCTTCCTCAGTTCTAAAACAACAGTCGTGTGGTTCGGAATCACTCGACTCTTGACTAGTCGGCAACAATGTTGCTGGATTCAATACATTGCATCTTTTGATCTGAATATGACTCGTTAGCAGTGTCAATTAGTAACCTGATAATCTAGCACTGGTAAGGTGCTGCGTCTTGGTTCGGTTCATGAGTGTATCCACAGCATGAGGAACCATAACCAGTAGCATGTTGTTCATTACTAAACCAGCAGATTGTCGAATGGAGGCTGCAGCTGCGGCTGTAGCTCTCAAGCAACTAGGCAACGCTCTAGCTACCGGATCTAACGTTGATGAAAAATACGCACAAGGGCGTTGTTTATCACCAAATTTCTGTGTCAGAACACTCAACGCACAACCTTCTCTCTCATGGACATAGAGCGTGAATGGCTTACTGTAATCGGGTGTACCCAATACAGGGGCTGAACACAGTGCGTTTCGTAACTCAGAAAAACTCTCCTGACATTCGGCAGACCATGGCACTGGACTCGGAACATTTTTCCCAGTCAAAGCTACCAACGGTTTCGCCAAAAGAGAAAAATTTGGGATCCATTGCCTACAATATGAGGTAATACCTAAAAAGGCACGTACTTCTCTCTGCGTGCTAGGAACATTCATCTGTGTAATTGCTTTTATTCTCTCTGGGGTCAACTTCCTTCCCTCCTTTGACAAGAGATGACCTAGGTAGGTCACTTCTTGGCAACAGTATTGCATTTTTGAAGGTGACACCTTGTGATTCAAGTTTGATAAGTGATGCAATAAGGAAATTGTAGCTGTTTTGCAAGTTTCCTTGTCATCGGCAGCCACTAGAAGATCATCAACATATTGTACTAAAGCAGAACCAGGAGGAAGTACAAATGAATCTAATTGGCTTTTTAATGCTTGACTGTAAATGGATGGGCTTTCACAGTAACCTTGTGGAGCGCGTTTAAACCTGAAGCTTCGTCCTCCTAGAGAGAAACCGAAGATATCTCTGCTTTCCTCGGCTATTGGAATGCTGAAAAAGGCATTTTTCAAGTCGATAACCGAAAACCATGCTGCTGTAGCAGGAATTAACGTTAACAATGCAGTAATGTCTGGAACCACAGGAAACTGTGGAATCACAATTTTATTAACCTCTCTAAGATCAATTACAAACCTATATACTGGAGGTTTTGTTGGGTCAGTTCATTTCAGGATGGGCAGTACAGGACTATTACAGACATTACCTCTAGTTTCTTCTACAACGTCTTTCTTGATCAGATCTTGTACTATCAGTAGGAGCGCACGCTCACCTTCACTAGAGATTCTGTATTGTGGAATTCGTGGAAATTTCACATTCGCTTTCAAAGTTACTACATATGGTGGAATTTCTAAAAGACCTACATCATTAGGACCAGTCGCCCAAAGAGTATCAGGGAGAGAACGCAGCTCTGGTGGGAGCGCATCCATCGACAAGTACATCGGAGAAATTATTCTTTTACCCAACGTAAGCTGTACTCCTTCTGGAGAACAGTACAATGTCGCATATAGGCGTTTTAACAAGTCTAAACCAAGCAGATTTTCATTACAACCTGTCGTCAAAATCAGGGGTGCTTTCAATTGTCGGGGTCCAACAGAGATAGACAAAGGACCAGAAACAGGGTTGTGAACAGGGGCGCCTGAGAAACCTACTGAAACGTTTGTAGAGCCAGACAAAGGTGCGCCAGGGAGTTTCGCATGTATGATAGAACTTTTTGCTGCACCAGTATCCAACAGAAACGGTTCGACTATACCTGATGTTGCTACTGCGACATAAGGCCCACTCTGATCTACTGGAACTGATACTACTCCCTCTCTTTGTCCATGGCTGTCCTAGTACTCCCTTGGCTGAATTTCCTCACTAGCTTCATAGTAATCTTCAACATGATACTGTTGAGACCTATTCTGTTGGGCAGATTGTCCATTTCGTTGGTCGAAATAATTAGAAGGGCGATCACTTGTCTGTGGAGGCATAGTACCTCTTCCTCGACCTCTAGAATTCTGCATAGAACTACCACGACCTCTCTGAGCTGCTGCAGCATTATTTTGTGCCCGTACCGGACACTCAGTCTTATAATGGCCTTCCATTTTGCAATAAGCACACTGATTCCATTGGTACTGTGGCCTCTGAGAATTATACTCCGTTCTTTGATATGACCCTTGCTGTGTATGAGAATCATTCGTGCGAGGCGGGTATGCTTGCTGTAAAAGAACTTTAGTTTTTAAATCTTTCGTCTTTTTATCTAATTTTTCTTTCTCCTCTTTATCCCTATTCTCATAGTACTGGGCAGTCGCAAGTATTTGCGCAGTCGTAGAGACAGCCCACGCGCTTTCAGAATTTTTTAATTTACCACTAAGTTCTGGCAACAGATTGTGCACAAATTTATCAACAAATAATCTCTGGCCTCCTTCTGTGCTCATATCCTGACCACTATGATCCACAAAAGTCTCCTCGAATCTTGTGAAAAAGTCAGAGACGCTTTCATCTTTCTTCTGTTTGCACGCGGACAATTTGTCCCAGTTAACGCGTAATGCTGGCATTAGGGTTTTCATTAAATCGATTATTCTACCGGGCAAATTAGCAATTAAGGGTTCAGGTTTAGAACCACCTATTTGTTGACCATCCGCTGCAATTATAGCTGCCCAATCACCACCTAGGGCAACTGGATGATTCTCTCTACGAATTTTAGCCCAAATTGGTTGCGGTACTACATTACCAAATAGCAGATCTATGTCAGCTAGATTTAATACACAAGCGTCAACTGTCTGAGCCAACTCTTTGTAGTACCCTGCAGGATTTTTACGCGGATCTGGCAAGGCCTGTTTCACTGCTAATACTTCAGCTCGCTTCCATGGAATATGTATCCATACTCTCTGGAATTGGGCTGGAGCGGCTGCAATACCAAGGTTTACATTAGCTTGCACAGCTTCACGCCAAATTGGTGGAACCTCCCTCATTGGATATTGACGACTTTGTTTCGTACTACGTTTCTCTAACTCCCTCGGTGAACGAAGGGATGGGTCATTCCTATAACTTAAAATCAGTTCCATCGCTTCTTTTATATTTTGACCAACTATCATACCTGCAGCAAACTCTTTCTGAACATTAATTAATTCTTCTAGATTTGATTCAGGGTCATCCTCTTCCAATTCCTCACGTAGAAGGAAGCACATTTCATCAAACACATATCGTTGTGTCGGTTCGTTCCATTGCATAAATGTATCTAGTACATCTTGTACATTATATCTTCCAACTTTCGAAACCCATCTAAGAGCAGTGGAATCTAATATTCCTTTTTCTTCAGTACTGGGAAGCTGACTACGTCTCTGCACAGAGTCAGAGGTAGGAGTCTTAATCAGAGTTTTATAGAAGGGAGATAGAATATTAGAGACAGAATCAGTGATTCTCCGACGAACAGAAAGTGGAGTCATAATATTAGCAGAAGCAGTAAATAGAGTAGCAGTTGGAATAGATAGAACAGGGACAGTAGGAGTAGCGGGCAAAATAGCTTGTGAACTAGCAGGTGTGAGCGATACAGGTATAGGTAAAGAAGCCGGCAACCCTGGAAGAGGGGGTGCCGAAGGAACATTAATATTGACCACAGGAGGTACAGGAACTTGATTCAGAGGAGCAGGAACACCAGGTTGTCCAGCAACCGGTAATTGAACATTCGGTATAGGTGGAGCCGTAGCACCCTGTGCATACGGTGGGGGTGATCGTAACAAGTAAGACAACAGGGGATCCTTTTCAGGGTCCTCTACTATCTTAGCTGTACTCGATGGCAAAGCAGGATAGCACTTGTCTATCGCTAAATTACGCTCTCTATTGGCCACCTCCATCGCCTTCTCAGACTCGTTGAGTTGCAGCTGCTTAGCAGACTGTTCTAAAGTCAACTCTTGCTCTTTCTGTTCTTTCTTCAACTTTTTAATTTCTCTCTGTTTAGATTCTTTTCGCCAATAACGGAAAGAATCAAACATTGCCGGCCGGGCTTTCTTCTTGAATAATTTCGTTTCTAAATTATCAAGAATTTGAGGTTCGAAACTACCATGCAGTGGCCAACTAAGGACACCATCTTTCTCTGTGTAGTGGATCCATACCTCGTTGTAAGAGATAGGGCCCACACCAAATTTGCAATATAGATCATAAAGGGGAGTTCCAATCGGAGGAACCGAACACGAGTCCTCCAACTGGGAATCACTGTTGCAACTAAAACAAGACAACATACAATTTCTCCGACTTACCATTTTATAACCCGGAACACAAAACAGACAAAACACAAACCAAAAGAAAGGTGCGCACTCGAACCAAGAACTTAGGCCTACCAGAACAGACAAATGTATCGATACCCGAACTGAACTGAATGATTATCGTAACCAGAATAACCAGCGATAATCTTATGAACTAAAAGGATTATCGAAACAGAACCGAACCGAAACCAAGAACTAAAAGGATTATCGAAACAGAAACAACCCTCACGAAGTAATCAACTATCAACCACTTAATACTTAACTGAGGCACTGAAGACGTCACCAAGGAGAAACCCGTCACGTCTCGCCGTACTAAGGACTGCACCTCGGGTCCAAGACAGGGCGACGGTCAAGGCAACGAACCACTGCAGCCGTCTGAACGGGAACCCTCGTGGAAGAGAACGTCGGGCCACTTTTGCGATATGCCGGGATCGATGAAGTGGGGCGCCTCCCTCTGAAATCTTCACACGAAACTTCTCGAACTCTTCAGGCTTTTGGACCGGTACCGAATGACGTCGCCCCACGTTGGGTGCCAATTGGAGTTCTGGACTTTTTTGGTTCTGTCCAGAGGTGTCCGGGATAACACCCGAAGACCCCGGAGTTCTACCTGTCTCGGTGCAAAAATAAACAGAAACACGGGCTTCTCGATGGTGGCGTCAAAGACCAAAGGTTTATTACTGCAGGGACACAGAAGTCACAGAAACTACACATGGGCAGTATCTAGGAGCCTGTTCAATTTGTACAAAGAGGGTTGCTCCTTATATACTGAATATTGGGCTTCAGGCAAATTCTTTACATGTTAGCACATTCCAAAAACTTCGTATCTAAAACAATAAATATTTGGCGTTGCACAGGAATCGTCAACAATATCTGATGTCAAAACATTACGAACGAGGGGTTCCCACTATTCCATCATAATCCCATGTCAACTCTTCATTCAAGACCCGGACCGCCTCATCGTAAATTTCGTTACCTCCCCCTAATAAAGGCCCAGAAGGAAAGGAGCAGAGCTAGGTGCAGAAGATAGAAAAGTAGGATAAGAGATGTTTGTGGGTCGTAAATGGGCACGGTTACCGGCTTCGGCCGTCTAATCATGATCAGGCCAATGAACACGAGAACCAGTATAGCAGGACTGGCCTCAGGCTGGGGAGGCAGCTCTTGCCGAGTCATGCTGCTACAGCGTTGCTGGCCTAAGGTGCACGTGTCACTAGCAAGGTGAATTGCCGGCTAAAGCCTACGTGTCCTTAAATGAAAAAGAGGTCATTGCGTGTCCACTGACTATGTGAGGGCAAGGAATACAAAATGGCTTCCTTGTTCTAAGATGGATGCCACGGGTAGATCAGAAATGTGTTCATAACGGGAGTGCTCTTGCTCGTAGCATAGCAAAAACACCAGGATATACTAAATGGATCATTTGCGGTTCACTGATACCAAAATTATGTATTTGCGACAATGTTAAAAACACGGGTTCAAATCGTCACGGAACCTCAGAGCCATGAGGGACCCCTGCTTTTGGGGAGTATGGTTTGGACGAGAAAGGTGGGGTATGGATGACATTAGTTCTGTTTTGAAGGTAGGACTCAATTGAGTCTAGAGCAGTTCCCTCTATGCCGGCTTCATAGAGTCTTTGTTTCAGAGTGTCATGGTAAACCGTGTCAAAGGCAGCTGAGAGGTCCAAGAGAAGCAGCGCCGCAACCCCCGTGCAGTCAACTGTATTCTTCAGGTCATCCCAGAAGGCACGGAGGGCATATTCTGTGCCTCTTCTCGGACGGAATCCTGTTTGGAAGTCTGAGAGTATGTCATTCTCTTCAATGAATTGTGACATCTGGACGGACGCTGCTCTTTTTATCAGTTTGCCCAGGAAAGGTCCATTTGTAATGCGTCTGTAGTTGTCAGGGTTCAGCGGGTCCAAGTTTGTTTTCTTCAGTAAAGGGCATATGTGTGATTTTTTTAAATTCTTCTGGAAATATTCCGGTAGTGAAGGAATCTTTGATTTTTCTTACTGGAGTGGCAGCTGAGGTTGTTAAAAGAATGGTCTTGAAAGTTTGTGGTGGACAGGGTCAGAAGGGCTGCCAGCAGGCCTGCTTGCTTTGCCCAGGTCGATAAATTCATTGTGTGAGATGTGTTGGAAGGAACTGAGGGGCTTGGTTGGAGTATTCTTGGATTATTGTTTTGCACAACGGTTAGTGCTGGTGCTTTGTTTCTGTTTTAAGTACAAGTCCAACGTGTCTGCTTTGTCCTTGTAATGATTTGCCAGTTTGTCTGTGAAGTCTTAAGTAATAGGATGAGTTCCTTCTAGGCAATTTGGTTTGCGAAATTCATTGAGTATTTTATAGAATTCTTTATTTGCAGATTTAGCATTTTGAATTCTGTCAAAATAGTACCTTTTCTTAGCTTTTTTAATAGCCGATTTGTATAATCTGCTAATTTTCTGTAGGTGAAATTGCTCTTGTTTGGCGTTTGTTTTGAGCCAGGTACTTTGCAGCTTTCTAATTTGATGTTTTATGTATTTTTTTTCTATTTTCTACAAGGCGCTTTTTTTCTTTTGTTCTGTTGTGTGGTTTTGAGCGGCATCAGGATGTCAAAAGCTTCCTGTAGCCACTTATACAGATTTTGAACAGAATTTATTGTTTCCAGATTTGTACTTGATTTTAGCTGTGTTTCTAAGTGTTTCAAATTGAGTTGGTTCCACGGCCGATAGGTGGATGGATGTAAGGTAGTTTTAGGTGAGTCGCTTTGTGGTAAATAAATAAATAATACCTCTATTTTTGACTAGACATAAAATAACAGATAGCTCAATAAATAAGAGTCAAGATTCGAGGTAGCTGGAGTTTGCAGGTTTAATACAGCATAAAGGACAGGAACAGGACAACCTGCACGGGAATAGGATGGCAGCTGCCGGGGGCAGGATCGGGACAACAGCTAACTTTTAATAACAGTGCACAAGTATATATAGTTAAACAAAATACATGATGTTCAATACAATAGGCGTAGCAGTGGGCAGGGCCTGTAGCAGTCGCGAAAGATAAGGCAGAAAGTAGGTGTAACAAGAGGCGGGAACAGGGCGTATACATAGACATGTGATGTAAACGTAACAGAATATGTCATAAATGGGGCGGAAACATGGAGGGGGCTACCTAAGGAGCCGGGACCTCTAACCTAGTGGTGCGCGCAAGCTGGCAATGACGTGTTACTAGGGAGAAGCTGGGGGCTATGACTTCCGCGCTAGAAGGAGAGACTGAAGTCTGGAGAGTCAGAGCGACATGTACCTAAACACTATCTAGTATCTGGTGTTTAGAGAACATGTTGATAGAATCCAAAAGTTATCAGGGTAAAGGCTAACAGACTCTAAGACTGGTGCATGCATAATTCTACATGTAGTACGTGTTAAGGAATATTAACTGACCATTAATACAGTATGTCTCTTACATGGAGACGTAAAGGCTAGACTGTGAGGGAAACTATTGATGCGATTCAGTAGCTTAGGAATGCAGGGAAGGAGAGCTGGACAGATAACTAGAATCACAACATACTCTTGGCAGACCAGCAGGCAGAGCCAGGCCGAGCCGGGCACTGTGAGGCAGGAAGTAAGTGAAGGGTCAGGGATACAGGTGGGGGCTGTATCGCTCCTCGGAGAGGGTTCAGGAGACAGGAGCTGAATCTGAGTCCGGGCCCTTTTGAGGCCTAGAAACGGGGATTTTACAATGAAATAACGTGCACACTGTGAAACGTGGCAACGTAGCTTTACATAGGCCTAATACTCGTAGCTTTCACGAGAACTGGAAACTGGCATACTAGAGTTGGACACAACTGTAATTGCGTCTTTAATCGATCATGGGGAATACATATGCATATTAATCATGCACACATAACATAAGATGGGGAACACGTAGGGACACAGAACATGGCAAAATTTACTTTTCCACATTCCCTCCTTGTCACTACGTTTCCATCAGGAAACATCAATATTCATGATACCATCTATCATTTCATATAGTATCATTTGCTCGTCTCGAATTTTCTTGGAACGGGATCTAGGACGGGACTTGGGACTAGGAATACAAGAGGTAGCACAAATGCCGCAAATCGCAGGGCCACATTGTATACAGAGGCAGCAACTGAATATGATCGCTACTGCAATACCTAGAAATGACAATACTTTCCATCCCCAGGCAGAAATTATACTCCAGAACCAACCGGACCATGTCCAGGTGCCTGGATTCTGGTGTAACTGATGGGCAATTTTATGAAGTCTGGTTATAGCTGAATAAACAGACGGCGCGTTATTAGGAATGAAAATGCAGCAACTAGATCCGATGACTCTACATGCTCCTCCTCTATCGGCCAGTATGACGTCAAGAACGAGACAATTTTGGAGCACGACAAATCTCATAGCAGATTGTTCTTCGGTTAAGTTACCTAGAGCAGAGGCAGTCTCATTCACTACTGCTTCAAGGGTTCTGGTTAATCTACGTATTAACTTACTATTCTGGATAGGTCCTATAAAGAAAAAGAAACCTCTATTGAAATCTGTATACTGTTCTAGAGCAGTTTCAGTTTGATCGACAATCGGGGACTCGATCTCCCTTCTATGTCTAATGTGTACTAGATGTGTGTTTCTGTGATAATCGGACGGGGCTAGGAAAACTGGTGGCAGTAGGAAGGCAATGTAACAGGTTCCATCCCAATCGAGGGGCAGACGAACATATGCGGTCTGACCACAAACAAAATAAGAATGACGTGAAGCTTTAAAAATAGATTTCCCACTGTCACTATACTTGACAATAGTAGTACAATCACTATGTCCTACATGTACGGAAGCATTATTTCTGACACATAATTCGCCTTTGACTGGTAGTACTGAAATAGCAGGTAAGTCTGGAGTAGGATCAGACTGAACATTCAGGACCATAAAATTCGAAGAATAATTACCCAAATTATAAACTTCATTTTCTAGATCTAACCCTGTTCTGTGGGGAAGACCTTGCTTGTCTGGAAAACATGTACTGTTCAGAAGGGACATATCATTTGAGGATGACGTTAACATGGACCAGGCTCCACATGAACCATTATGTGAAAACGGATAAGGAAACAGTGGCAGAACTCCCTTCGGTGTCAGGAAAGGGGGGAGTCGACCACACACCCAACAATTAGTGGCATTGCTGGTCTGGTGTGAATAATGTAACATACGGATAAATGTATTGTTGCGCATAGCAAGATGATAGGATAGTTCGTGAGGAGGCAGATCACTAAACGTGTGCTCTACTGTAGCATTAGAAAACTTATTTACATGAGAAATTGGAAAACATAAATGAAATGCATAACTCGTGCAGGTAACCATCAAAGTTAAAAACAAAATAAAACTTAGAAAAGCGATACATCGGATTGAGTTTTGACTAACTCTCTCACTATGGGGGTCTATTTCATACATGTCAGATACCTGTCTAACCGTTTCACCCAGGGGGACTTAGACAATTAAACTGGCTGACTTATTTTACTAGACCGAAGCTTCTGTTTATACTCCTGCTGCGGAGTTTTCTCTAACAGGGGAGGCTTTGAATCAAAGTCATTAGCGGGACAGTCCTTGATAAAAGTGTCTGTAGAAGTGTTATTTAAAGTTTTAGGTCTTAGTCCATGAAATTTCTTGACATGAGACAGATGCACCCAGCCTTTTCTGCCTTCCAACTTCACGGCTGTGCGGGTGGTCAAAAGGACTAACTTCGGCTCCTTCCAGCGAGGCTCCAGTGGACTTGAACGATCGAAATTCCGGATTAAAACCAGGGTGCCGGGAAAGACCTCGTGTGGCTTGACTTCAGTATTGTCGGGAAATGCAGCGGCAACCTGTGAACGACAAGAGTGTAGGGCAGACATCAAGGAAGCTAGGTAATCTGTCAGCATATTACTGGAAACATCTGTAATACTTCGGGGTCTGGGTGTACCCCACATATTCGGGGGGCGGCCGAATACGACCTCATAAGGGGACAGACCTGATCTGGAATGTGCAACCATGCGCATATAGAACAGAGCAACTGGCAGGGCAACTAACCAGTCTACACCTTTTTCTTGACAGACTTTGGCAATACGTATTTTCAAGGTTTGATTATGTCTCTCTACGAGACCGGCTGCTTCTGGATGGCGTACACAATGGAACTTCCACTGGTACCCTAACAAAAGGGAAACGTGCTTCATAAGTTCGGATGAGAATGGCTGGCCGTTATCAGAATACACGACCCTAGGGAGTCCATAGCGGGGGAAGAATTCACGAACCAACTGCTTGGCAGTGGTCGCGGCTGTATAATCTGGGACTGGATATGCTTCTGTCCACCTGGACAAAGCGCATACAACTACAAGGACATACTTGAAACCTCGGCATCGCTCCATCTGAATATAATCCATCTGGAGGACTTCAAAAGGGTGGTCAGGGGGCTGGAATCCACCTTGTTCCACCGGGACACTTTTACCTGGATTGAACTGGCAACATATCATACAAGTGCGGACTTTCTGCTTGGCTGCAGCTCGTAAATGCTTGTTAAACCAAATGTTCTGGATACTGTCTAACATGGCTTTTTCTCCTAAATGTGCAGGACTATGTGCGGTATTGATAATGACTTGAACCATAGAGTCGGGGAGAAACCATGTGGCTTTTCCCTTCGTCACCCATCCCTGATCTGTCTGGACCCCTCCTTGTTCGGACCATTTCTTGATTTCTTCAGGAGTAGCATGTAACTGGATATCTATGATATCTTGAGTAGGGTCCTTAACTGTCATACAAGTAGTCTGTTCTAGAGTGGATGTCGGTGTCTTGTTAACTGGTATGTCTGGTGTCTGTGCTGTAAGCTTGGCTGTTCGATCTGCTAGATCATTACCTTGAGAAATAATGTCTGTAACTTTCGTATGTGCTTTGCATTTCATGATAGCGATAGATGTCGGTAAATGTATTGCATCTAACAGAGCTTGAATAAGGAAACCATGCTGAATCTTGGTTCCATGAGAAGTCATGAAACCTCTCTCTTGCCAGAGCACTCCAAAGTCGTGTACGACTCCGAATGCGTAGCGTGAATCTGTGTAAATATTAACTTTCAGGTTCTTGGCATGTATGCAGGCTTGTGTCAGAGCGACTAGCTCTGCTGCTTGAGCAGACAGGGTGTCAATACAGTGTGTTTCAATAACTTCAGTGTCAGTAGTCACTGCATACGCGGCTACTAGTTCTCCTGTACTTGTTCTCATACATGAACCATCCACATAAAGTGTCAGGTCGGGATCTGGTAATGGAATATCTGTCAGATCTTGTCTTGGCTTAGTCATAGTGTTAACTACTTCCACACAATCATGTGTGGCAGGATTTGAAGTAACTGACGGTAACAGTGTAGCAGGATTTAGAACGTTGCAGCGTCTGATTTCTATGTGTGGCTGGAATAGTGTCAGTTCATAACCTGTCAAACGTGCAATTGTCAAGTGCTGAGTCTGTGTTCGGTTTAGAAGAACTTCCACGGAGTGTGGAACTTGTACTGTTAAGGAGTGTCCTAATACTATGGAATCACTTTGTCTGATAGCTAGTGGTGTGGCTGCAACTGACTTGAGGCACGCAGGCAGAGCCTGGGCTACTGGATCTAGTGTGCTCGAAAAATAAGCACAGGGCTTGTATTGTCCTGCTTGATCTTGGGTGAGAACAGATAATGCAGTACCATCACGTTCTGTGACAAAAAGTGTAAAAGGCTTACTGTAGTTCGGTGTAGCTAGAACAGGTGCTTGGCATAAAGCTTTCTTCAATTCATTAAAACTAAGTGTATGTTCAGATGTCCAAGGGAGGACAGTCGATACGGCTGCCTCCTGTGTCATTAACTGTATCAGTGGCTTGGCTAGAAATGCATACTGAGGAATCCATTGTCTGCAATAAGAAGTAAGGCCGATAAAAGCTCGCACCTCCTTCTGTGTCTTGGGCTGAGGAAGACTCGCTATTAACTGGATACGGTCAGGTGTCAACTGCCTACCCCACTTGGACAGTAAGTGGCCTAAGTAGATCACTTGCTGGACACAGAATTGAAGCTTTGAAGGGGACACCTTGTGCCCCATCTCGGCTAGGAAATACAGAACTGTAAGTGACGCTCGCTCGCAAGCACGTTCAGAACGGGCTGTGATCAGTAGATCATCGACATATTGGAGCAGGGCAGTGTCAGTTGGCATGTGAATGTTGTCCAGTTGTCTCTTAAGTGCTTGACTGTAAATACTAGGACTTTCTGTGAAACCTTGAGGAGCTCGTGTAAATTTATAGCTCCTTCCATTTAAACAAAAACTGAAAAGGTACTGGCTGTCTGGATGAATCGGGACACTGAAAAATGCATTCTTGAGGTCGATTACGGTAAAGAATATTGCCTCAGAATCAATAGCTGTCAACAAAGATGAGATATCTGGAACAACTGGGTACTGGGGAATGATACATTTATTGAGTTCTCGAAGGTCAATCACTAATCGATATACTGGGGGTGCATTTGGATCAGTACGTTTCATGACTGGAATAATAGGAGAATTACATACATTGGAGTCAGTTTCTACAACTACTCCCTGAGCAATGAGCTCGTCAATAATTTTGGATAAGGCTGCTACAGCCTCAGGTGGCAATCTGTACTGTCTGATTCGTGGCAAGACTATACCTTGCTTGAGAGTCACACGATGGGGTGTGATTTGCATAAAACCAACATCAGTTGGACCTTGCGCCCATAGATGCTGCGGGACATTAGACAATCTCGGATCAAAATCTCGTAATACATAGTGACCCTTGAAGTCACGCAAAAACAAACGTATTCCCTCTGGGGAACAACAAATAACTGCACCTAATTCTTTCAGTGTCTTAATGCCTAACAAATTTTCTGGACATGATTTCGTAAGTAATAGATCAGTAGTTCGGGACAATGGACCAACTTCTAGAGTAACTGGCTTTGATATCTCGTTTACAATAGGCTTTCCTGAAAATCCAAGGGAAACATTTCTAGAGCCTGAGAGCGGAGCCCCTGGAACCTCGTCATGACTAATAGTCGTCCTACTTGCCCCTGTATCAATCAGAAACTTTCTGTCTTTCCCTAATACTTGACTGTGAACATAGGGACCTTCTTGATCTACAGGAATCTCGATGAGAGGCAAGCCTACCTCCCTCTCTAGGCTGTTTCATGAATACGCTTGATACTCTGGATACTCTGTCTGTGCATACTGGTACATTTGCTGTGTAACATGCTGTGTTGCAGCAATAGGCTGCGGTGCTGGAACTGTCTGTTGTGCATTCTGTGGCTGAAAAGTCGGCGAAACTTGTTCTTGTCTAGGCGGACCTGGTCTTTCTTTAGTTTTACCAGTGGCTATATTGTGTTTCAGAACTGCACACTCGTTTATAAAATGACCTGGCTGTTTACAATATTTGCATGTCCCTTTAACGGGAGCTGCAGGATGACTGGCTTGATTCGCTTGATTCGGACCCCTCTTCTGACTGTCTTGGGGAACAGATTGTGCAACTAGTACTTTCATCTTCGTGTCTTTCATACGTCTTCTCTCATGTTCTTGCTCTTCTCTGATTCTATTCTGGTGATACTGGAGCATCTGTAACATCTGTGACGGGGTACTAGCTTGCCATGTACTTTCGACTTTCAAAACTCGATTTTTAACTTGTGGACTTGAATTCTCGACTAGTTTAGTAACAAAAAGATGAGGGTATGACTCGCTACTCGTCTTTAAACCACTGTATATTATAAAACATTTCTCAAATCTAGAATAAAAATCACTAGTGTCTTCGTCTTGTTTCTGTTTACAGGCTGAGATCGCATCCCAGTCTTCCTTTTTAGTGGCTAATAATCTAGGTAAAACTTGTATTAATAATTCTGGTAATTCTTTACATTTGTCTCCAAGACCGGTACCTGGTACTCGTATCTTATCTTCAGCTTCTAGAGCTGTCCAATCGATCTTTTTCTCTCCCACCTCCCAATCCTTTTCCTTGAGTTTTTCGTATACCCCTGCGGGCAACAGGACTTTTAACATTTTAATAATATCTGGATACGTGTATTCTCCCATACGGAGCATGTCTTTTAATTCTCGGTGGAACCCTGCTGGATCTTTGTCGTGACAGGGAATTAATTTCTTCATCTCTAAGAGTTCCATCTTGGTGACTGGGGTGTAAACAAATACTCGTTGCATTTCACCACCCTCTGTCCTAACTGGGTGTACTTCTCGTAACGGGTGCTGTCTGTCTATGTAAAACGGTTTACTTTCCGGGGGTGAGACATGAACAAAATGCGGGTTCAGAAACGTCCTATATTTGTGGCGCTGTTCCAGAATGACACTAATTACATCGGTACCTAAACCTATCCATCTATACTGGAGTAACTCGTTCAGGATATCATGTAACGGGCCTGGATCAGAATGTTGATCCTCATACAGTGTAATGAGGTGTTGGATCATATACATACCCACCAGTCGCTGCTCGGCTGGGGGCAGTTTCAGAAACATTTGTGCCACTATTTCGTCTGGAAAAGTGGTAGAATCAGTAATCCATCGGACTGCTGATCGGGCTAGTTCTTGTTCATGCATGGTACTTAACTCACTATAACCGATTCGTGATTTCAGAATTTGATCGGTAGCTTGAAATATTTGTTCTAGAGAGCCTTGTTCTGGTGCTGGAAGATGAAACACTTTCTTGTGTTCTAGGCGTAAATGTCGGTCTGGAAATCTAGATTTACCTACATACGCTATTCTGGCGGTATTCTCGTCCTCTACCTCTTCCGTAGAAGAGTAATTTTCTTTCTCGCTTCCTAGAGCTTCTTTGCGTTGTTCGTGTAACCTTATTATTTCTTTACGTATTTTCTTGTACATACTCTCTATACTATTGAGTGTCTTGTGCTTACCCTCGGCTATATTATCACTCCACCTTGTCAGAACTTTCATTTCGGTCGGATCTTTAGTCGGGGAATCTTGTTCCCGTATTAAACAATTGATCAGAAACTTTAATAGCATAAACTGGATCTCGGATTTCCTGAGAGACATGACTTCAGCAATACTTTCTGGATCTTGTCCTGTACGAATGAAACGATACATTCTGTCTAGATCTTCTTTCATATTCGGTAGGGTGACCAAATACTCGGACACCTGTCTTATACGTACGTAATATAGAACCATACTATCCTCGCCTGGGACTGGATCATAACAGCATTCAGTAAGAACTCGCCTGATATCTGCAATGGACTGATATTTAGGCGTACGTTGTAACGCACGTTCATGTAACTCGACTGCTCCTAGACGTCTATTTGGCGGCGGGGTACCAGGAGGACCTCCTCCCGCGGCCCCTAAGCTGGAATCGTCGACTGATACTCTTCGTGCTGGCAGAGTGACTGATGTGGCGGGAATTTGTACTACGGGCTGGACCGGGGGTACCGTAACAGGTACTGCAACAGGTGCCCCGGTGGCTGGAGGACCATGGATTACATTATTTACAGGAGCTGGTGGAACAGGATTTGCATATTCTGGGACTGTGTCGTCCAAATAGGACGAGAGAAAAATATCAGCTGCGGTCGGTTTGTGACGTAGCTTGGTCGGAACTAAAGGTGGCGGGAAATTACTGGATGCCTCCGGGGTTGCTTTTGGCAAGCCCTCGGCAAGAAGAGGATACATACCCTTAATAAGGGCATTTCTCTGTCTGTCTGACTGTTCGATTTTAACTCGTTCACCTATTTCGATTAGTTCCCTTTCTTGGGCTCTTTCTGAAGATTCTCTACTTAATTCTGACTTTCTGATTTCTTTTTCGGTTCTTTTATGAGATTCTTTGCGCCATAACTCAATGGCATCTTTCTGTGACTGTCTGGCTTTCTTTTTCCATAATGCTTCTTCTACTCGCATGATGCACTCGGCATCCCATGTACCCGATACGGGCCATTTATACTTTTCCTCTAACTGTTTGGTGTACTCCACCCACAAATCTAGATACAATATGGCACTTATGCCATGCTTTTGATACATAAAATGACCTGGACTGTCCCTAGGCGGGACAGGAACTGCTTCTTCTAACAGACCTTTTCTAGTTCTTAACTGACGTAACTTTGATAACAATGGCATGACTGGGCTGGAGTCTAGACACAATACAATACACAGTGAACACGATAATTACTGAAGATACACCACTTTCATACCACGACATTGAAATACATGAATGACATTTAAAATAACAGTTCGGACAAAATACTACCTGGAATACTGAAAACAGAATACATGAATTTCTCGAGAACAGAACAGACTAGAACAGAAACTAGATGCACTGCTAAAACAGTACGAAACTTACCGGTCTCATAAAGAGACGCGTGAGGACCCGCATCCACCTAGGTGGACACTTCGTGTCGGATCTGTGTACCCAAACCCACGGACCAGAGACAATGCAATTGACCCTGTCTAGATACTACCCCAGCAACGGTACTCACCGGGCAGCAAGAACGGAAGGCCTCGGACTGGACTGGACTGCTACGACGGCGGACGGACGAACTTCGGACTTCTGTTACGGGTGGGCCTCCGGGTACCTCGGACCTTGGACTCTCGGCTTGGGCTCTGGTCGGGACTCGCCGCGTTCCTCCACCGCCTCGTCTGGATGCTGGACCGCAACCTCCGTCTCCTCCGTGGGCCTGAGGGATACTTGAAGCAGAAATATCTGCACGTGCACGGTATGGTTCCGTAACGGCTGCAGAGGATCAGGGGGCTTGCGTGGCTTCACCGGCGCGTGGGGAAAGGGCAAGTCCCTATTCGGGCGCCATTATGTGGTAAATAAATAAATAATACCTCTATTTTTGACTAGACATAAAATAACAGATAGCTCAATAAATAAGAGTCAAGATTCGAGGTAGCTGGAGTTTGCAGGTTTAATACAGCATAAAGGACAGGAACAGGACAACCTGCACGGGAATAGGATGGCAGCTGCCGGGGGCAGGATCGGGACAACAGCTAACTTTTAATAACAGTGCACAAGTATATATAGTTAAACAAAATACATGATGTTCAATACAATAGGCGTAGCAGTGGGCAGGGCCTGTAGCAGTCGCGAAAGATAAGGCAGAAAGTAGGTGTAACAAGAGGCGGGAACAGGGCGTATACATAGACATGTGATGTAAACGTAACAGAATATGTCATAAATGGGGCGGAAACATGGAGGGGGCTACCTAAGGAGCCGGGACCTCTAACCTAGTGGTGCGCGCAAGCTGGCAATGACGTGTTACTAGGGAGAAGCTGGGGGCTATGACTTCCGCGCTAGAAGGAGAGACTGAAGTCTGGAGAGTCAGAGCGACATGTACCTAAACACTATCTAGTATCTGGTGTTTAGAGAACATGTTGATAGAATCCAAAAGTTATCAGGGTAAAGGCTAACAGACTCTAAGACTGGTGCATGCATAATTCTACATGTAGTACGTGTTAAGGAATATTAACTGACCATTAATACAGTATTTCTCTTACATGGAGACGTAAAGGCTAGACTGTGACGGAAACTATTGATGCGATTCAGTAGCTTAGGAATGCAGGGAAGGAGAGCTGGACAGATAACTAGAATCACAACATACTCTTGGCAGACCAGCAGGCAGAGCCAGGCCGAGCCGGGCACTGTGAGGCAGGAAGTAAGTGAAGGGTCAGGGATACAGGTGGGGGCTGTATCGCTCCTCGGAGAGGGTTCAGGAGACAGGAGCTGAATCTGAGTCCGGGCCCTTTTGAGGCCTAGAAACGGGGATTTTACAATGAAATAACGTGCACACTGTGAAACGTGGCAACGTAGCTTTACATAGGCCTAATACTCGTAGCTTTCACGAGAACTGGAAACTGGCATACTAGAGTTGGACACAACTGTAATTGCGTCTTTAATCGATCATGGGGAATACATATGCATATTAATCATGCACACATAACATAAGATGGGGAACACGTAGGGACACAGAACATGGCAAAATTTACTTTTCCACAGCTTAGTGTTTTTTGTTGGAAAGCAAGCAAGTGGTGGGACATTGTGACTGGAGTTATAGTTTGAAAGGTAACTAGTTCAGTATTAGCAAAAATGACATCTAGGATATGTCCAGATGTGTGTTTGGGTTTGTGGACGATCTGATGCAGGTTCATTGCGTCTAGGCCAGTGATTATTGTTTTTGGATGGGTCATATTGGATTTATCAAACCAAATGTTGAGGTCACCCAGAACGCATAGGTTGGAGTGTATTGTTATCAGGTTTGAAACAGTGTCTAGAAGTGCGTCTGGGAAGGTTGCCTTGCTAGGTGGAGGTCTTTAAAGGAGCAGGAAGTTACAGGAGGAAGACGGTGTAGGATTGGATCTTGTTAGAAGAGCCTCACAATTCTTTATGGAGATGTTGTCAACTTTAGTGATTTGTATTGTTTGCCTGAATACAACAGCTAGACCACCTCCCTTTTTGGCTATACGATTTTGTGTGATTGTTTGATAGCCGAGAGGAATGGCTTCATGCAGGACTGGAGCCATATCCTCTCCCAACCATGATTCGGTTATGAATAGTATGTCTGGTTTTTTATCGGTGAGAAGGTCGTAAAAGTGATGCTTGTTTTTAGAGAGGGATCGAGCATTTATTAGTAGCCAGTTTAGAGAGTGGCCTTTGGTGATAGTGAGACTTTGTTTTGTAAAAGACTAATCAGTATTGTGTGGGTTTGTAGCAGGTGTGTTTTTAGTGTTGTCATTAGCTGTATTAGGATAGCAATCGTGTAGCTGTTCTGTATCATGTTCCTTATCCAGCATGCTAAGAAGGCATTTTGATGGGTCTGCGTGTGTATGTGGTGGAGATGGTGTTTAAAAGTGACTTGGAGTGCTATGTTGTTTTCGTGGTGTAACATTGTTGTGCAGTAGACATGGGGAAGCGAAGTTGTGTGGTGTGGCACGTTGCTTATATTGTTTGTGTGTGTTTAGGGCGGAAGGTGTAGGAGTCAGGGGTGGTGGTGCAGCATGTGGGTCCTGTAGTAATGTTCTAAATTGTCCAATGGATGAGAGGTAGTTAGAAGAGAGTTGCTGTGTTGCTGTATCTGTATTAGATGTGGTGGAAGAGAGAAAGCTTGGCATGGGAATTTGTTCCTTTGTGTGGTTTGAAAGGTGGGTGTATGTTTGTATTCTGTGAAGATAAGTATTATGAGGTGTTGCACTTTGAAGATCCTGTTGTGCTGGTGTGTGTGATGTTTTGTTTTTGAGGAGTAGTAAAAAGAGGTGCTGATGTATGTTTCATGCAATGGATTTGGTTGTATAGTATTGTTTGTGAGAGGAGGTTGTACAGTAGAGGGGGTGGTGATGTGTTTGAGTAGAATGTATGTTGTGTGTAGAAGGGAATGAAATCGAGGTGAGAGTGTTTATCTTAGAATGGTTTGTTGCAAGAGTTTAAAAGTGTGGTGGCTGCTATGTGTGTGTTGTGCATTAGTGTTATTATGGTAGAAGGGAGAGGAGGGTGTTTGTTGGAGCAATGATGGGAGGATGATTATATATGTGTTAGTGTTAAAAGGTGGTCTGTCGGTGTAATTACAGCAGGGAGTGTGTGTCTGGCTGGGATGTAGTTAGGTATGGTGTCAATTAGCGTTGTGTTAGTGATGAGTGTATTGGTTAGAGGTATAGGATAGAGTTGTGTACTGTTTGTAGGTAATGGTGGATGTGTGTGGTAGTTGGGATAGAAGGGTGTATAGATGTGGTTTGGTTAGGTTTGTGGTGCATGCTGGTACATTAATCTGTGCATAGGGTTGTGTGTGGTGTACATTTGGTGTGAGTGTGTTGCTCTGTTTGTGGATGTGGATGGTGTGGGCTGGGTATTACTAAATGGGAAAATGGGCAGCATATCTGGCCCTGATCAGTCTCAAACAGGCAACTGCCCTTGTCCTCTGTTCCCTTAACGGGCTCAAACAGACAATTGCCCTTGTCCTCTCTTCTCAGGATTACAGAAGGGTCAGAGTCCCATAATCAATCCCTGCACTTTTGTCAGTTTCATATGATTTCCTGGTTAGTCAGAGCACACAATTTCCTGTACTGTCACATTACCTCCACATCTGTCTTCCTTGCCAATGCCATTACTATATGCGCAACAGCTCCTGTGGACAGACCTTGTCAAGCTAAATATTGCAGCACACAAGCGTTCAAATCTCTCCAAGATAGCAACTTCCTCTTCCGTAATATAACAAGCATTGGCATAGCCAACAGGTCTTGTACTTGGGACCCCACAAGTATCTAGTTATGTTAAAAAGGTCAGGCTACCAACCAGAATAAGAGATCCTTAAGTATTGCCCGGCGGTGTCGCCTCTTATACCCACAAGATATTAACCAATGAAGAGGCAGGCGCTGGAGACTGGAAGGCAGGAAACAAAGGTTTTATTCTCTCCGGAGGAGAACACATAAGTTCGGACAGCAAGTATCGTCACGAGGTGCTCTAACCGCATCTCTGAGGCCTGGCCTCTTATACACAGTTAAATGAATTTTATTGCAGGTAACACAGTCTTGTAATGCTTTGAAGTATGAAAGGACATCCTCTGAATCTCCCCTACAGGCCCGTTCCCACACACATTTACAGTTGAAGTCCCCACCCCGGTCACAACAGGTCATGATTATCGCGCAGCTGGACATTCCGCCGATTCACGGAATGTGGGGGTTTGATCAGATCTCATAGGGTGGGGGCTTTGATCAACTCGGGGGTCCTTTGATGAGGGAAGCTTTCTACTGTACGGGGAGGGGCAATAAACAATATCGGCAGAGCTAGGTGTCGGCCTGGGAAAGAGGAAGACAAACGGGCACACAGGAAAGGGGTTGGTATCAAAGGGCCTGGGACCATGAAAAGGAATGAAGGGAGGTGTCGCGCTGGGAACAGGATGGGGTTCTGAGGCAGAGTCGCGCTGAAGAGGGGTTTATGACTCAGGGCATGTGAGAGCGGGGGGGTTGTCAGCGTGCGGGGGAATGCTTGCGAGGTTGAGAGAGAGAGAGAGACGCGCTGGCTATCAGCGAGGGGCAAGGAGGCCATGGTGCTCAAAATGGCTGCCGCTTACGTGCACGAATGGGTTCAAGGAGAGCAAGATGGCGCCGATAATGTTGACGTTTGCAGCTTAACTTTTAACAGTCCTCCCTTTTCAACATATCTAGCCAACTTGTCTATTCAATGTCAATCTTCATCAAATTCCTAACCTCGACATCATATAATGCTCCCATGCGTTCGTTTCCAAAGTCCACAGTCTTAGGGCAAATACATTGTGCACATAATGAACACAGGGGTGGCAGACATTGGATTCCTAAGCATAGACCGCATATTACAACTATAGGAATCAGGATAATGGTGAACAGTCTCCAGCCCCAGTTCTTAACAGTGTTCCAGAACCAACCACCAAGCGACCATTCTTCCTGTTCCTGGTGGACTTCTGAAGAGAGTCTGTGAAGATGTTCGATGGCTTTGTACACTGAGGGCGAGTTGTCCGGTATGTATGTACAGCAGCTGGACCCAATAATGCGGCATGCTCCACCACGGTCCGCAAGAACCACATCTAGGACAAGGCGGTTTTGGAGGGCCACCAAGCGGACCGCTTGAAGTTCGGCGGTGTTGTTAGCAAAGATACCAGCTGTGATGTTCATTGTCGTCTTAACGGCCTGAGTCAGATGTCGGATGGCACGGCTGTTCGCCATCGGGCCCCAGAGGGGAACAAGTCCCTTCATAGCATCGAGGAACTGTGCTCCTGTCGAGTCGGCTTGCTCAATGTCCTTGGCTCGTTTTTGTCTATGATGATTCGCCGGGGCCACATAAGTTGGAGGAAGGATGAAAGAGATGAAACAAGTGCCCCCCCAGCCTTTGGGGAGCCAGGTGTAGGCCTTTGTGCCGCAGACGAAATACATGTTCGGGGACGACACAAAGGAAGGTGGATCCGTAGAGTCCAAAGTTCTGGTAAAACGGCAAGCACTGCGGCCCACCAGCTGTGTCCCATGTCCTTCTATGCACATGTGGACGGTAACATTGATGACTGACAGGGCCACAGTCAGAGTGGCAGCCGTGCGTTTCCGCAGGTAGGAGAAGGTGGGTCTGGTTGGATTGTTGAACACCTGCATTTCAATTCGTTCTTTAGCAGGGATGTCCATGTGGATTGAGTCGTTGGAAGTCTGTGGGCAGAAATGTGTCTTTGTTTTGTTTCGCCAGACCCCGTGGTAGAAATGCGCTACGGTTTTGCCGGAGGTGGCATTGTCCTTATAGCTTTCTTGCAGGAGGATCAGCCAAGCAAGGCAGGAGCCATGAACTGAGAAGGGTGAGGGGATGAATGGTATCGAGTGTCCAGCGGCGTGGGGTAGCAACCCACAGATCCAACAGTTGGTGGCATTGGTGGCGAGATTGTGCTGGTGAAGGAGCTGTACGAAAGAGTTATTCCAAAACTCCTTTCGTCTCTCTCTGAGTTGAGGAGAGAGCGAAATCAGATAATGTTCCTTCATGGTGGTAGGCTGAGCAGTGGTCAGGAATGTTTCGTGAGCAGGTGCATTTTCTTCCACAATCCAGAGTGTGGACATGAGGAGAAGGCAGAAAAGGATTGCGATGAAGAGTGCAATTGTCTTTGAGCTATGGAGTCTGTCTGTCCTTGGGTTTCTGTAGTGGGTATTTCCTGTTGCCTCCATCATCTTCTTATTTGGCGCTTCCATCATCTTCTTATCTGGCGCTTCCATCATCTTCATTTTCAAGGTGCTCGGTAGTGGGCAGAACCACAGACTTAGTTTAGCTTCTCTCCAGGTAACCCTTGGTTGCTTTGGGTCACCGTTCTGAGATTCAACTTAGTTCGTGGTCTACTTAGCTGAAGCTCCCTCCTTTCGACGCAGGAAATACCCTTCTCTGGATGGCACAGTGGGATCAGAGAATTTTGAAAGTTCAAGCGCTTCGGTGTCAGGATAGCAGGTTAGCGATGGTCGGTCTTTGTTCAGGAGCTCTTCCTGGTTGTCGATGTTTTCCGTCGTGGCCAGGGTCGAGGAGACCTTCTTACAGTGGTGTGCATGCAGCCAGTGCCGTTTCCCCTCCACACGAAGAGCCGTCCGGGTGGTGATTAACACTTGCCAGGGGCCCGTCCACCGGGGTTCCAAACTCTTTGACCGCTGAAAGTTCCAGATCAGCACGAAATCCCCAGGTTGGATGGCGTGACCCGGACCCCTGGAAGCATCGGGGATGGCCTGCTGCACCTGCTGATGAATGACAGACAAAGTTTCAGTCAATTTATACAGATAATCAGACATTAAGACGTCCGGGACGTCATGAATGGAAGTTGGTTTCGGTGCAGACCAGATACTCATGGGTCGACCGAAAACAACTTCATAGGGTGTTAAGTGATGTCTGGTGGGGGTGGAGCGCATTGATAGCAATGCCAGTGGGAGGGCGTCTGGCCATTTCAGACCCGTGGTAGCCACTATCTTGGCCAGTTTAAGCTTTAGAGTGGCATTGTGTCGCTCAACTAGTCCAGCAGACTGGGGGTGGAAGACTGCGTGAAATTTCTGCTTGATGCCCAACCCCTTTAAGATGAACTGGATGACTTCGGCTATGAAGTGGGGGCCGTTATCGCTCCATAAAATACGACAAAGGCCGTAACGGGGGAAGAACTCCTTTAACAGTACTTTTGCAGTGGCCATAGCAGTGTTGTCACGGGTTGGATATGCTTCCACCCATTTGCTAAATGCGCACACCACGACAAGTACATATTTCAGGCCTTGGCACCTGTCCAGCTGGATGTAGTCCATCTGCAGGACTTCAAATGGGTGATTTGGGACCCCAAATCCTCCCCGGGGTACTACAGTTCCTTTCCCGGGGTTGTGTTGCAGGCATATCAAGCATTGTTGGACTAGACGTTTGGCGGAATCTGTGATTTTATCATTGTGCCAAACTCTGGAGACAAGTTCAATAATGGGGGCTGATCCTATGTGGGCAGGGGAGTGTGCCATAGCCAGTATGGGAATCAGGTATGAGTCAGGTAGCAACCATTTGTTTGTGTCTCTTGTCCGCCAGCAGCCTTCATCATCTTTTAATCCCACCCGTGTCCATTCAGTCAGCTCGTGTTGTGTGCTAACCGTTTGAATGTCTCTAATAGTGTCCCTAGTGTCAGTCCATTTTTCTGCTTGTGACCTAGTCACGTACATATGTGTTGTCGTCCTATTTTCAGCTGTCGTTCGGGCCGTGATGTCGGCTAGCGCATTTCCCTGCCCAATGATGTCTGTCACCCTTTTGTGTGCCTGGCATTTGACGACTGCAAGCTTTTTGGGGAGAAGGACGGCTTCGATCAAGGCGGAGACTAGATCCCCGTGTAAAATGGGGGTGTCATGTGAGGTTAAGAATCCCCTTTCCCTCCAAAGGAGCCCAAAATGGTGGACCACCCCGAAGGCATACTGGCTGTCGGTGTAAATGTTCGCTGTGGTTCCTGCTGCCAGAATGCAGGCTCGTGTCAGGGCGATCAGTTCTGCTGCCTGGGCAGATCGTTGCGCGATGCGGGCCGTCTCGACTACAGTTCGAGCCGTGGTGACCGCATAGGCAGCGGAAGTGGTGCCATCGGGGAGTTTGATGCAAGAACCGTCCACCCACAGCTCCCCGTCAGGGTCAGGGAAAGCCGTGTCTCTGAGGTCAACCCTTCTTCTAGTCTGTTCGTCCGTAAGAGTCACGCAGTCATGTACAGGGTGCACATTGGGATCGTTCTCTGGCAAGGGTAACAGAGTTGCCGGGTTCAGTGTGGTGCATCTTTTCAGGGTGATATGGGGTGCAAGCAAAGTCAGTTCGTATCCAGTCAGTCGTGCACTCGTTAGGTGTTGTGTCTTGGTTTGGTTCAGGAGGGTGTCAACTGCATGGGGTACCAGTACCGTGAGGGAATTAGAGAGTACGATCCCCTCACTCTGTCGGATAGAGATTGCAGCAGCAGCTACAGCTCGAAGGCAGGCAGGCAAGGCTCTGGCTACAGGGTTAAGAGTGGCAGAGAAGTAAGCGCACGGTCGTTGCTTTGGGCCAATGGCCTGGGTCAGGACAGATAAAGCGCACCCCTCCCTTTCGTGAGTGTAAAGGGAGAAGGGCTTTTTGTAATCGGGGGTACCTAGGACAGGGGCTGAACAAAGGGCATCTCATAGTTCCGTGAAGGAGGTTTGACACTCAGGGGTCCAAGGGAGTGGAAAGGGGACGTCTTTACCTAGCAGAGAAAGTAGTGGTTTCACAACGAGGCTAAAGTTCGGTAACCACTGTCGGCAGAAGGAGGTGAGGCCTAATAGGGAGCGAACCTGTTTCTGGGTCTTCGGGACAGGAGTTTCGAGAATGGTTTGGATTCGATCAGGAGTGAGTTTCCTTCCCTCTTTGGACAAAAGGTGGCCGAGGTAAGTGACCTGGGGTTGGCAGAATTGCAACTTCTTCTTGGAGACCTTGTGGCCGTTTTCCGCAAGGAAGCGCAGGAGTTGAATGGTGGCTGTAACTGCCAGTGGAGTGGTGTCGGCTGCCAAGAGGATGTCATCGACATATTGCACTAACACCACTCCATCGGGTAACTGGACTTGATCCAGTTGTCTCTTGAGGGCCTGGCTGTAGATGCTAGGGCTTTCTGTGTAGCCCTGGGGTGCTCGACAGAACCTATATGAGCGGGCTTTTAGGGTGAAGCCAAAGAGATATCGGCTGTCCGGGTGGATAGGGATGGAAAAGAATGCGTTTTTGAGGTCAATGACAGTGAAGGTGGTGGCTGTAGAAGGAATCAAAGTCAGGATGGTGGTGATGTCTGAGACCACAGGGTACTGGGGTATCACCACTTTGTTGATCTCTCGAAGGTCAATGATAAAACGGTATGCCTTCTCATCTCCCTCTCCCTGTTTCTTGATGATGGGCAAGATAGGGCTGTTGCAAACGTTGCTTACCACTTCCTCTACCACTCCTGCATCTATCAGCGACTGAATAATCTTTACCAATGCCTTCTCGCCCTCTGGCGATATCCGATATTGTGGAAGTTTTGGGAGTGTTGCGTCTGGTCGGACAGTAATGTGCACTGGGTCAATCAACATGCGCCCTACGTCCGAATCCGCCTTGGTCCACAGATACCGAGGCAGAGTGTCAAGCAGGGATGTGTCAACGTCGGTGATGGAAAACATGCGTCGGGGAGGGCAATGTCTAAGCAGAACGGGGTTGTCGTAAAGGAAAACTCGAACTCCATCTTGAGAACATCTGATCGTCGCTCGGAAGTGTTTCAATAAGTCAAGTCCCATAATGGCGTCAGGGCTATTGGAGGAAAGTAAGAACGTGGTGTCAGTGGTGTTGTTTTCTACGTCAAAGAGGATCGGGGCGGACAAAGGGTTAGTGGAGGGCGTTCCATCGAAACCTGTCGATGTTATAAGTGAGCCAGACAAGGGTGCCCCCGGAATCAGTCGTTTAGATAACGCACTACGTGTTGCGCCAGTGTCTACCAGAAATGGAGACTTGGTACCCAGGACCTTAGCAGTGACGTAAGGGCCTTGCTGGTCAACATAGAGCTCGACTGGATCCCTCCCTTGCCCTTGGCAGTCCTATGCAAAGTTGTGGGCGTCATCGTAGTCAGATTACTGGTATTGGTTCTGTCTGGGTCGATCAAATGTATTTGGTCTGCCTGATCTATCGTTAGTCGTGTCGTTTGGGGGCCCTCGCTGTTGTCCCTTATTTCTAGGTCCACTTACTATGTCCTTGGGGTCTTTGTTTCTGATTATTTCCAGAAGAACTGGGCACTGGGATTTCCAATGGCCAGTTCCTTTGCAAAAAGCGCACTGGTCCTCTCTAAGGTCTGTACGTCCACTGTGGGGAGTCAAAGTGCGGTCCTGGGGAAATGCAGCCTTAGGGGCGTTCGTCTGGTAGTTTCCCCGGTATTGGTCTCGTCCTATAGTCACCCCTTGCAGTTGGGCCATCATCACCCTCTCTTTCAAGTCCTTCTTCTTTTTCTCTGTTGCCCTATCGTTTTCATTTTTCTGATGCTCATAATATTGGGCCATCTGGAGGATAGCCGTAGGTTTGGAGGCTGCCCAACTACTCTCGCTAGCCTGCAGTTTCTGGGAGACCTCTGCTGACAGGCCCTTAACATAATTCTGGACAAACAGATGGTGTCCGGTCGCAGTGGTCATGTCCTGGCCACTGTAATCGGAGAACACCGTTTCAAACCGGGAGAAGTATTCCGATACATCCTCCTGAGGTTTCTGGCGACAGGCCGTTACTATCGACCAGTCCACTTTCTTTTCTGGAATCAAGGTTTTTAATTTCTGTACGATTTTGTCTGGAAGGTCTAGAATGGATTTCAAAGGCTTTTGTCCAGGTCCTCGTTGTTTATCGATGTTATCGAGTTGTGACCAGGTATGTCCAAACAGCTCAAGGTGGTCGACTTTCCGGATTTGTTTCCACACATCAGCTGGTAGACATAACCCGAAAAACAAGTCGATGTCAGCCAGGGTCATAATCGTTGATCCTAGGGCTGTACCCAATTCGGTGTAGAAGGCCGTGGGGTTTTTACGTAGGTCAGGCAGAGATTTCCGGAATGTCAGAATCTCTTGCCGGTCCCATGGCTGGTAGACCCAGTTGTACACTACCCTTCCCTTTGCATCTGGGTGGTTTGTATCATCGTTAGTCCCTGCACCTCGTGGAGGGACCCAATAAGGGGCAGCCTCTCGTATCGGCATCATGGTGTTAGATTGCTCAGTTTGCGGCTCGGTCACTACGGAGGTCGTAGGTTTTGTTCCCGATTCTCGTTCAGTGAGGTGGCGGAAAACCTCAAGCGTACGCGTAAGGAGGTCCGTCACATCACACTCGCCCTCATCCCCGATATCGACCTTCCGGTACAGAGTCGTTAGGCTCTCGGGACCTTTGTCTCGATATCGGTCTTCGTATGCGATCAAGACATGGTAACACAGTCGTACGGTAAAATGTCGCCTGTGACTCCCGGTATACGAGTTAAACATATCCGTGATGTACTCTTCATCTTCCTTCCTTTCTACCAGTGTCCTTGCTATCTTGTCGATCCCAGTTCACTCATCTTTGCTTAGTCTGTTTGTTCTAGCAGAACCAGCCCTTGGGGTCTCGGGGTCGTCTAACGTTGTCGTTTGTGTAGTATTTGATACAAGGGGTTCGGCCGGCACAGAGGCCATGGGGGCCGAAGCTGTGATGCTACCTTCGTTTGTACCTGGGGGTGGGAGGTGCTGTGCTAAGGGTTGGGAGGGGGCGTATGGAGGGGGCATGTGGATGGTCGGAGGACCTAACAGCAGATCATCGTTGGCTCGTTGTCTCGAGGGTAAATCGGGGTAGAGCATGGAGGACGTTCTAACCGGACACTGACTTGATGTTTCCATTTCTAGTTTCTGTTTGGCTTTCTCTCTTTCCTTAATCTCTCCTTCTAGTTGCTGAGCAGCTAGGTGGGATGCTTTTCGCAGCTCTTTTCCCAACCTACTCTCAGTTTTCTTTTTACGTTGTTCAGTTTCTTTGCGCCACATGCCGAAACTATCAAGCATAGTGGGAGTTGTCTTGTTTTTACTAAGGGCTGTTTCTAGCGCATTTATTTTGTCATCATCGAAGGATCCTATCAGTGGCCACTGACTTTCTCGATCCTTTTTCGTATATTTATGCCACAGTTTGTTATAGGCTATAGCGATCAATCCATGCTTCATGAACATGTCCTTATTAGGGGTGCCTTCCAGTGGAGCCGGATGGTTCACC
Source organism: Lissotriton helveticus (assembly GCF_964261635.1). Lineage (NCBI taxonomy): Eukaryota > Metazoa > Chordata > Amphibia > Caudata > Salamandridae > Lissotriton > Lissotriton helveticus. The sequence continues at coordinate 510,202,259 of NC_136060.1, read as the reverse complement.
TCTAATAAGCGGTCCGGGCTAAACAGGCTACCAATCAGTGGGGAGAAGACAGACATGACGGAGCACAACGGGGACAAAAAGTCAGCACTGCCTATCTTATCACTGCGTGCAAAGACTAGATAGAATATTCCTATTCTACGTTGTTTGCAGGCAGTGAATACCTCATGAACAAATATCAAATAGTCAACGTTCGGTCAAAACAATTCAGTGGGGAGAATAAGTAGGCCCGCAAAGGTCTGCGTTACCTACCCTTTCACTATCTGTAAAAAGGGGGGAGGGGGCTCTTTCCTGTTTGCAGACAGAGAATCTCCAGAAAACAGTCTGCGAACAATAGTTCAGTTTCAAATAATTAATCAGTGGGGGAGAAAGATAGGTGCAACGGTTGCATTACCTATCCTCCACTGTTTGCAAAGAGAGAGCCTGTTTCTCCGTTTGCAGACAGTGGATCTCCAAATAAATTAACAAAGAGTAATACTAGTATTTTCTAAACAATTCAAATAATTATTTCGCAATTCGTCGTGTTTACACGACCTTACCCGGACCGCATGGACAGTTTCTTGTCTTCCGAATCCAGCGCCCGATCGTCCTCTTTTCTTCGTAATCCTCGCGGCACTCCTGATGGTTCCCAGTCAGGACCGTAGATCGCTCGAGAGAGGTCTGTTCGGAACCAGTGAAGTTCGGATGATCGGCTGTCAGACGAGGGTCTATCGGACAGGTGCACTCCCGATCGTTGCAGTCGTTCACTCTGTCGTCAGGACCTCTCCCACTGGATCCACGAGTCACTGATGGGCCCCACGTTTGGGACGCCAATTGTTAAAAAGGTCAGGCTACCAACCAGAATAAGAGATCCTTAAGTATTGCCCGGCGGTGTCGCCTCTTATACCCACAAGATATTAACCAATGAAGAGGCAGGCGCTGGAGACTGGAAGGCAGGAAACAAAGGTTTTATTCTCTCCGGAGGAGAACACATCAGTTCGGACAGCAAGTATCGTCAAGAGGTGCTCTAACCGCATCTCTGAGGCCTGGCCTCTTATACACAGTTAAATGAATTTTATTGCAGGTAACAGTCTTGTAATGCTTTGAAGTATGAAAGGACATCCTCTGAATCTCCCCTACAGGCCCGTTCCCACACACATTTACAGTTGAAGTCCCCACCCCGGTCACAACAGGTCATGATTATCGCGCAGCTGGACATTCCGCCGATTCACGGAATGTGGGGGTTTGATCGGATCTCATAGGGTGGGGGCTTTGATCAACTCGGGGGTCCTTTGATGAGGGAAGCTTTCTACTGTACGGGGAGGGGCAATAAACAATATCGGCAGAGCTAGGTGTCGGCCTGGGAAAGAGGAAGACAAACGGGCACACAGGAAAGGGGTTGGTATCAAAGGGCCTGGGACCATGAAAAGGAATGAAGGGAGGTGTCGCGCTGGGAACAGGATGGGGTTCTGAGGCAGAGTCGCGCTGAAGAGGGGTTTATGACTCAGGGCATGTGAGAGCGGGGGGGTTGTCAGTGTGCGGGGGAATGCTTGCGAGGTTGAGAGAGAGAGAGAGAGACGCGCTGGCTATCAGCGAGGGGCAAGGAGGCCATGGTGCTCAAAATGGCTGCCGCTTACGTGCACGAATGGGTTCAAGGAGAGCAAGATGGCGCCGATAATGTTGACGTTTGTAGCTTAACTTTTAACAGTTATGCAACAACATCCTTAGTGCAACAACATCCACTGTTGCCTGGCTAAACACCTACAAGGTCCCAAAGGCGAGACCCATTGGCTATGCCAATGCTTGTTTGAAGGAGTAGATCCTCTAACCTGAAGCACTTTGAAGCAAAACTGCTGTTGAAAGAGGGAGTCAATTTGCCAACCCTGCAGAGGTATGGTGGATCTGAAGTGGCAGAGAAGCATGATCCCAGTGGTGTGGGTTTGACAGCTGAAGGAAGACTTGGCAGAGAGATCTTTGGGTCCAGAGAAGTACGGAGGGCAGTCTCTTCACTTGAACAGTTTCAGAAAGGACCATGTCAACAAGTGTGCTGAGCAAATGGTGCTACAACAGAGAAGTATGCCCAAGTGGACAGAGTTGCTGCCCCAGAGAAGTGTGTAAAGTAATTATACTAGTATCCCGTTGTGTGTAGTGCTTAGATTTATGTGTGTACTAGCTTACCCGCCGCGCGTTGCTGCAATCTCAGAAGAAAGGAAACGAAGGAAACTTGTTATGATAACATTCAATTTACATTATGTCATTTTTATTGAAACGTATTAATTATAATATGGAAAACATTTCAAAGTGTTGTTTTAATTACGTTTTTTTCTTCGAGTGCTTGTGGATACACAATATTTTTTGTTTTTCCGTCTGGTGCGTAGACAAATAAATCAGAAGGTTTTCCGACGCGTGAGCTGGCCACATACAGTTGTCCATGTGATAAGCACGGATTCTATAAATCTAGTCCACACACTTGCAGCGATTGTCCTTGTGCTTTGTTGATGGTCATTGCAAAAGCGAGTCGCACCGGAAAGTGTAAACATTCAGTATTGGAAAGATTATGAGGGCCTTGAGTGGCCGATATTTAACAATTTTTTTTCTTTTGGCCAGAAACCTTCACGGGAGTGTACTCAACAACTTTTAACAACTTTTATTTATTTATCTTTTACTTATTTTTTTTTTTTTGCCAGAAACCTTCGCGGGAGTGTACTCAACAACTTCCCAAAGTTTCATGCCGATCGGATGAACGGTCTAGTAATGCATAAAGGACAAACGGACATACTTTTGATTTTTATATATATATATATATATATATATATATATATATATATATATATATATATATATATATATATATTCCTCGTAACTTGTCTTGTCGCAGGGGGAGCACTAGGGTGCTGGTGCCATCTTCGGGATCAAGACAGTATCCCGTCAATAATCGCAATCCAATCCAATCGCAATATTATAATAGATTAAATTACTTGACTTTGACAATCTGTTATTGCGCTGCTGGGTGATTGGTGGTGGATTTCGGAGTCTGCATACCCCCAGACTATTTCCCTCAGAAGCCTGTGACTGCTCGCCATCGCTACCACAGAGAGGCTAGTCCTGGAGGCATTGTTCTTGGCCCCGTTTGGCAAAGCCATAGTAGGAAGGCCCATAGAACAGCTGAGGCAAACAACCCCATCCCCAACAAAAGTGGTATGAAAGCATGCCTTCTCACAAACATTAGCTTCACCATTTTTCACCTGAGATTAGAGCAAATCATGCTTTATTTATAACAGAAAGCATCCGAGCCTTGGTCCAAGATTCTAGTCCAGCTGCCATTGTTTACGTACTATGGATAGCTATGTCACTGCATGGATGACAACAATCACATTTGCACAATGTATGCATGGACCTTGTACGTGAAGTTCAAGGTAGCATGATGGTGTTCTTGAAGTTGATTTTGTAAGCAAGTATAATTCGCACATGGACGCAAATGTGTGGCAAAACTCAAGTCATTGTGTGAGAGTGAAGGCAACCTAGGAGAAACCGCGTGTGTATGTAAAATGGCAGTGTTTCCTTCTAGGCCTAACAGGGACACATGGCAGTGCAATACTTGAATTTGCAGAGTACCTTTGCTTCCCATGTTATGTTATGTTATATTATGTTATGTTATCCTCCATTTATAGCGCGCACGGCTACTCGGAAGTGTCCCGGCCCATCAGGGGTGTAATACTATTAATGGGAGAGTCTTTATATAGTTTTCACTATATCTTTTAATGTTCAGTCTTCTTTCCCATTCAATCCAAGTTTCCTCAAATAATATTCGCAGCCAACGCACGTTTCGTCAAGTCCGTCTAGGACTAATGACTTCCTCAGGGCTGCAACCCAAATACACACAATCAGTTTTGAATTACACTCATTGAAGGTAACACAACAAATACAATCTACATTTCTCAACATAAGTCAACTATTAATCATTCTTAATAGTTCCTCCGACCTTAACTTAGGTCCAATATGTATTTACAAGTATTATCACACTGGTTACTCAAAGAAGACCCAATTTTACCAAAACCGTGTTGATGACATCATTAAATGCAAAATCATGTACATTATAAAAAATCACAAGCTATAGTTACAAATTAGTCATATGCGAAGTACTTAGTATAGGGTAAAAGGTTTCGGTCACTGATAACACCCTCAGCTTACAGGTTCTCGGTATATCTCCACAGTCTACCTGTTTATAACTCACCTATTTGAGTCGCGTATCCACACTTAATTTGTCCACATGTGGTAAACCCGTTAAATATCAAGTATTTATCTCCTCATCTGTAAATAAAATTACCAGATAGTGCTGTCAAGTACTAAATGCGGTATCAAGTTAATCAAGCAATAACCAGTAGGTCTATGTGGGCAATATAGTTATAAGTAACCACTGTAACACTCACCAAATTATACTAAACTTCTTTATCAAATGGTCTAAACTCCAACATCCGAGTACATCGTAATCCAAAATGTTTTTCTGTCAAGTGACTAAATCGCTACCTAAAGTAAAGTAACAGCGCAATCAGTACTCTCAATTTAGTATCCAACAATCTCAGCAAAGTAACATCAGACTGCATATGTCTGTGCTCACCTTGTACTTCTGTATCAGCGTATTCCCTTTATTAAATATATCTTCCAATCTCTCAAGTATTCTCTAATTTGCCCACGTGTTCGTGTCTGGTAAGAAGAAATATAACAGGATATACTAGTAGACTCCAAAACCGCTATAGTCAGTAGTTGCACAATAATAATCATGTCGCGTGCTTACCTTTGGTCAGTCCGAAGTATTCCAACTTTGGCGTCCAGCACGGGTGCCATCTTGGAGTGGCAATTTATAGTAAACAGCACGGGCGCCATCTTGTAGTGTCAAATTTTAGTCTTTAGCGCGAGTGCCATCTTGGAATGACGTTATTAACTAGTGTATACGAACGCCAGCTAATACTGTCCAATTTTAGTCTTCCGCACAGGTACCATTATGGAGTAACATTATCAACTCGTGCAAACGGGCGCCATCTTGTAGTAGGTTCTAGTCAACATTATATTCCAACAATGGTATTCGACACTAAAATAAGTATTGGTCAACATGAACCCAACAAATTCACAATAAGAGTCGATATCCCGTTTTAGTTGTCTCAATGTTATTATAAACCATAATTATTATGGCATAATATAGCTCTTCGTTATCATTAGTATTGCCCAAATGTTGGATAAGTTAAAAGAGAAAGTTTTAAATTCAATTGTCATTCTCACCATATTGTTTAAAATATTGACGCAACTATTCCTAACTAACAATCTCTACAACCTGCAAGCCTCGGGGGTCCTCAGGTACACCACCACCTTTTCCCATAGTCATCTTTACATGGCATCCATCAAATTTAAGTGTTCATCAAGAAAAAGACAATTACGAGAGGCAGTAAGTAAAGATCAAAATAAATTCAATTCTCAACCCCTATAGGTCAATACATTAGTATATACTAGCTCTGTGGGTCATTATGCTTTCTCATCATATAGAGTAGTCAGTGTTCGGAGACATTTATATACATAGAGAATAAAGAACAGATGGCACCAAACATACAACTCATATTCCTCTATTATTATCCCTATACTCTCAGCTTCCTAAGTAGAACTCATACTCATGGTCAACGTTAAGACCACACTCAACTGCTTTGAGTCTAATCAACCAAAGTACCTCACGCTTCCTCAAAGCCAACAATCTATTGCCCCCTCGTGGGTCTGGTTTGATGTGGTCAATCCCATGGTAGCTAAAGATATGTTGGTCCTTATTCTCAAAATTCTGAACAATGTGTGACGCAATTGGGTATCTTGTGTCTCCATTCTTTAGGGCCCTAAAGTGTTCAGCAATTCTCTCCCTGAGCCTCCTCTTGGTACTCCCTACATAGATTTTACCACACTTGCATGAAATCACATATACCACATAGGCTGTGTCGCAATTTATAAACATACCAATAGTATATTTACCAGAGTTATTATATTCAAAACACAGCATCTTTTTCGTCGCCCATCTACATGATATACATCTTCCACATTTGTAGAAGCCTTTGAAACTGCTCAACCAGTCTGCTTTATTGTGTTTAGTCGGGTAGCTAGGACTCAACATATTCTTCAACGTTGTCCCTCTTCTAAATGTCACACTTGGTCTATCATAAATGAACGGTTTTAAATCATTATCTATACAAAGTAGGTGCCAATGTTTGTTCAAGATAGTAAATAACTTAGAACTGTCCATCCCATAGTTAGTTATTAGTCTAACCTTCTGATCTGCTGGTCTGCCCGCTTTGTTTCCTCTGATCAGTGTAGTCTCCCTTTTAACTTTTTTCACTCTTGATACAGCTTTAGTAACCACATTCTGTCTGTAACCTCGATTAAAAAATCTTGACGACATATCAACTACATTCTGTTCAAATTCAGTATCAGATGAACAATTGCGTCTAGCTCTTATTAGTTCGCCATACGGTATAGCTCTCTTCTGATAATTGGGATGACAGCTCTCAGCGTGCAAAATCGAGTTGCAACTTGTAGGTTTGCGAAACATCCGACTTTGTAACTTGGCCCCTTCCACATACAACTCCACATCCAAGAAAGTAATCCTCTGCATATCATAGGAGGTGGTGAATTTCAGATTACAAGTATTTTCATTTAAATAGTCGAAGAAACCTTTAAGTTTTTCGACTGTGCCAGTCCATATCATCAAGCAGTCATCAATGAAACGACCCCAGTAGTGTATATAAGGGGTCCACTCAGTTCCCTCAGGGCCCCAGATTCGCTCCGCCTCGTACCAACCCATGAATAGGTTGGCGAAAGACGGAGCAAATCTAGAACCCATCGCGGTCCCCAAGCGTTGCCTGTACCACTGACCCTCAAATAAAAACACATTGTTCTCCAATACCAATCTAGTCATCCGCAAAATCATTTGGGTATGGTCAAACAATTCTGCCGGTCTTGCACTAAGGAAATGGTCCAATGCACGTATACCCATATCATGATCAATGATGGTATAAAGGGATACCACGTCCAGTGTAACTAATACCATGCCTTCCTCCCATACAATGTCTTCAAGTAAATTAAGTATGTGCTTAGTGTCTTCAATAAAAGACGGTAAATTGTACACGTATTGTCTCAAAAAGCAATCAATAAACTCAGATAATCGCTCAGTTGGGCCACAAATGCCGGAGACAATCGGCCGACCTGGCGGTTTGTCCCGGCACTTGTGGACTTTTGGGAGAGTGTAAAGGCAAGGTGATCTAGGCGTACTTAACATGAGGTAAAGGTATTCGTCATGATCTAACAATGTTAAGTCATACCATTGTTTGATTTCACCATTAATCTTAACAATTAGGTCTGGAATCGGATTGGTGGTCAATTAGGTGAGTTATAAACAGGTAGACTGTGGAGATATACCGAGAACCTGTAAGCTGAGGGTGTTATCAGTGACCGAAACCTTTTACCCTATACTAAGTACTTCGCATATGACTAATTTGTAACTATAGCTTGTGATTTTTTATAATGTACATGATTTTGCATTTAATGATGTCATCAACACGGTTTTGGTAAAATTGGGTCTTCTTTGAGTAACCAGTGTGATAATACTTGTAAATACATATTGGACCTAAGTTAAGGTCGGAGGAACTATTAAGAATGATTAATAGTTGACTTATGTTGAGAAATGTAGATTGTATTTGTTGTGTTACCTTCAATGAGTGTAATTCAGAACTGATTGTGTGTATTTGGGTTGCAGCCCTGAGGAAGTCATTAGTCCTAGACGGACTTGACGAAACGTGCGTTGGCTGCGAATATTATTTGAGGAAACTTGGATTGAATGGGAAAGAAGACTGAACATTAAAAGATATAGTGAAAACTATATAAAGACTCTTTGATATATGATTGAGTGCTCGGAAGATCACAGTATATATTTGGACCATTGGTTTGTCTTGGAGACTGTGGTAACCAGTCCCCCACCTCTTCCTGAGCACCTAATAGATTTATTTGTTTCATTACTCATACCTGGACTCTGTGCTGTGCGCTCTTGTAAACCGTTACCAATTTATATTTTCTCTACTATTAATGGGACATGCACTTCTCAGCAGGAATGCAATACTTTGAATGGTAGAGTACCCTAACTACTCAATAGAAATGCAACACTTTGCATTGGAGAGAACCTGTACTTCTAAGCAGGGGTGCAAGAGTACCTGTGCTTCCCAGAAGGGGTGTAATACTTTTAATGGGAGAGTACATTCACTTCTCAGCAGAGATGCAATACTTTGAATGGAAGAGTAGCTGCACTTCTAAGCAGGGGTGCAAGAGTACCTGTGCTTCCCAGAAGGGGTGTAATATTTTTTAATGAGAGAGTACCTGCATTCTAAGCAGAGGTGAAATACTTTGCATGGGAGAGTACCTGTGCTTCTAAGCAGGGGTGCAAGAGTACCTGTGCTTCCCAGAAGGGGTGTAATATTTTTTAATGAGAGAGTACCTGCATTCTAAGCAGATGTGAAATACTTTGCATGGGAGAGTACCTGTGCTTCTAAGCAGGGGTGCAAGAGTACCTGTGCTTCCCAGAAGGGGTGTAATATTTTTTAATGAGAGAGTACCTGCATTCTAAGCAGAGGTGAAATACTTTGCATGGGAGAGTACCTGTGCTTCTAAGCAGGGGTGCAAGAGTACCTGTGCTTCCCAGAAGGGGTGTAATACTTTTAATGGGAGAGAACCTTCACTTCTCAGCAGAGATGCAATACTTTGAATGGGAGAGTACCTGCACTTCTAAGTAAGGGGTGTGATGCTTTTAATGGGAGAGTACCTCCACTTATCAGCAGAAGTGCAATGCTGTTAATAGGAGAGTACCTGTGCTTCCCAGCAGGGGTGTGAGAGTACCTGTGCTTCCCAGAAGGGGTGTAAAACTTTTAATGGGAGAGTAACGGCACTTCTCAGCAGGGATGCAATACTTTGATTGGGAGAGTACCTGCACTTCTCAGCATGGGTGCACTACTTTGCATGGGAGAGAACCGGTTCTTGGGAGGGGTGTGAGTACCTGTGCCTCCTAGCAGGGGTGTAATAATTACTTTTAATGAGAAAACACCTGCACTTCTCAGCAGAGATGGATGCAATACTTTGATTGGGAGAGTACCTGCACTTCTCAGCAGGGGTATAATACTTTGCACGGGAGATAACCTGTTCTTGGCAGGGGTGTGAGTAACTGTGCCTCCCAGCAGTGGTGTAATAATTACTTTTAATGAGAAAACACCTGCACTTCTCAGCAGAGATGAAATACTTTGCACTTCTCATCAGGGGTGCAGTACTTTTAATGGGAGAGAACCTATACTACTCAGCAGGGATACGAGAGTACCTGTGCTTCCCAGCAGGGATGTAATAATTACTTTTAATGGGAGAGTACCTGCACTTCTCGGCAGTGATGAAATACTTTGAATGGGAGAGTGTCTGCACTTCTAAGCTGGAGTGCAATACTTTTAACGGGAGAGTACCTGTGCTTCCCAGCAGGGGTATAATGCTTTTAATGGGGGTGGGGAGGAGTACCTGCAATTCTCAGCAGTGATGTAATACTTTGAATGGGAGATCTGTTTTTCTCAGCAGGAGTGCTATACTTTTAATGGGGAATATCTGCACTGCTCAGCAGGGATGCAATACTTTTAAAGGGAAAGTAGCTCCTCTTCTGAGAAGTGGTGCAGGTACTCTCCCATTGAATGTCTTACCCCCCGCTGAGGTTTGCTATACCTTTAGCGGGAGAGTACCTGCACTTCTGAGCAGGGGTGCAATAAATATAACTGGAGAATAACTGTGCTTCGAGCAGTGGTGTAATACATTTAATGGGAGAGTACCTGCACTTCCCAGCAGGGATGAAACACTTTGAATGGGAGAGTACCTGCACTTCCCAGCAGGGATGCAATTTTAATGAAAGAATACTCGCCATTCCCAGCAGGGGTGTAAAGCATTCATTTGGAGAGTATTTGTACTTCTCAGCAGGGGTGCAGTACTTTTAACAGGAGAATACCTGCGCTTCTCAGCAGGGGTGCAGTACGTTTAATGGGGAATACCTGCTCTTCTCAACAGAGATGACATACTTTGAATGGGAGAGTACCTGCACTTCTCAGGAGTGGTGCAGTGCTTTAATTGGGGGAACACCTGCACTTCTCAGCAGGGGTTCAGTCCTTATATTGGGAGAGAACCAGCACTTCTCTCTTTTTTTTTTATTAACCAAGAAAAGGCATCAAGTAAAAACCAATAAAATACATATATGAAAATGGAAACAAATAAACCAGTCATCCGCTATAATCCTATAAAAAAATTACAAAAACAAATAATTAATGAAGGAAAAAGTATAGCATTTTACAGTTTCATTCAAAAAATACGTCCCCAAATTGCGGTACATTTTACCACAGAGCGAGTCCCTCTCGACCCAGCCAATGATGATTCCATATCATAAATCTGTTTGACTGACAGCCACCAATCCATCACAGTTGGAGGTTTCGGTGATGTCCACACCCTAGCTATAACTAATCTTGCTACAACTAAAAAAATAGAAAACCAATTATTACCATTTATATTCCGCGAGCTATATCCCATCGTAACCTCCGAAGTCAACAAAGGCAGTTCTATCCCCAGCTTTTGATGTAGAACATCCCCGACTTTCAGCCAGAATATTGATAATTCTAGGCATGTAAAAAACATATGTTTAATGTCTGGGGCATTTAATCCACATTTTGTACGTTCACTATTAGCATTATTAAAATTATTACCCAATGACCATTTTAAAATTCTATCTGGAGTATCATATAAAAAACAGATCATACGATATTGTTGCAATCTTAAATTAGTTGCATGTACTGCTTTGACTAGAACGCTCAGAGCCTGTGATATAATACCTGCCGCTACCGGAGCCCCCAATACTCCACTCCACGTTCCGCCAATTTCCCACAATCGTCGGGTCTCCCAGTACTAAGCCATTTATAAGCTCTGCTTATCATAGATTTTGATTCAATTGTATTGAGAGGACCCCATATCTCTGAGTCATTTGTATTTTCAAGTTTTAGGTTTCTCAAAAAATAACGAGACAATGCCATTGTAGTCATACAAATCTCCCAGACAGTTAACTCCATTTCTAGCCCAAGTCCTGCCTACCAAATCGTGGAATATCTCGGGTAATCCTGGATTCTGCCAGAGAGGTAGCTCACTATGATAGCAGGAAATTTTCTTGCTTAACAGAATTGAGCGTGTATGTAAACTAACACACCCAGGCACGCAGATTGGCTCCTGGCACAATTCAAAAGGCAAAACAAACCATGATCAATAATGGTATCAAACTGCTTTAGAATATAAAGAGCATTTTAATTTCATATAGTTAGAACATCGTTTTATAAAAACATTTACATATTAATAAGATTTGATAAAACATCATTGCATTGTTGCATATGTATACATAGATAAAAAAAAGAAATTGAAACATATATAAAAAATAAAATATAAATAGTGGATGGTTTCCTGTCAACGCGTTTCGACATGTAGGCTGTGTCTGCATCAGGACTTTACCATCATGGTGCACCAGTCTTGAGGAGGTTCGGATCGATGTTCCGTCATAAGACCCTGCAAGTTCTATACTGCGTTAGGTGTGAGTGGATAACCGGATCTTAAGCCTTGTGGGGTATGTTGATCTACTTTCAGGGGCAATAATGTATTCTCATTAAGGTTACAAGTTCCCTTCTAGGACGTAAATGGCGTTTTATCAGATTGCGGTTTTATTTCTGTGTTGGACAGCACGGTTTGTTTTTCATCTTCGAAGACCGAGACGCTGTATGCAGCCCGCACGAGAGGCAGCTGAACCCCTCATTATCGATAGACGGGACTCGGATTTGGCAATAAGACCAGACCCTGGAACAAACAGTCTACCTCGATATCGTCTCCCTGCCTCTGCTGACAAAGTAAAAGTCTACTTCGATACCGTCTCTCTGCCTCTGCTGACAAAGTAAAAGTCTCCAACAACCATCTGACATCCTCAAAAGTAGAACATAGGACCGCTAGGATCTAAGATTGTGCGCCATAGGTAACCAATCAACCAATGAAAAACGAACCGTGCTGTCCAACACAGAAATAAAACCGCAATCTGATAAAACGCCATTTAAGTCCTAGAAGGGAACTTGTAAACTTAATCAGAATACATCATTGCCCCTGAAAGTATATCAACATACCCCACAAGGCTTAAGAGACTGTTATCTACTCACACCTAACGCAGTATAGAACTTGCAGGGTCTTATGACGGAAAATCGATCCGAACCTCCTCAAGACTGGTGCACCATGATGGTAAAGTCCTGATGAAGACGCAACCTACGTGTCGAAACGCGTTGACAGGAAACCATCCACTATTTATATTGTATTTTTTATATATGTTTCAATTTCTTTTTTATCTATGTATACATATGTAACAATGCAATGATGTTTTATCAAATCTTATTAATAAGTAAATGTTTTTATAAAACGATGTTCTAACTATATGAAATTAAAATGCTCTTTATATTCTAAAGCAGTTTGATACCATTATTGATCTTGGTTTGTTTTGCCTTTTGAATTGTGCCAGGAGCCAATCTGCGTGCCTGGGTGTGTTAGTTTTCATACATTGTTTACCCTGACCCAGGAGCTTGATCCATATCAGGGGGTCCTTGTTTCTTCACATATTAACAGAATTGAGCGCCAGACACCTACATCACCTCTTATAGTCTTAAACGTAACCCTTTTAAAATATTTAGGATCGTTAAGTCTGTACAAAAACAAATAGCTTTAATCCCCAATATAAACTTATGGCTGAAAGTGGTGCTGGCTGGGTTGATAAGGCTACGTAAACGAGTGAAACACACTGCCCAAAAATATGTTTTAAAGTCTGGGAACTCTAAACCCCATTGACTAAAGGGGAGTTTTAAGCGGTCTATTGCTCGTCGTGCCTTCCTATATCTCAAAATAAAACTACCTAATATTCCATCTAATTTTTGGAAGAATATATTTGACACGTGTAATGGAATGGAGCGAAAAAGGTATAAGAACTCAGGCAGAATTTTCATTTTAATAATATTAATTCTACCAGTGATCCCAATCGGTAACTTATGCCATTTTTTCGGAGTCCTATTCGTCTCTTCTAATAATGCATCATAATTCAGTGACAAAATACGATCAATCCGTGTTGTTAACTTAACACCCAAGTAAATAGCTGTTTGACAGGTTCCAGGTACTGGTATCACAGATTTATAGTTAAGAGGAACTTGCGTCTTATTAACATTTAATTTACAGCCTGAAATTAGGCCAAACCGTCCCGCTTTTTCCGTTATAATATTCAATGCTTCTCCCGGTTCTGTGGAAAAAAACGCTATGTCGTCCGCATAAGCGACAACTTTCAGTCAATTTGCACTTGACTTAAAATCCCTTATTCGAACATCATTTTGCAAAACTGAAATAAATAGCTCTATATATAGAGCAAATAATATAGGTGAAAGAGGGCATCCCTGACGAGTACCACACAACACGGGAAAGATAGATGACTGCAACCCCAAATAAGCCAATTTAGCACAAGGTTTGTCGTATAATGCGTGAATCAGTTTTTAAAATTGGCCCTTCATCCCGAAGGCTGCTATCGTAGCTCACAAGAATTCCCACCCCACTCAGTCAAATGCTTTCTCTGCATCTAATAAAATCATAACAAGTGGGATGGGTCAAACATTTGCAAAATCAAATGCATTTACGGCCATATTTATATGAGCTGTAGTGTCCCTCCCTTGGATGAACCCATGTTGGTGAGGGGAGACTAAGTTAGGCATTATTGGTGCCAAGCGGTTTGCTAAAAATTTTGAGTATATTTTAGCGTCTGAGTTAATCAATGAAATTGGTCTGCAAGACCCACACTCCTCCGCTGCTTTATTTTTTTGGGGGAAAATGCCATGAATCAGGAGTTTTCACTTTAACTCCAATTTCTTCTATTTCCTGGCTAAATGGTTCCAGCATAACATCCTTAAATATTTTGTAAAATTCTAGAGGCATGGTATCTTCTCCGGCTGCCTTCCCTGATGGTAGTGCCCCCATTGCTAGTTCTATCTCCTTTTTTGAAATTTGTTCCTCAAGACAGTCAGATTCGGCTCTCCCCATTTTTCTTATAGAGCTACTTTGTAGATACCCGGAAATATCATCTTTTTTAGGCTGTATCTTGGAGTTTATAATTTTTTATAATAGCTAGCAAACTGTTCTAATATCTATTGTGGTTGTTCATACACTTTGTCATCAAGCCCTTTTATTGTTTTAATATGAACCTAAGCCCGATCATCTGCTACCTTATAGGCAAGTACTTTGCCTATACTCTCCCCAAATTCATATTGTGTTGAACGATATTTAATATAGCTTGCTACGTTTTTCTCTTTCCATGTTTTCTTTAAGACTGAGCATAGCTCGATTAGCCTGAAACTTAATTGCTCAATATCCTCCGAACCTTTCATAATAGCCTCTACATGTAAGTCCTCCACATTATTTGTCGTATTCATTCGTTCCCTATTTTGTCGCCAAATATATTGCTGTGTCTAACCTCTAATAACTGCTTTACATGTATCCCACACAATTATAGGAGAGGCTGTTCCTATATTTTCCTTAAACATCTCTAGTTGACCCCTAACCTTGGCCAAATATTCCTCACCAGCCAGCAGATATATAGGAAATGGAAAGAGTCTGACTACCCTGTTTTCTTTTGGGATTTTAATAGTTAGGAGTATGGGGTTGGATCTGATGTCACCTTTGGACAGACTTCAATATCAGATGACCATACAATAGAATCGGTGGCCCAAGCCATATCTATACGAGAGCATAATTTGTGTGGAGCTGAAAAATAAGTGTACTCCGGAATATTAGGGTATAAAGTTCTCGACACATCCCTAACCCCCTGCAACCGCCCTAATTCCCTTATTGCAGATCTTGTCCTCCTCATTCTTTGGAATGCCCCTTGTCGCGTTGTGTCGATATTATAATCCATAATGCAATTAAAATCCCCCATCACAACCCTCTCCCCCTCCCAATTTAACATTTCTGCATTTTTTTTTTTGCAGAGTTTTATATAGCGCGAACTAGACCCGAACAGAATCAGGTATCAGAGCGCTTTACATAGCGCCAGTTACGTTACATGAGTACACACTTTCATTTTAGGCACGGGGAGATTAAGTGATTTGCCCAGAATCACAGGAGTTTTTGGCGTCGTTACCGAGACTCGAACCCAGATCCCCAGGTCCGAGGTCGAGCGCCTTAGCCGTTAGGCCAACTCCTCTCCCCAATTTATTACATTTAATGCATTTATTACATCGGAAATAGTTAAGTCATCCATATTCGGACAGTATACGGCACAAAATACATATTTAATTCCCTTTATCTGAGCCATTGCCCACCTACCACCTTTGTCTCCCATTTTGTTGCCAACTGCTCCCTCCGTCTTATTTGTGTCTTAATATAGCGACCCCCCATATAGAGGTGCTTTGCGTAGTACACACTATCACCTCATATCCTAACTGCTTCAATAACCCGCGATTTTTATATGATAGATGTGTTTCCGTCAACATAACAACATGGGGTTTATACATTTTCAATTCCTCTGCTACCAATTGCCTCTTAATCCTGCTATTCAAACAAGCCACATTCCATGCTAGACATTTGAATTTAAATTGTGCCATTCAGAAAAACAATACAGTTAAGCCAGACCCTCGTACCCTCTATTATTACTGATTTTGTTTTATTACAGTATTCCATTGTTTTACTAGCCTTCTGGTTCTTTGTTTCCTTGCTTTTATTTTTCCCTGTTTGTACCCACTCCCCTTCCTCCCCACCACCCCAACCCCCAAACAAAACGAACCCCATCCCCCAACTCCTAGAAGGAGGAATCATCCTCTTCTTTAAGCTGCCACTGGTTCTGGCAGCTAAATGAGACTCCGGCCCCCATAGTGGCCCCAGAGACCTTACTCCCTGTAATCTATACATCATTTATCAAACCTCCAGAAGAACCTAAACCTTGGAAAAGGGCATTTCAAAATGTATTACCTTTTCCTAATCCCGTCCCCCTTTCTGCCATCTACTCAGTGCAACCTTTGCATCAGATGTAGACATAAAAACATATGACTGCCCTTCCCATATTACTTTCAGGCGTGCTGGCCCTTGTAGATACACCTTTACCCCTATTGCCTTTAGTGGGTCAATCAGTAACCTTAGTTGCCAGCGCCTTTCCATTGTCTCTTTACAGAAAACCAACTTAAAAAAATAGAGTACGTATCTACTGTAATAGGCGTTTTAGGTTTTGCTTTCAGTGAAACTGCTTGTCTAAGCAAAAAATTGCCAACATTAATAAGAAAGGAGCGCAGGTATCTAGCATCCTGCCTTCGCTGTACTAATGGTAATCTGTGAGCCCTCTGTATCTGGCAATCCCAGTCCCAGTCCACCAAGTCCGGAAAAGCCTTCTGCAATAAATGTACAACGAAACCCCTTGGGTCAGTCCCTTCTTGCCCCTCCGGGATTCCAAAAAGCATCAGATTGTTCCGCCGCTGGCGATTTTCCATATCTCCGATTTTCGCCTGTATTGAGGTTAGCAGATCTTGATGTTGTTTAACAGGGACAGTCATTTGCGAAGTTGCTTCCTCCATACCAGCAACCCTTGATTGGAGTTCAACTATATCGTTAGTGATGGACCCAACCTTCGAGTTCACTTCTTTTAAAGATTGCTGAATTTCCTGGTTGTCGGCTCTGACTTGAGAGAAAGGTTCCCTGGTGTCCTCTCTCTGATCTTTAGGGGATTGCAGTATAAGTGAGAGTAGTGAAGATTCTCCTGTTGGAGTCTCTCTGACTGGTAAACTTTTTCGTAGGTCTCTTTCTCCCTCCGCTTCTTCCGTGGACCCGAATCAGGCATCTTCCTGACAGCAAACCACTCCCGGTGATCCCTCAGGGGTTTCTCCAGATGACAATCTTGGTACCCCACATATATCATCTGCTGTTCCCATATACGAAAGTCTGGATATCAGGGTTTAACCCCCCCCCTTTGGACTGAACCCACCTCCGTATAGGGCTTACAGCTTCTGTATTTTTCCCCTGCTTCGCTTTCGTTTTACCTATCGTGTGGCTTATTGTAGGTTTTCTTCTGCTTTCTCGTATCTCCTTTGGTGTTATAGATCCAGAGTCTGCTGATCTCGGGGTCTGCTTCTGCTTTTGCTTTTGTTTTATAACCACTGGGTTTTGTGTTCAAATATCCATCACACCATTATTCCTTTGATTCTCAACCTGACTCCCAGCCTCAGTATATACGCCCGGGCTAGCCAAAGCTGCAGCAGGACTACCGTTAACATTTCCACCAGCCATGCCATCCTCCTCTGAGGCACTCTGCCTTAAAGCATTCTCTGCCACACTACAATCCACTCCTGGGTCCACTACTAGGTCTTCTGTTGGATTGATTTCCATTGCTGAATCATTATTTGAGTTTTTATCATCCTCTAACGGTAATGCAATTGTACCCGCGCTAACAATAAATCTCTCCTGCTGATTTCCCTTAGCCCCAAGCAGTATCTGACTCAGTCTCTGAGGGCTAACTTCCAATATGTCTTGTTGTTTCGCTTTGAGATCAGTCTCGGGGTCAAAATTCAATTCTTTCCCAGCTCTAAGCTCTATTCCAATATTCTCAGTGTTTTCCATCAACTGTCCTCCAGCCTTAGACATATCATTCCCATCAGCATTATCGTATGGGCTACAGTGTATCTTAGAGCAATCTACGTCTGTAGCATCTGTAGCTTTGCTACCTTGTTGTGAGTCTATTGCATGGGTAACAATTGCTTCTAATTCTGTCCCGTCAATTTCCACTGAGCCAGCTTCTGAAGTAAACAGTTCCTCTGAGCGCTGAGACTGCAACAAGCACAGCCCCGGCCTCCCAAGCTTTCCGCCAGAATAGCTACTCGATTTGCCCTTCGGCACCTCCGAGCTTTGCACCCCCTCCATGCCACTAGCAACTCTTACCTGTAGGTGGATCGTCGCTCGGGTACTCCTCCCGGTACATTTTGGCGGTGCCATATCCTGAGAGTTGCAGCGTCCTGTAAAAGTCTGCCAACACAGCACAACCTGAAAGTGTACTCCCAGCCTCAACGATAGGCGTAGAGCCACCAAACAAATGGCTACCCTCGCAGACGGCAAACACTATGCCCCAATTGCCCGCATTCGGCGCTGGTTCACAAAAGGTATTTCCGGATATGTCCGAGTAAGTCTCCGGGTCAGCCCCGGTCCGTGATAGCAATCTTCTTTTTCTCCAAATGCAAGTATCCCAGTACGTTCTTTGTATTCGCTTTCTTCTCCCACCAAATCTTTACTGATTCTTTTATCTGTTTAATCGCATTCCTCTGGTTTTTGTACTGATTTCCACAGCCTCGGAAGCTCCACTGTGTGCCGAGAGCTCACAGGCGGCGTCAATCCGCCATCTTGTCTCCTCCAGAGCACCAGCACTTCTCATCAGCAAGCAGGTACTCGGGGATAGTCAGTGTCTGCCCTTCTATATTTCCACTTCAAGCACTGCCTCCCCAAATGGCCCTGTCCAGTACTTTGTAACTGAGCCCGGATCTGAAGCCCCTTGCACAGGCCTTGGCCCACCAATGGTAGATCAGGTCGTACTATCCTAGCTGATGAGCTAGCAGTTGTTGGTGGAAGCGGACGGCTACACTTTGCTTCGCGCGCTGCTTGCACTAGGTTTTAACCTGATTGCACTTTTAAAAGGAAAAATTGTTTCAGTTGCTCATATTTTTTAAATTCTACTACATGAATCTTATTGTACTCACTTGAAGCGACGGTGTGTTGCGCGGTCCTTGCACCTCCCCGGTCCACCGCAGCCATTAGCTGGCTGATTGTTGTGGAGGGAGTACTGCATTGACGCATCCAGCGTAATTCCACTTCCGGTTGATGTTTCACTGCCGCCATCTTGCTAAAACACGGACTTAGCCATCCCTAACATAGGGGGTGGATTATGCTGATACGAACCTGTGGGGCATATTATCAACGGGCAGCGATAATTATCGCTAGCCGTGCTTAGCGAGAATAATATTATCGCAGGCTATCTCTGGAATTTATCGCCCTGGTAGCACGTTATTAACAACGCGTTTCTCCAGGACAATAAAAATTCCAGAGATAGCGAGGTTATCGTCCTTTTGCAGGAAACATCGCTGTTTTTCCAGCGATGTTCCCTGCAAAACGGCGATTACCTTGCTGATATGACCCACAGGGTCGTATCAGCATAATCCACCCCCTATGTTAGGGATGGCTAAATCAGGATTTTAGCAGACGTTAGATTTTGGCTAAAACGGCCGTTTTCACCAAAATCTAACGTGTGCTAAAATCATAAGGGCTGCCTTGTAAATATTGCGATGTAAACATCAGCGATATTTGCAAGGTAGTCCATCCGGGGTACGCCCAGTAACGCCCACTTTGCATCTCATTGGAGATGCAAAGGGAGGCGTTGGAATAAAGGGTGCTAACATGCGATTATGCAGGTTAGCACCCTCTTGTAAATAGGGCGCAGGTTTTATCTCCGCTTCTTTGGCTTTTTATGCCAAAAAAGCAGAGATAAAGCCCTTGTAAATATGCCCCTAAGTTCTTTACGACTTTCTAAACCACAAAAAATAATCAATTTCAATATAACCCAAATCTACCACTATGTTCTCTTATATGAATGTTTGTAACTCGGTTTAAAGAATTTAAATTTAAACATTTCTTTTTAATAAAACATTTTCATTTAAATAATCTTTAAATTATCAATCAAATAATCCTTTATTTCAAATTCTGACAAACTTCCAAAAAGACACTCATGAATGCTTCTTAACAATAAAATACTAATCATTATCTGCTTTTTCAATTTTGATTAGAATGCTAACTAAATACATTTTTAATTTGACAAAATATACTATTTAAAACTATACTAAAATAAGAATGTTCGTACATAATCTTTTTTTTAAACGTATTTCATTCCATTTTTCATTTGTTAAAAGATTTTACTTATTTTACACATATAAAAAAGTCATTTTTCCATTTTTTAACCATGTCAAATGTGACAACCAGTCGCATCGAGCACAGATCAAGTTTGCGTCTATGAAAAACAAACAAACATTGCCATCTACTGGCCTATACGGTAGATTAAAAGGAAGACTAATACATCGCCTGTGTGATTATAAATAAATACTTTACATCCCGTTCCTAATTGCAATTATTTTAATATAATTACACTTGCATTAAAGATTAATTATGTCATTATTGACAATCAATCACTCAATCATTGCATTTGTAAGCGCACTACTTACCCGTGAGGGTCTCAAGGCACTTGGGGGAGGGGAGTGCTGCTACTGCTCGAAAAGCCAGGTCTTGAGAAGTCTTCTGAAGGTCAGCAGGTCTTGGGTCTGCCGCAGGTGGATGGGGAGGGTGTTTCAGGTCTTTGTGGCGAGGTGGGAGAATGACCTGCCACCGGAGGTTGCTCTTCAGATGCGGGAGACTGTGGTGAGGGTGAGGTTGGCGGAGCATAGCTGGCGGGTGGGGGTGCAGAAGCTGAGTCATCCATTGAGGTACGCTGGTCCGGTGTTGTGGAGAGTTTTGTGTGCGTGGGTGAGGAGCTTGAAGGTTATCCTCTTGCTGACTGGGAGTCAGTACAGGTCTCTCAGGTGAGGTGTGAGGTGGCTGCGTCGAGGGATGTCGAGGATCAGGCGTACAGAGGTGTTCCGAATGCGTTGAAGCCTTTTCAGGAGTTTTGATGAAACTCCTGTGTAGAGTGCGTTTCCGTACTCCAACCTGCTGCTGACGAGGGCCTGGGTCACCATTCTTCTTGTTTCGATGGGGATCCACTTGTAGATCTTGCGGAGCTTGTGGAGAGTGTTGAAGCAGGAGGAAGAGACGGCATTGACCTGCTTAGTCATGGAGAGGGTGGAGTTTAGGATGATCCCTAGGTTGCGTGCGTGGTCAGTGGGTGTTGGAGCTGTTCCCAGTGCGGTCGGCCACCAGGAGTCCTCCCAGGCCGAAAGGGTGGGTCCGAGGATGAGGACCTCCGTCTTGTCCAAGTTCAGCTTCAGTCGGCTGTTCCTCATCCATTCGGCGACGGCCTTCATTCCTTCATGGAGGTTGGTTTTGGCGGTGTGAGGGTCCTTAGCGAGGGAGAGGATCAGTTGGGTGTCATCGGCGTAGGAGATGATGTTGAGGTCATGTAGTCGGGCGACGTGGGCGAGCGATGCCATGTAGATGTTGAACAGCGTTGGGCTGAGGGATGAGCCCTGGGGTACGCCGCAGACTATCTTGGTGGCTTCGGATTGGAAGGGGGGAGGCGGACGCTTTGTGTTCTGCCGGAGAGGAAGAAGGTGGTCCAGTCCAGGACCTTTTCTTGGTTCCCGGCGTTGTGGAGGCGTGTTCGTAGTGTGCGGTGTTAGACCGTGTCGAAGGCGGCTGACAGGTCCAGGAGCATGAGGGCCGCGGTTTCTCTGTTGCCTAGCAGGGTTCTGATGTCATCGGTGGCCGCGGTGAAGGGAGTTTCAGTGCTGTGGTTGCTGTGGAACCCGGACTAGGACGGGTTCATGATGTTGTTCTCCTTGAGGTAGCGGGTCAGTTGTTTCTTGACGGTCTTCTCGATGACCTTCACCGGGAACGGGAGCTGGGAGATGGGCCAGAAGTTCATGAGGTCCTTGGAGTCCGCCTTGGGTTTCTTGAGTAAGGCGTTGATCTCGGCGTGCTTCCAGCTCTCCGGGAAGGTTGCTGTCTTGAAAGAGATGTTGATGGCTTTCCGGAGATGGGGTGCGATGGCGGTGCTGGCTTTGTTGAAGATGTGATGTGGCCAAGGGTCTGACGGAGATCCGGAGTGGATGGTGTTCATGATCTTGATGGTGTCGTCATTGATGTTGGTCCAGGAGAGCAGGGAGTTGGTGTGGGGGTGGTCGTGGGGGTGGGTGTCTCCGTGGTAATTGGGGCGGATGTGGCGTTAAAATTGTCGTAGATGTCTGCGATCTTGCTATGGAAGAAGGTGGCAAGTGAGTCGCACAGGTCTTGCGAAGGTGGGATGACGTTGGTGTTGGAGCTGGGGTTGGAAAGTTCCTTCACGATGTTGAAAAGCTCTTTGCTGTTGTGTGTGTTGTTGTCTGGCATTCCCCTCCCCCAAGTGCCTTGAGACCCTCCCGGGAAACTAGTGCGCTTTACAAATGTAATGATTGATTGATTGATCTTTGATGAAGGCCCTTTTGGCGGATCTGATGAGGTGATGGTGTCTGCGGGTGACATTCTTGTGGGCTGCGTAGCTGTCCGGTGTTCGTTCATGGAGCCAGGTGTTCCTTAGCTTTCGGCAGGTTTGATAGGAGGCCTGGGGGTCTTCAGTGAACCAGCTGGCTTTCTCGCTGGTGTGGCTTTTGGAGGGTTTCTTGGCTCCGGGCGAGGGTGGTGGTTAGCTGGTCTTCCGTGACTTTGCTCCAACAGCGGCGGGGCAACTGTTAGGTGCGGTGGTGCATGGTGGGTTTCCGGAAGGTGAAGTGGATGCAGCGATGTCGGTCCAGTGGAGTTCGATGGTGTGGCTGAAGGTGACGTGGGAGCTTACGGAGAAGATGGGGTCAAGCGTGTGGCCGGCGGAGCTGGTGGGTGTTGTAACGAGTTGTCTGAGTCTGGTGTTGGTGAGGTTGTTGATCAGGGTGGTGGAGTTGGTGTTGTTGTTGTTCTTGAGGTAGAAGTTCAGATCCCCGAGGAGGATGTAGTCTGTGGAGGCTCGGGCGTGAGTGCTGACGCAGTTGGCAATTGAGTCGCTGAACTATGGTCGGGGTCCGTGGGGTCTGTAGACGAGGGTTCCTCTGAGGGTGGTGCTGGGGTCCGTGTGGATCTGGAAGTGCAGGAGTTCGGCGGTGCTGAGGGTGTCGTCGGTGTTGGTCGAGACTCTGAGAGTGTTCCTGTGGATGATGGCGATTCCTCCTCCTATTCCGTTGTAGTGGTCCCTGTGTGCAATCTTGTAGCCGTCCGGGATGGCTATGGCGATGTCGGGTGCCAAGGAGGGGTTCATCCTGGTCTCTGTCAGGAAGGCGAAGTCTGGGGAAGTTGAGTCGAGTAGGTCGCAGAGTTCAACGGCGTGTTTGTGGGTGGGGCAGGTTTTGAGAAGGATGCAGCTGAGGTGGTTGGTTCTTTCCTGGTCGATGGGTTGTTGGGTCGGATGCTGGTGAGGCTCCAGTTCTGGCAGAAGAAGAGCCCTTGGGTGTGCTTCGGAAACCAGGTAGCAGGTGCATGCTCGTCCGGTTTTAAGTGCGTGGAGGGTGCTGGAGTTGTAGCGTAGACAGGTGCTGTGGCGTTCCCCGGGGCCAGGGGTTCTGGCGCTGGGTGCTGTCCAGGTGCGGACGGGATCAGACGGGCTTGCCATAGGTGCGCCCAAGCAGCGGTCGCCATTTCAAGGTGAGAGACGATGAGCTGGGAGGCGGGAGCGGGGTGGGAGGGGAGGCGTCAGGAATAGCACAGATAATGGCGAGAAAATATGAGAGGGAGCAGAATGGGAACACAAAAAGAAGAAGAAAATTACAGTGGCAGTCAGGGAGATTGAATTAAGAATAAAATAAAACCAGAACCTGAACAGAAGCAAAATTTCAGGAACAGAGGGCGGGCAGGCTCGAACCCTGTACCGGAGGGCTGGCTGGGCACGAGGCAACACAGAGCCCCGCTGAGCTGCTGTGGAGCTGGAGGGAAGAGTGAGATCCTTGAACCAAGGTCTGAGGACTCACGCCTAAGGACACTTACCTCTGGTTTATTAAGTCATGGTACATGTACAGTATTGGTTAAGGTGGTCGTTGTTTGTGCACAGTAGTGGTTAAGGTGGTTGTTGTTCGTGTACAGTAGTGGTTAACGAGGTAGTGGTTCTGGTAAAGGTCCTTGTTGAGGATTTGTTGTTTAGTACACTTGTTGTTATGGATTCATTGTTAAGGCCGTTTCCCAGACTGAACGGCAGGACTAACAAGCACGCTCTAGAAATTCTAAAAGTGACATAAGGGAGCAAAATAAGAGTAAGAGAAGAATACAACACATCTTACTACATAACATAAAAAGAATAGAATAAATCAAAAAAAAAGAAAGAAAAAATGTAAAACAGCAGCATGAATACCAAAGATGCCCCAGCTAAGATCTGTATCTTGCTGGCACAAACTTGGTTCTATTGTTTACTTTAACTCTAGAAGTAACAGTAAAATCTTCACCCAAATCTGCACTGTTGCCCAACGGGGTTTTAGATTCAGTGAACTTGGTCTCTTCACTGCACCTGCATTTGACAACACTTCTTACATTTGTAGTGAAAGAGCCACTTTTGTAGTCTGGCACCTTATGATGACCTCCAACTACCACCTTTGTAATTGATTTCAGTGTGTCATTTTACCCTAGCCTTAATGTAGGATGGTCCTGCATTTGCCTGCTTCTCTTCTGTCCTGTAATCTTGCTGTCTTTCAGTGGGAGCTGTTACGGAGTGGAACAGTCTTGCCAAGATCAGAGCGTGTGGGATGTGCATTTGAAGGCGTGCAGTTGTGCAGGAATGTGTATTGTATTATGCATTGCTGAGAATTATGAGTTCTTACTATTGGCTTTGACATGATTTAATGTCATTCTGTTTTCTGACTGTACCTTGCTTTATGGCAGTGCTTAGCTTTGACATGCTTTCATGTTATCTTGCTTTTCAATTCCATCTTGCTTTGGGCCTATCTGTGGGCATGGCCTAACTAACTCCATTTTCATGACTGAAGCTATTTTCTGTGCTTGCACATAGCTGGTAGGTGGGGAGGGCATGTGATGCTCTTCCTCCTGTTTTTTCACACTTTACTGACTAGAGAAAACCGGTTCTTATCAGAGTAATGTACATGGTCTGTCTCGAAGCCCTAGCAAAGGCCTGATCAACCGATGCGTGGCCTTGGAGCAGACTGGTACGGGCTCTCATGAGAACGAGGGGGCGAGGCTTGCTAGAAGCTTCGTTATGTTCGGATTTGTATTAAGAAGGGGAGCCTCCACTGGTCTGGTGGGAGTTTGGGAGTTTGGATTCTGAGCGAGGGCTGACGTGTCTATCTCGGATTGAACCCTGATTGCTGAGCTCTGATCCCCGGCTAAAATTACTTTAGTTTAAATACTTTGGAATTAGGCAATAGACTTTTAAGTACAGTACTTACAGTTGTTGCAGTGGGCAATGCCATTTCAAATACAATGCAACATTCAGCTTAATGTGAATTTCTAGTTCAATGCAATTAGTTACTTTATGGATTACTTTTCTAACCACAGGACAGGATCCTAGACTCAGTCCTGGGACATCTCCTGTAAACAGTTGAGTAAAAGCGTTTTGGTTACAGTAGTGATTTTTAAGGAATATTATTGTATTTTAAAAGTTGACATTTTGAAACTTTTTTACATAGAATATCCTATGGGAGGAAATTCACTTAGCAGGTGAGTAGTGTTATCCTTACTTTATCTTACTCAGTGGTGGATCCTGGATCCAGCACTGATGCATCTCCTGTAAACAGTTGAAACAATGCGTTTCAGTCATACAGGCGATTTTTAAGGAATATTTGTAGTTTGTGAAAATCAAAACTGCTGGTGAAAACCAGACAATGGATTCCTAAAGAAGGAAATACAAGTTACTGGTTAGTACGGTTAGAATTACATTTTAGGGTCAGTGCTGGGCTCAAAGATGCAGCACTGGGTTCTCTCCTGATAACAGGTGAGTAAATCAGAATTTGTTGTTCGGATGATTTTAGGTGAATATTTTAAAGCTCCAAAACCCCACAATTAGAAGAATTTCCAAGTGAAACCAGTCAATGTTAGGCTATGGAAGGAAATACAAGTTACTGGTAAGTACGGTTAGAATGACTTTTTAGGGTCAGTGCTGGGCTCAAAGATGCAGCACTGGGTTCTCTCCTGATAACAGGTGAGTAAATCGGAATTAGTTGTTCAGATGATTTTAGGTGAATATTTTAAAGTTCGCAAACTCCACACTTAGAAGAATTTCCAAGTGAAACCAGTCAATGTTAGCCTATGGAAGGACGTTAAAGTTGTTGGTAAGTATGGTTAGAATTACTTTTCAGCATCAGTACTGGGCTTAAAGATGCAGCACTGAGGTCTCTCCTGATAACAGGTCAGTAAATCGGAATTCGTAGTACATCCAGTAAGCGCCACAGAACTGCGTAGCATAGAGATGTAAAAAGGGGCACGGCCTGCACCTCCTCTCTGTAACGCAGCGCAGTGGCGCTTCCTGGAAGCACCTGGTGGGCTACTTGGCCCCCACGGTCCCTCAGGTTTGAAGTGGAATGTTTTCCCCAACTTAAAACGCGCCACAGGGCATTGCAGAGAGGTGTAAAAAGGGGCGTGGCCTCTGAACACCTGTCTGCAACACAGCTCCCTGGCGCATACTGGAGATACCTGTTGGGCTATTTGGCCCTCAGGGACCCTCCATATTGAAAGAGAATTAATTCCCCAACTTAAAATGTGCCACAGGGTGCGTTTGCACAGTGCTGAAGGAAGGGGGCGTGGCCTGAGTTGATATGTCTGCAAACACGCCCTGTGGCATCTTTTAAGTTAGAGAATTAATTCCCGCCAGGTACCTCCAGTATGTGTCAGGGGGCTGCGTTGCGGAGAGGTGTTCAGAGGCCACACCCCTTTTTACAACACTCTGCAACACAGCTCTGTGGCACTTACTGGAGGTACCTGGTGGGCTAGTTGGCCCCGAGGGACCCTCAGGATTGACAAGGAAATAATTCCCCAACTTAAACTGCGCCACAAGGTGTGTTTTCACACATGTGAACTCAGGCTCCGCCCCCGCCCTTCACCACTGTGCAAACGCATCCCGTGGCGCGTTTTAAGTTGGGGGATTAACTCCCCTTGAATACTGAGGGTCCCTGGGGTGCAACTAGCCCACCAGCTACCTCCAGTAATCGCAACAGAGCTGCGTTGCAGAGAGGTGTAAAAAAGGGGCGTGGCCTCAGAACAACTCTCTGCAACCCAGCTCCCTGGCATAATCTGAAGGTACCTGGTGAGCTAGATGGCCCCCAGGGACTCTCAAGATTGAAGGGGAATTAATTCCTGAACTTAAAACGCACCACAGGGCAGTGGTGTTTGGGTAGTGTAGGGGGTCGTGCCGGGGGTAGTAATTTAGGGTTTAGGGTAGCGCAGTGGTGTTTGGGTAGTGTAGGGGGTCGTGCCGGGGGTAGTGGTTTAGGATAGCGCTGCGGTGTTTGGGTAGTGTAGGGGGTCGTGCCGGGTGTAGTGTTTTAGGGTTTAGGGTAGTGCAGTTGTGTTTGGATAGTGTAGGGGGTCGTGCTGGGGGTAGTGTTTTAGGGTACTGGGAAGTGCAGTGGTGTTTGTGTAATGCAGGCGTCGTGCTGGGGGTTGTGTTGTAGGGTTTAGGGTAGTGCAATGGTGTTTGTGTAGTGTAGGCGGTCGTGCTGGGGGTAGATTTAGTGTTTAGGGTAGTGCAGTGGTTTTTATGTAGTGTATGGGGTTGTGCTGGGGTAGATTTAGAGTTTAGGGTAGTGCAGTGGTGTTTGTGTAGTGTAGGGGGTCATGCTGAGGTAGTCTTTTAGGGTAGTACAGTGGTGTTTGGGTAGTGTAAGGCGTCCTGCTGTGGTAGATTTAAGGTTTAGGGTAGTGCGATGGTGTTTGGGTGGTGTAAGGGGTCGTGCTGGGGTATTGTTTTAGGGATTAGGGTAGTGCAGTGGTGAATGGGTAGTGTAGGGGGGCATGCGGGGGTGGGTTTAGGGTAGTGCAGTGGTGTTTGTGTAGTGTAGGAGGTCGTGATGGGGGTAGTGTTTTAGGGTTTAGGGTAGTGCAGTGGTGTTTGTGTAGTGTATGGGGTAGTGGTTTAGGGTTTATGGTAGTGCAGTGGTGTTTGGGTAGTGTTGGGGTTCGTGCTGGGGGTTGATTTAGGGATTAGGGTAGTGCAGTGGTGTTTGGGTAAGGTAGGGGGTAGTGCTGGGGGTAGTGTTTTAGGGTTTAGGGTAGAGCAGTGGTGTTTGTGTAGTGTATGGGGTAGTGGTTTAGGGTTTATGGTAGTGCAGTGGTGTTTGGGTAGTGTAGGGGTTCGTGCTGGGGGTTGATTTAGGGATTAGGGTAGTGCAGTGGTGTTTGGGTAAGGTAGGGGGTAGTGCTGGGGGTAGATTAAGGGTTTAGGGTAGTGCAGTGGTGTTTGGGTAGTGTAGGGGGTCGTGCCGGGGGTAGTGGTTTAGGATAGCGCTGCGGTGTTTGGGTAGTGTAGGGGGTCGTGCCGGGTGTAGTGTTTTAGGGTAGTGCAGTTGTGTTTGGATAGTGTAGGGGGTCGTGCTGGGGGTAGTGTTTTAGGGTACTGGGAAGTGCAGTGGTGTTTGTGTAATGTAGGCGTCGTGCTGGGGGTTGTGTTGTAGGGTTTAGGGTAGTGCAATGGTGTTTGTGTAGTGTAGGGGGTCGTGCTGGGGTAGATTTAGAGTTTAGGGTAGTGCAGTGGTGTTTGTGTAGTGTAGGGGGTCGTGATGGGGGTAGTGTTTTAGGGTTTAGGGTAGTGCAGTGGTGTTTGTGTAGTGTATGGGGTAGTGGTTTAGGGTTTATGGTAGTGCAGTGGTGTTTGGGTAGTGTAGGGGTTCGTGCTGGGGGTTGATTTAGGGATTAGGGTAGTGCAGTGGTGTTTGGGTAAGGTAGGGGGAAGTGCTGGGGGTAGATTAAGGGTTTAGGGTAGTGCAGTGGTTTTTATGTAGTGTATGGGGTTGTGCTGGGGTAGATTTAGAGTTTAGGGTAGTGCAGTGGTGTTTGGGTAGTGTAGGGGTTCGTGCTGGGGGTTGATTTAGGGATTAGGGTAGTGCAGTGGTGTTTGGGTAAGGTAGGGGGTCGTGCTGGGGGTAGATTTAGTGTTTAGGGTAGTGCAGTGGATTTTATGTAGTGTATGGGGTTGTGCTGGGGTAGATTTAGAGTTTAGGGTAGTGCAGTGGTGTTTGTGTAGTGTAGGGGGTCATGCTGAGGTAGTCTTTTAGGGTAGTACAGTGGTGTTTGGGTAGTGTAAGGCGTCCTGCTGTGGTAGATTTAAGGTTTAGGGTAGTGCGATGGTGTTTGGGTGGTGTAAGGGGTCGTGCTGGGGTATTGTTTTAGGGATTAGGGTAGTGCAGTGGTGAATGGGTAGTGTAGGGGGGCATGTGGGGGTGGGTTTAGGGTAGTGCAGTGGTGTTTGTGTAGTGTAGGAGGTCATGATGGGGGTAGTGTTTTAGGGTTTAGGGTAGTGCAGTGGTGTTTGTGTAGTGGTTTAGGGTTTATGGTAGTGCAGTGGTGTTTGGGTAGTGTAGGGGTTCGTGCCGGGGGTTGATTTAGGGATTAGGGTAGTGCAGTGGTGTTTGGGTAAGGTAGGGGGTAGTGCTGGGGGTAGATTAAGGGTTTAGGGTAGTGCCGTGGTGTTTGTGTAGTGTTTGTGGGTTCGTGCTGGGGGTAGTGTTTTAGGGTTTAGGGTAGTAAAGTGTTGTTTCTGTAGTGTAGGGGTCGTGCTGGGGGTTGATTTAGGGATTAGGGTAGTGCAGTGGTGTTTGGGTAAGGTAGGGGGTAGTGCTGGGGGTAGATTAAGGGTTTAGGGTAGTGCAGTGGTGTTTGTGTAGTGTTTGTGGGTTCGTGCTGGGGGTAGTGTTTTAGGGTTTAGGGTAGTAAAGTGTTGTTTCTGTAGTGTAGGGGTCGTGCTGGGGGTAGTGTTTTAGGGTTTAGGGTAGAGCAGTGGTGTTTTGGTAGTATAGGGGGTCATGCTGGGGGTAGTGTTTTAGGGATCAGGGAAGCGCAGTGGTGTTTGTGCAGTGTAATTCATTGATGACCATCAGTACTACCATCTATCTTCTATCAGCTAAACTGTCGAAGGTGAAAACGATGACAACAGCCTCCATCAGCTCTCCCATATCGTCTACAAATATTCAGGTGTCTACGAACTTCTTCTCAATGCCCTTAGATGACTATTCCATTGACGACGAGTCCATCAATGACAATACCGTCAACGATGGTCCTGCGACGCTCCCATCAACAATGTCCCCATTAGCATTTATCCTGTCATTGATTGCTCCGTTGACAGCGATCTCATTGATGGCGGTCCCGTCCATGACGTCGACCACAATTTATTTTATTTATTTATAAAGTTTTGTATTGGGCGAACATGACCTCAAAAGGTATCAGAGCGCTTAACATAATGGATGGGAAGAAAATAGTAAGAGGGGAGATTACAAGGGGGTAACGGAATAACAGTTAAATAATGACAATGAACCTGAATGAGAACAAACAATGCTTAAGAGGGTATAACAGACAACCCTGCGCTTTACAACTATTAGGCCAAAAGGAGTGCAGAAGATGATCTATGACCATTGAAGGCAAAAACTTGTTCAATAGGGTTATTTTTACTAGGCCTGGGTGGTAAATTCCGTTCCGTTCGCGGAATTTGGGTAATTTCGCGTTCCGGGGAGAATGCGAAATTGCCCAAAATTCTGCGTTCCGTGACGTCGCGAAATTTTTTGCTTGTTTGCATTCTCAAATGCATGTTCGCAAGATATTTCCCCATGAGCATGCAAACAGAGATTGCGAACAGTAAAACAGCATTGCGAACAAGCAATTCCGCATGTTCACCGAATTTCTGCGTGTTCGCGGAGATTTTTTACAGTTTCGCAGAGATTTGCGTAACGCGATTACGCAAATTCCGCCCACCCCTAATTTTTACTTTATGTTTTAAGGCAGCCAAGTGGGGGATTCTGTGGACTTCTGGTGGGAGGGAGTTCCAAATCTTCGGTGCTGAGCCCGAGAAAGTTCTGAGCCTAGTTCTCTTTTTGTGAAAGGTCTGAGTTTTCAATAGGAGAGAATCCACACTTCTTGATGATCTATTTTGAGCCAGGTAACCGGGGGGGTTTGCTTTTGAAGTGGAGGGCTTTATGTCTCAAACATGCAATCTTTAGCTGTATTCTTCCTTCCTAAGTTAACCAATTTAGAGATTTAAGTGCTGGGGATAAGTGTTTATTCCTTTCTGTACCTGTATTCAATCTAGCAGCGGCAATCAAGGAGGTCCTGAGTGGTGTCAAGGTGTATTTGGAGAGGCCACAGCGCTTAGCGCTACCGCAGTTTAGCCTCGGCAGGACAACCGCCTAAACCACCTACTTGAGGTCCTCTTGAGGGAGGAATGGTTTTAGATTTCTAAGAATCCTCATTTGGTGGTTAGCACCCTTACACATCTTGCTAATATGATTCTTCATGTTCAAGTGGGAGTCCAGGGTGATTCCGAGAGGTTTGGCTTAGTCAATGATATGAGGGGAGCAGTTGAAGGCATTGAGGTGTTTCATCCAGGGGTTTATCTTGGGGGTATGATTAGGAGGAGATATGAGAAGGAATTAGGGGGCATATTATCAAGCACGGCGTTAACATTATCGCTGCTTTAGCAGCAGAAAACTGCCGCTAAATCGGCGATAATGGGCTTGATAATATGCCGTAGAGAATTCCCATAAAAGCCCATGTTCACACCAGAACATGGGCTTCTACGGGAATTCACAAGGGCGTATTATCAAGCCCATTATCGCCGCTTTAGCAGCTTTCTGCTGCTAAAGCGGCGATAATGTTAACGCTGTTTCTTGATAATCTGCCCCTAAGTTTTGGTGGTGTTGAGCAGGAGGTGGTTCTTGGTTATCCAGTTTTGGGTATTCATCAGGGTAGAGTTGAGTGATGTGAAGTCTTCTGAGGGGGTGATTTTCAGATAAAGTTGTGTGTCATCCACATACATATAAAAACAATGTCATGGGGGTTAGAGCATTCGCTAGCGGTTCCAGGAAAATATTAAAGAGTATTGGAGAAAGGGCAGACCCTTGAGGGACCCCCATGGAGAATGTAGAAGGCTAGGATAGGGATTGATTCACCTTGACTCTTTGGGATCTACTGTGAAGGAAGGACGAGAACCATTTCAATATCCCACCGGAAAAGCCCATCCTGTTTTCCAGAATGGCTAGGAGGTTGTTGTGATTAACTGTGTCGAAAGCTGAGGAAAGGTCAAGGAGGATTAGGTGCCAAGATTCGTTATGGTCTTACATTTTTAGAACGTCATCCATAGTGTGAATGAGCGCCGATTCCATGCTGTGACCGCTTCTAAAACCAGATTGATGTTGACCCAAGAGTTTAAAACTCTCATTGTGCATGCAGAGTTGCGTTTGCACGCATTTTTCTAGGAGCTTAGCCAGAGTGGGAATGTTGGAGACGGGACAAACGTTATTGAGATCAGATCTGTCAGCATTAGGTTTTTTAAGATTGGGTGATACCTGAGCTGCTTTTATACATTTGGGGATCCTGCCTTGTGATAGAGAAGTGTTGACAATCTTTGTCCAAAGGGGAATAAAGGCATCCTTGATTTCTTTGAAGACAGATGGTGGCAGCGGTTTGCTGAAGTGATTGGAAGGGTAGATACTAAGAAGGGTTTTGTAGATTTCATTTTCACTGAGGGGAGTGAAAGAGCCCCAATTGGCCTTGTTGTTGGTGCTAGTACTAAGAGGCTTTAACCTCTCAGAGCGGGCAGGATGAGCCGCAAAATGATATAATGTAAAAAGGGCCTTCTTAGATTCTAGGTCGATGCCAAAGAAGGAGGCTTACATCCCTCTGATGACGACACCGTCATTGCAGTGGCGGCTGGCACGGATCGTGTTAGTAAAAAAAAACGATTAAACTTACCTCCTAGCAGCCGCTGCCGTGTATTTTCCCGTCATTTCTGCTCATCATCGCTCTGCTCCACCCGGAAGCAGGAAGCACCCAGGCTCCCCTGAGCCAATCACAACGCTACAGATCAGTGTTGATTTGTCTGAGCGCCTTGGTTCAGTACTCAGCCAGGGACTGGGAGCCTGGGCATGTTCTCCACCCAGGTTGTAATGCAGCCTGCTTGGAGAACATGCAAAGTGCGCATGACGGTTGGGCCGGCCTGAGATGGCTGCCGAACTGTCAAGCACACTGATAACAGTGCATACCGCTCTCCGTGGGTGCCTGTTATCCCACTGGCCCCGCACCCAAGACTCCGGGACACAAAATAAAAAAAAATAATAAACCACGGTTTATTATTATCGTTTTATTTTTATTTTCTACATGCTGCTGGAAGAGAGGGTGATGCTCCTCCACATAGTGGAGGAGCCGCCGCTGCGTCGTTGAGGATTAAGGTTATTTAAGGTCACCAGAACCTTTCTACATCCTGAAGTCACCTCACCCTGCAAGGTCTCACCTCTGCCTACAAGTCACCTGCTGCATAATGAGGAATCTGATGATGATTGCAGCCTGTTTGGTCCTGCCCTCAGCCCTTCAGAACTGAAAGTTAGATGCCAGGAAGACGATGAAGATTATGAGGAAGAAGGACATTACTATTAGCATTACTATCCTCCACGTCCAAGACATTATGAGCCTTGTGGATATTATTCCAACCCGCCACCTACGCGGGATCCTGCACATCTTTCTGCTTCCTTGATACAGGCCCTCCAGGCGATGCTCACAGATTATCTGACGCATTTTCTACAACCCCCTGAACAGCAGCCTGGAGCGTGACCACCACTTGTCACCCCTCTTGCTCCAGCACCTCTCCCTCCACCAGCTACTCCTAGAATGCCGCCGGCCGCCCATGTAGCAGCATCACTGAGAGAAGTGATGATAGACGATGAAAGAGAAGAGGGTGAGACCCCTGACACACAGCCACCGTTGGATGAATGGGATGACTACGCTCTACAAAGGCCATCCCCACCTCCGCAGCAACCTGCCGATTCACCTCCAGAAGTTAGTCCTCCTCGACGTGTCCGCGGCCTTTGATACCGTCTCACATGCAATACTACTGGCTCGCCTTAGTCAGGCGGGAATTGGGGGCATGGTGCTGGCATGGCTTGCTTCTTTTCTGAAAGATCGCTCTCAGAGGGTTTTCCTCAGACCTTTTAAATCAGCGGCTCAGCCCCTTCTTTGTGATGTCCCCCAGGGCTCGGCCCTGAGCCCATTGTTGTTTAATGTTTATCTGGCCCCTCTGGCTAATGTGGTGGAATCTTGGGGTGTCAGGGTGATCTCTTATGCTGATGATACACAGCTTGTGTTCTCATTTAAGGATCACTCTGACCCTGGGTTTGCCAACTTCCGCCAGTGTCTGAATAATATATGTACCTGGATGACTACCAACCATCTCAGACTTAATACTGACAAGACGGAGGTAATGTTCTTCAATCAGAGGACTACTATTTCCCCTAGCCTTTGGTGGCCGACTGTGCTTGACCCCCCGCCTATTCCAGCCTCCACAGTCCGCAACCTGGGTTTCCAGTTTGATAACACCCTCTCCTGTATCCCCCACATTAACAAAACTACCGCCGCTTGCTTTGCGAAACTGGGTATGATGAGAAAGATCTTTCCTTACCTCCCTCTAAATGCTCGTAGAACTGTGGTCCAGGCGTTAATCACTTCTCACCTGGACTACGCTAACAGTCTCTACGCTGGCGCCCCTATGTACCAGATTGAACGCCTGCAGATTGTGCAGAATGCCGCGGCCAGACTCATCGGTAATATCTCTTATCGTCAGTCAGTGGCATCCTACCGTAAAAAACTTCATTGGCTTCCCGTTACTCGTCGTATCCATTTTAAGATTTTAACATTTGCTTTCCGAGCCCTGAATAATTTTGGTCCAGATTATTTGAAAAAACGGATTGTCCTCTCTCATTCCATCAGATCTCTACGATCTAATAGCCTTCGTCTCCTGGTTGTTCCACGTTTCCGTCTCTCTAGGATGGGCGGAAGAGCATTCGGAGTCCTGACGGCCAGACTCTGGAACGAACTTCCCTTGGATTTAAGATTTGCCCCTACTGAATATGTCTTTCGCAGCAAACTTAAGACGTGGCTGTTCTCCTCCTAATAATCTGTTCTTGTTATTTCTTTTCTGAATTTCAGTCGTTAGCGCCGGGACACCCCCTTGGGGGTAGCCGAGCGCTTTATAAATTTCTTAAATAAATAAATAACCTCATGGAGAGGGTGACTATAGGAAAGTAGGATCTGGCATAGATACCCCTACTTTTTGCCTGCTATCAGTGTATTTTGACTGTTGTTCACTGGGATCCTGCTAACGTAAGCCTGGGCGTAGTTCGCGGAGTTTCACTCTCCAGAATTCTACGGAGTTGCTGGAAAACTCTGCCAAAATCCTCGGATATCCGTGAACGAGCGGAGTAACTTTTGAAACCCATATATCACCGATGCTGCTTAGTGTTTACTAGTAAAATCAAATGTTGTTGTGTAGCATCGCCATCCTAGTCCACAAGATGGCAGCAACACCTTAAGTTTTCTCCAAATAACTTTACAGTGCCTCAGTTCTGTCAACAGGCCTCCCGCGCAGGCCCAACTGGACAACGACAAACGAGCGATGCGCCAGGCGCGAAACGGGCAGCCAGCGCCTCTGCTAAGTCACTCTTTGCTCCCAATGTTTACTCCCTAGTGAGAAAGCGCCACCCCAAACAACAGCATTGAACGATGTGGTGCGAGAGGAATGAGGACGATGTGTGAGGGGTGGTGAGGATGGAGGGAAGAGGAAAAACAGTGAGGCTGGAGGGAAGCGGATGAAGTGTGATGATGAGTTTTGTAGCTTAAGACAGGTAGCCAGGAAGAGTTTTGTAGACGTCTTTATTGGTTCCATGTTGTAGGTAAATAGATATGTACATCAGTCTTATGCCAGATGAATCCATAGCATCAGCCCTTACTCCAGCCCCACCAGGAGCAGCCCCCCAGCTCCTCAGCCCATCTCTTACTGTCCCCACTCATCCACACCGGCACTCAGGCTTTCCAAGCATCACAGTCACACCAACATTCCAAGACCATCTCTCACTCTGGCTGAGCAGCTAGGAGACAGCTAGGCCGGATACCCTGCAATAACACTTAAGTGGATATAACATTATCCCCTTCCTTTTAAAAGAAAAATTAAAGTGTGAGAAAACTCAGTGAAGCAAAACTACACAGAACTTCACAAGAATTAGGAGCACTGCGAAACTAGAAGGAAAAGGAAAATAATGGCAAGCAAGATAAAACATTGACAAACCATTAACCCATCCTTCCCAATAAACAATTCTAAATGTAGTGAAGGGTAGGCCACACCCCCAAGACAAACACCCAAAACCAAAACAGGCAGAGAGGGTGAAACCATTATCACACAACAACAACATTTGAAGCGCAGGGCGACTTACACATAACAACACATAAGGCGCAGAGCGACTTACACACAACAACAACATATGAAGCACAGGGCGACTTACACATAACAACACATAAGGCGCAGGGCGACTTACACACATGACACTACCCAGTGATGTGCCGAGCGACTTACACACAGGACACCAAAACGTGAGGCGCAGGGTGACTTACACACACACCACCAAGACGTGGAGACCAAATAGAGCATGATGACTTATACACAGTGAACAAGACACCAAACCGCATATGTAAAGTAACCACAACAAATAGGGGTGGATAACCACCCACCAAGACCAGAACCACCCTCGTGTAATGGAGTGTAATGTAAGGTGGAACGAAAAACCGTAACCATCCTTGTTGTAAAGAAATGTAAAGCGACTACCACCCACTCTAATGCAAATGCCGCCCAAGTGTAAAAAGGCATAAACTGTGACAAGACAAAACTTTAGTAGAACTGAAATTTAAATAATGCAAACGCTTCTGTGGGCGTTCGTGCGGATTGTCGAATAAACTCACTGACACCGGTGTTCTGGGTAGTGAAGGTTTTATTGTTTTATATTGACGTCTCTTCTGGACAGGCACTCTGTAAAAGGGTAGCGGGTTTTCGGCGTCTTCTGCCGCTTGTTTTGCAGTTCCAAACCGCCGAGACTCCCGGTGTCTCCTGGGAGTTGTAGGTCTCGCTTCTGCCGTCTCGACTCCCGTCAGGTACGCCGCCCAGAAGGAAAGAAACCAATATTTAGGCACAGGATATGATGGTTGCTTAGGGTAGGGGAGTGAGGGACCACACGTGCTCTCAAAGATTATGTTGCCGATAAAGTGAAGGGTGGGGTTTTGGGTGCACAGAGGGTCG